>NC_061509.1:38913780-38959296 GCF_022539505.1 Lolium rigidum
ATCTTGATCGCGGCCCACCTCCTGATTTAGCCAAAATCTGGTGATAACACATTGCATGTGACACACATACACTCATAACCCGAGAAAAAAATTCATGAACAGAGACTGAAATTATTTTTCCTAGATGTACAGTAACAAAACAAGACTAACACAATTGGATTCATCCAAAAATATTAAACCTACAATTTTAGAAGTTACAAACACTAAATAGAAAACAGAGAACATGTTTAATGCACTAAAAATCGTATAAAAATCATAAAAATACAAGGTCAGTGGCATTGGAAAGGTATTAAAATTTCTGAACTAATGCACTTGGTTTCACTCAATTTGGGTTTGTATAACTCGACATATACACAAAACAGTGCCACTGGTTATAACACAATTTAACAGCAATTTCCAAATTTTAAACGATTAAAAAGGGCGGGAACCTACTGGGCCGTGCGGGATGGAAGTGTTGGGCCGGCCCAGGTGGGTGTTCAGGTGGAGAGGGAAGGGAATTTAAAAAGAAAAAAAAGAGGGGAGATAGGGCCCGGGGCGGGGCCCAGCTGCATGGCCTACGTGGCCAAGTGGCCCATGCAGCGCTTCGATGCTGGGCGTCGTTCTCCTCGCGACCAAGCACGCGGGCGGGCGGAAATAGAAGGGCAGGGGCGGGCGGAGGCTCACCTGCGGGACGCGGCGGACGTCGGCGAAGGCTGGGCAGGGTGGCGGCGGGGTGGGGCGGTGCAGGGTCCGGCTCGGCCGCGTCCTCCCTTTCCACAGCAGCTCCGCCATGCAGCGACACGAACGCTGCCATCTCCGACGAATTTTCCGGGCAGGTGCATGACGGCGGCGGCTGCTACAGGTGGTTCTGGCCAGAGGAAAAGGGCGCATTAGAACGAGAGGAGGATGGAGAGTAGGAGGGAGTAGTGAGGAAAGGGCGAGGACGCCGGGCGACGTCAACCCTTCCGGCCAACCGTGGTGACCCCGGCGGAGCGGGCTTCCTCCGGTGAGAAGCAGAGCGAGGGGAGCGCTGCAGAGCTCCTGTGTGTCTCAGAGGCATGGGAGGGAAGTGGTGTGGTGGAGGAGTGAGCCGGGGCTTGGGTTTTAAAGGCGAGCAACGGTGTACGGTGGCCGTAGATCATGGCTCAAGAGTGATGCGTGCGCGGATGCGATTGAGAGGGTAGACGGTGGAATCTAGCATGGCATCGAGAGGTGGGTTCCTTGTGGTCAAAAAGAGGGAGAGTCGCATGCCAAGGCAGCCATAGAGAGACGACGTTTTCTGGCAGGGTACAGGTGTTCGATTGGTTGCCTAAGGCCGTGGGTGATTAAGGGTGGTGCATAGCCATTGCGTTGAGGTCCTGGCACTATGCCATTGCAGGCTAGGGCTTTGCGTGGCCAAGGGATGTCTACAGGTCTGGGAACGCGAGAGCATGCTCCGACGGGGTGACCATCGAGGTGGCGAGCTCGTCCGAGCCAGTAGGAGGGGAGGCTTTGCCTCGGGAACATGTGCGTGGGTTAGAGGGGTGGCAGGAAGCCTTCATGGCGCGGCCTCGAGAGCTGGGTCGCTGGTTGTCGTCCTGACCAAGATTGGGTGTGTCCACCGGTTGGCATGCTCGGTGGGAGAGGTGGGGAGCCTTGGGGCTCGGGGAAATAGCACCACATGTCTCCAGGAATCCAGGGAGAGCTGCTAGACAAGGTTAGGGGTGCAGGGTTGCAGGTCTAGAGCATGTGGGTCAAGACTTATGCCATTCATGGCATTGGGAAGGAAGAAAAGAGGAGGGAGGTGGAGTAGTGGTGTAGGGCTGGCTAGGGGAGCAAGGTAGACGTGCAGGTCGTGGAGTAGCAATGCAGATCCGTGGTTGCTCAAAGGTTGGTCAAGACAAAGGATTGGGAGAGGTGCACCACTCTTGCCATGAGTGCCTCGGGTGCTCCCTTCTTTCCTTTCCCAACGTGGTGTTGCAGGTTTACCACAGGGAGGGAGGACAGTAGGAGGGATCAAGGATGCATGGGTGAAGATTTAACTAATCAAAGATAGATATGGATGGAGGGATGTGGTCAAAAGAAATAAAACATGGGCATGGCCGGCCACTTTTTGCATTGCCTAGGTGACATGCATATTGGTAGAATGGGTCAAGTGGGTGGATAGGTAGGGTTGAAGTTGATGGCCATGTCCCAAATAAATCTTTGATATGGTTAAAAAAAAATTAAAGGAAGAGATTTAAAAAGAGATGAAAACGGTTGATGAACAAAATTCATTCACAAAGTTGTGCTCAAAAAAAAAAAAACTAGTAATGGTAGGAGGTAGATAAAAGGGGTGTGATGGATGCATAGAAGGTTCCATTTGAATTAGAGATTTATTTGCACGGTATTTCAACACCTCAATTGTCGAGGGACAATTGGGAAGGAATTTAATTTTTTTTTTAAAAAAAAAAAGAGGAGCTAGAAAAATAGGTCTTCAAAAAGCTCTACTCACTTTATTAAACAAGGTAGATTTTCTTAAATAGCAACAAGAGATTAAATAAATAGGGATTATTTTTGGGTGGAAATAAGGTGATATAGAATACCACACACATCTCCCATTTTCTTCGAGAAAATAAATTGAAAGGCAAAATAAAACTAGAAGTGGCTTTATGGGGAAAATTAGGGAAGAATCCTAAAGAGGATTTTTGGCAAATAAAGTATTTTGGGAGAAGTGATCTCAAGGGTAGAGGGTGGCTACATAATGTAACTACCATCTTCACTCTTGGTTTTGAGGAGATTTAACATGGATTTAAAATAAAGACAAGCGGTAAAAGAAGGAGAAGTGATCTAGTGCTGAAACAGTGAGAAGGGTGTAAGATCAAGTGAAAAATATAGGGTGCAAAGGCGTTAAGGTACATGCAAGACGTGGGAGTTGTAAAAGGTGCTGCATAGATGAGATCCATGCATTGAGGTCACCAATAACAGTTATGGGTGCTTAGAGATCAACTGCCAAAGTTTAAACATTTTAAGCCTGCCAAAGCAGATTGTTGACTTGGCCTCAAAACCAACAAGGATAAGTGGGTATAAGAGTGATCTGTTTCAAAGAAAATACACGGTTGGGGAAGTGCTCCTGATAAGGTAGGTCTAAGGCCAAGTGCATTGCTTTAGATGGCAAGGGGTAGCTTAATTCAGGGGCTCCAAAATGGAACCTGGAAATAGGTTTAGGACTTAGCCAAAATTTGTGATGGTTGAGGGTTTTTGACTAGGGTATGAGAGAAGGATGTAGTAAGAAGGAAAACAATTTTTTTGTAAACCACACATGTGTTGAATTAGGTGAGTTGCTTGTTTCACCTCTAGGGGTGTTGTTCTTCGGTGTAGCTCAAGACAAAACTCAACAAGCAAATCAAGACAATTCATCTATCAACAGATCAAAGCAATTCATTTCAACAAACAGATCAGGGCAATTCATCTAATTCATCTAAGAAAAAGTTTTTTGTTCCCCCTGATTTTTGCACTAAGGACAATTAAAAAAAAGTTGCAAAAGTTGGGGTGTGACATGCCGGCCCTAGACTGACGATATCATCCATGATATGGACCAACAGATGGACCATCACGTCAAAGAATGCAGGCGGGAAGTACATCTCAAGCTCACATAGGATCACCACGATCTCTTCCTGGAGCCTTGCGAGTTTCTTCACGCTTATCGACTTCCGAGTTATGACGTCGAAGAAGTTACGGAGCCCGCCGTCACGTTGCACCGACATGGTCATCCATTATACCTCGGATTGCAACCGGAAGAATCTGTGTCATCATCACGTGATAGTCATGAGACTTCATGCCGCCGAAGTTTCGTTTCTTGGGGTCCATGTATCTCGCTTATTAGCCCGGAGTAACCGAAGGGCACTCGACTCCTAGAAGGCAATTGAAAAATTGATCGACCTCGGCCGGACTAAAAGTGAAGCAGAGGGGGACAAGTAATAGTCCGGCTGCTTAATCCTTTTGCGCTTCCGACCGCCGTCCGCCTCCTCCTCCGAATGTCCCTCTTGGGCCGCCGGGATCCGAAGCTCTTCCCCGATGCCCAAAACTTTCAGTGTCGTGTCTTGCTTTCGGCCCATCTTTGGTCCGGTCCGGCATGTTGAGAAGAGTGCCAAGAAAGCTCTCGCACACGTTCTTTGTAATATGCATGACATCAAGGCAAGTGAGGTGTATCGAGAATTTTCCAAGCACGGCAAGTCCCAAAACACGGACCTCCTTTTCCATACACCAATGAGCGGCGTCGTTTCCTTTTTCTTCTTCTTCTCTCCAGTGCTTTTGATGAATCTTTCCTGGCCGCAGGCACTCCTTCCAACCTTTCAAGCAATGTATCGATCTCTTCGCCGCTCTTCTTACGTGGAGGTCCTCGGGGTTCATTTGTACCATCGACATGCATCTCCATGCTTTCTCCACGGGTCGTCTTCCGTAGCCACCTTCGATGCCCCATGTAAACTGTTTTCGAAGAGCCGGATCCTTACCAAGCTGCAAAAACACCGTATCTTCCATGCACCTGACACATGCCTTGTGTCCATGGCACACCTGACACGCAATATAACCGTATCCGAGGTAGTCCTGCACCGTTGTGATCAACGCGGCTGTCAAAGGGAAATATTCTTCCGCGACGGTGTCCCATGTATCCACCCCTTCCTCCGCCCACAGCGTTTCAAGCTCCTCCTTTAATAGTTCGAGATACATGTTGATATCGTTTCTTGGCCGTGTCGGCCCTTGAATTAGCATACTCATCCGTATGTACTTCCTCTTCATGTACAGCCGGGCGGGAGGTTGTAGATCCATACAAACACGGGCCATGTGCTATGTGTGCTGCTCTCGGTTTCCGAATGGATTGAATCCGTCCGTGCTCGCACCCAACCCGATGTTTCGGGATCTGCCCCAAAACTTCCGAATTCATTGTCTAATGCTTTCCACCGGCTTGCATCCGAAGGGTGCGTCAAGCACCGGGTGCTCAATCCGCTCTTCATCATTCAACACCGCCTCCTTTCTTTCTCGCGTGCCGCCGCATGAGCTTTGCTTCCTTGCGGTCCGCGTAGAACCGTTGAAGCCGGGGGCGAGCGGGAAGTACCACACAACTTTCCGAGGAGCTTTCTTCTTCCCTTTCTTGTACCGTTCAGCTTCACACACAGGACATTTGGTCTTGTCCATGTGCTCCTTGCGATACATGATACGAGTCGTTGATGCAGGCGTGATACTTTTCGTGGGGTAAGTCGAGAGGGCACGTGATTCTCTTGGCCTCGGCTAGACTACCAGGACACGTGTTCCCGGCAGGAAGGAGATCTTTCACGTATTCCAGGATGTCGTCGACGCTTGTGTCCGTCCATCCGTGTTTCGCCTTCATCCGCAGCACATCGAGAGCTACTCTCAAGCGAGACTCCCCAACCCGCGACCCGAGTCGTACAACGGAGTATTCGAGTCTATCTCGAGTTGCTCAAGCTTTGATTTCCGCTTGGCGCCTTTCGTCTTTTCGAGAAGCAGATCTTGAAGATGAGGGTCCCGCACGACCGAAGCTAGCGGCACCTCTTCATCGTCGTCAAGGTTATTGTCGTCGTCCAAGGTTATCGTCCCGTGCGACAAACTCTTCATCGTCATCAATATCATGATGCCCTCCTTCTTGCCGGCCATTATTACCACCTGCCGCCGTCGCCCCATTGACCTCCGCGCCATCATCACTCATCCATTGAGTGTGTCCATGCATGAAACCATTAGTGAGCAGGTGCCCCTGCAATTTTCCTGAATACGGGTCAAACCATTTCCCTCGTTTGCATCTCTCGGCACGGACACAATACCTCCGTGCGGTTATTTTCATACATGTCGATGATCGCGTGTTTCGGATATCTCATCATGATGCTTTCACTCATCTCGATAACCATTATCGCTTGCATGGTAAGATTACATAATTGATTAGAACCATGCATCCGTCGGTAGTTTTCACGTGAAAATTTCTGGGCATGACCTTCCTACACGGTAGGACATAGGAGCGCCAGAAATGTGCCGAAACAGAAACTTAAAGAATCAACATTTCGGCGCAACGTTGGCAACTCATTTTCAACGCCAACACACACAAGCACAATCTATTTGTTCATTAATCACCTATTTGTTTGATATATTCGTCAACGAGATCGAGACGTAGCGCCTCTACCACGGCGTATGGAAGCCGACTTTCTAGATCTAGATCTAGATTGAGCGGTCAATGCGGGATAGTAGATCTAGATCTACATAGGGGGATGTGGGAGATGCATGTAGGAAGGGAAGATTTGCTCAAAAAATATGATTTTGTTTGGTCAAATTGGTGAAATTGGGGATAGAAATGGGCAAAAATGAGCTGGGTTGGGAGAAGGCTCGGGTTTGTGTGGAGGAGTGGGAGTGGTAGTAGTGGGGGAGTGGTTGTTGAGCAGAAATAACTGCCCAGGTTACTGCCGGCGCACCAGGGCATGGGTGCGCCGGCAGCACATAGCCCTTTCGGCTATATCACCCCCGGGCCAGGCCCAAGAATCGGTCGCGGCCATGCCAGGATTTTTCCCCGGCGCGTCTTTTCGGGAGGTGCGCCAGCAGTAGTCCTGCATCGCCGGCGCGGCTGCAAAGTGGTGCGCCGGCAACTGTTTCCACCGGCGCACGTCCAAGGTGGTGCGCCGGCACCACTTGCCTCCACCTATAGGCTTTTCCCTAGTAGTGTTCCCCTCTCCGGCAGGGTGCCGGAGGCGATCTCCTGAATCCCCCGAGATGGGATTGCCGGCGGCGGCGTCTCAGTAAGGTTTTCCGTATCGTGGCTCTCGGTACTGGGGGTGTCGCGACGAAGGCTATTTGTAGGCGGAAGGGCAGGTCAAAGGCGTCACGAGGGGCCCACACGACGGGGCCGCGCGGCCGGGGGCCGGGCCGCGCCGCCCTGGTGTCCGGCCACCTCGTGGCCCCACTTCGTCTATCCCTCGGTCTTACGGAAGCTTCGTGCAAAAATAGGACCACTGGGCGTTGATTTCGTCCAATTCCGAGAATATTTCCTTACTAGGATTTACGAAACCAAAAACAGCCAGAAACTGCAACCGGCTCTTCGGCATCTCGTTAATAGGTTAGTGCCGGAAAATGCATAAATACGACATATAATGTGTATAAAACATGTAGATATCATCAATAATGTGGCATGGAACATAAGAAATTATCGATACGTCGGAGACGTATCAGCATCCCAAGCTTAGTTCTGCTCGTCCCGAGCGAGTGTAAACGATAACAAAGATAATTTCGGAGTGACATGCCATCATAACCTTGATCATACTATTGTAAGCATATGTAATGAATGCAGCGATCAAAACAATGGTAATGACATGAGTAAACAAATGAATCATAAAGCAAAGACTTTTCATGAATAGTACTTCAAGACAAGCATTAATAAGTCTTGCATAAGAGTTAACTCATAAAGCAATAAATCAAAGTAAAGGTATTGAAGCAACATAAAGGAAGATTAAGTTTCAGCGGTTGCTTTCAACTTGTAACATGTATATCTCATGGATAATTGTCAACATAGAGTAATATAACAAGTGCAATATGCAAGTATGTAGGAATCAATGCACGGTTCACACAAGTGTTTGGTTCTTGAGGTGGAGAGAAATAGGTGAACTGACTCAACATAAAAGTAAAAGAATGGTCCTTCAAAGAGGAAAGCATCGATTGCTATATTTGTGCTAGAGCTTTGGTTTTGAAAACATGAAACAATTTTGTCAACGGTAGTAATAAAGCATATGTATCATGTAAGTTATATCTTACAAGTTGCAAGCCTCATGCATAGTATACTAATAGTGCCCGCACCTTGTCCTAATTAGCTTGGATCACCAGGATTATCATCATCGCAATACACATGTTTTGACCAAGTGTCACAAAGGGGTACCTCTATGCCGCCTGTACAAAGGTCTAAGGAGAAAGCTCGCATTTGGATTTCTCGCTTTTGATTATTCTCAACTTAGACATCCATATCGGGACAACATAGACAACAGATAATGGACTCCTCTTTTATGCATAAGCATGTAGCAACAATTAATATTCTCATATGAGATTGAGGATATATGTCTAAAACTGAAACTTCCACCATGATTCATGGCTTTAGTTAGCGGCCCAATGTTCTTCTCTAACAATATGCATGCTCTAACCATTTAAATGAGTGGTAAATCTCCCTTACTTCAGACAAGACGGACATGCATAGCAACTCACATGATATTCAACAAAGAGTAGTTGATGGCGTCCCCGTAAACATGGTTATCGCACGACAAGCAACTTAATAAGAGATAAAGTGCATAAGTACATATTCAATACCACAATAGTTTTTAAGGCTATTTTGTCCCATGAGCTATATATTGCAAAGGCGAATGATGGAAATTTTAAAGATAGCAATCAAGCAATTTACTTTGGAATGGCGGAGAAATACCATGTAGTAGGTAGGTATGGTGGACACAAATGGCATAGTGGTTGGCTCAAGGATTTTGGATGCATGAGAAGTATTCCCTCTCGATACAAGGTTTAGGCTAGCAAGGTTATTTGAAACAAACACAAGGATGAACGGTGCAGCAAAACTCACATAAAAGACATATTGTAAACATTATAAGACTCTACACCGTCTTCCTTATTGTTCAAACTCAATACTAGAAATTATCTAGACTTTTGTTATCACCAGAATTTGACCGAGTCAGAGGTGGGCCGCGATCAAGATGGGTTTGAAGAAATGTATATAGAAGGAATACGTGAATCGGCCTTTTATACCAAATTGGGCTTAATTGCCCGTGTATCTGTAACATATTAGATCGCATCTTAGTTTAGAAGTTAGGAATCTTACTCGTGCACGGTTTGGTGCACGCCCACATTAGAAAGTCCCCTGGACTATAAATATGTACCTAGGGTTTATGGAATAAACAACAACCAACGTTCAACCACAAACAAATCTCGGCGCATCGCCAACTCCTTCGTCTCGAGGGTTTCTACCGGTAAGCATCATGCTGCCTAGATCGCATCTTGCGATCTAGGCAGCACAAGCTTGCCTACGTTGTTCATGCGTTGCTCGTACTGAAGCCTTTTTGATGGCGAGCAACGTAGTTATCTTAGACATGTTAGGGTTAGCATTGTTCTTCATATTACATGCTTTCGTAGTGCAACCCTTGCATGTCTAGCCGCCCTTACACCTATCTTAGGTGTAGAGGCGGCACCCCGCTTGATCATAGTTTAGTAGATCTGATCCGTTACGGTTGCTCCTTGTTCATCAAGGATTAGTTTAACATCCGCAATAGTTAGGCCTTACAAGGGGTCGGAGGATCCAGCGGCGTGTAGGGTGGCGTTTGCTAGTCCTAGAACGGATGTTCCGGGATCAACCTCGTGTTGGTTTTTAGGCCCCGTCTAGGATCGGCTTACGATCACCGTGCGCGAGCGCGAGGCCCAATCCTGAGTAGGATGATCCGATTATGCGGTGAAAACCCTAAATCGTTGTAGATCTCATTAGCTTTACCTTGATCAAGCAGGACCACCATATATTCGGACACCTCGTCTGAATCATGGGTGAATCGGCTCTTTGAGCCGATTCACAGGATAACCTGAGAGCCGATCGAGGCTCGTATTTAACGTTTACGTGTGTGCCCCCGCAGGAAACTAAGCGAGGCATCATCCACACCTTCCCCGACCAGGTATAGGTCAGGTGGCACGCCCTTGTGATAAACATCGGCGCGTGCGACCAGGAGGCTTTGCGGGCCGTCGCTCGGAGGGACCGGGGCCAGCCGCAGCCCTAGTTGTTCCCGGCTCTACCGTGTTGACCGTCTCCGCCCGCCGGGGGGTTTCGACGTCAACACATTCTCGGCACGCCCGGTGGGACAGTCGACGACATCCACGACATCGCCATCTACATCCGAGATGGCGGAAGACACTCCGGTCACGTACGCGGATCCGCTCGATGAGCTCAAGAAGAAGCATGACGAGATCAAGGCAACCCTCGAAGCCGAACTCATCGGCTCCTTCCACCGAACCCGCTCCCATGGCGTCAGGTGGAAGGGTTTCACACCCGAAGGCGCGCTCGATGGAGTGGACCTGTCCGCCCCGTCGAAGAACGCACCAGGTCGCTCGCGGCAGGAGATCAACTACATGGTGGCTCATTCGCTGCACCGCCACTCGAGAGCCTCGGTGAACACCTTGGAGCGTGTCGCTGCGCGCGTCGTCCAGAAATCATGAGTCACCGGTACTCCCCGTCGGGACCGGCTCGGGGACTTTCAAAGGAGAGATGCCGCTCCAGCCCCAGCCGTTCGCATGGGTAGCACCGGAACCGCCGAACTCATCGGCATACGTCGTCTACAAGGTTGGCGGTGATCCTAGTGACTACCAATTCCTACCCGAGCCACCTAAGGAGATCCCGCACGGATACACGTGCGCATACGTACCGGACCGCAACGCCCGGGCACTCTCGAACCAGAGCTGCAATATCAGCGGCCTCTGGAACGGCAGGAGGAACGTCAGGAGCCGATCCTGAGAAGCAATCGTGGCTGGCTAAGTACGCCACCCCGACGAACCTCCAAAGCCCAGCTCCTGCAGTTGGCTTAGAACCGGAAAAGAAAGCATGGCTGGTTAAGTATGCCACCCTCGGCGAATCTTCGGGGTTCGACACCTTCAGCCATCACAGCCGGATCAGATTTGTACAATTCGAAAGATCGGCTCGGTATGATGCCGAAAAGGAAGGCGTTCGGCTACACCAAGCCGTACCCCAACAGCTACGAACTCGATCCCGCCGCCACCCAAATATCGGCTCCCGGACTTCACAAAGTTTAGTGGATCAGATGGGTCCAGCTCCATCGAGCATGTGAGCCGATATCTGGCACAGCTGGGCACGATCTCAGCGTCGGATGAGTTGCGCGTGAGGTTCTTCTCAGGTCCCTCACGGGATCGGCTTCGGGTGGTACACATCGCTGCCACCGAACTCCATCCAAACTTGGAAGCAGTTGGAAGAACAGTTCCATGAGCAGTATCACTCAGAGGCTTCCGATGTTGGTTTTGCCGATCTAGCGCAAGTACGACAGAAGCGCGGGGAGACAATGGCGGAATACGTCCAGCCGCTTCAGGACCATTAGGAACCGATGCTTTTCGGCTCGTATAAGTGAAAAAGAAGCGATCGAGTTGGCGGTGGTGGGTCTCTCATCATCAATCAAGGACGTGGCCTCCCAAGCGGACTACCCTTCGTTAGCACACATGGTGCGAAGTCGACAGCATATGAACAAGCGCCACCCGGATGTTTACCACGACAAATTCAAGCGGGTGGTGATTGTGGTTGAGGCGAGACGAAGATGAAGGTGCCATGGGAGATCGTGGAGGTAGCAAGTGGCTGAATGGACTCGAGCGACGATGCCCCGTGACCCGCAAATGGGTGAAGCCACAAGGCCCTCCAAAAGGGTTCGACTTCGACGTGACTAAGACGGAGCAGATTTTTGACCTCTTACTCGCGGAGAAGCATATAAAGGTACCCGAAGGCCACAAGTTCCCCACGGTGCAAGAGCTGAACGGAAGGCCATACCGCAAATGGCATAACACGTTCTCCCACACCACCAACGATCGCAGGGTGTGGCGGCGCAGATCCAAATGGCGATAGAAAACGGACGGTTGATTTTCAACCAATACGCCATGAAGGTCGACACACACCCTTTCCCCGCCGTAAACATGGTGGAGTATGCTTGCCATGCGTGGGTGCCAGCCCGGGTTTCCCGTGCAATATCAACATGGTAGATCTTGGACACCACGCCGGCAAGGATGGAGATGAGGGCAGCTGCTCTCATAGCAAAGAAACAGAGGAAGCCGCTCCACGCGATCGGCTCCGCCAAGACGGCAAGCGCTACGTAACGGAGGGAGAAGTGAAGAACATAAGATATCGGCGACCTCTCTCTCGATCACCTCCTCAACAAGTATGTGAGTCGAGCACGACCAACGCCGACGGTCCAGCCGATGATGATGAAAGAGATCGTCCGGCTAGAGAAGCCGTAAGACATCGTCGGCATAATCGCGATAAGGAGGAGCACGAGCGTTGTGCCAAGGGAAAGGCAAGGGGGCAAGACGACGAGGACAGGCACTCGGGATTGTCCCTTCTTCAGCACCGCTGGGATTCAGGAATGAGCCGATTGCCAACAATCGGCAATTGCCCAGAATGCAACCGAAAAAAGAAGGAGGCAGCCAACGTGTCCGTGTTCGAGCGCTTAGGACCTGTCCCGCCACAGAGCAAACGAGCTGAGTCCCCTCAGTTGAAAGATCTCGAAGATTCGGAAGACGAGGGAGAAGAAGAAGACAGATATCACCGGCCAAGGTGGTGCCCTGATGGACTCAGCCGTTCCCAAAAAACGCAGGGTTCAACGATTGCGCGGCCTGGAAGAAGCCGAGAGGTTATACTTGCATACATTGAGGAAGGCAAGGCCTGATCTGGCTGCAAAGGTTCAGCTAACCCTGGATGAAGAGGGTCGTCCACGGAAAAATGGAGTGGCGCCCCAAGCAAAGGAAAGCCGATGATGAAACATCGGCTGGCACAAACATGGTGCTCGTTCTTCCGACGAAGCTCGCGTACTCCACGGTTACATGATACATCCAAGGTGGACGACAGACAAGCGTACCAACATGATAAAGTCGAGATTGGACCGGTTCTCGTCTACCGGCCTCGAACGAGTAGCAAGAGCACGTCAAGGAGCAAACATGGCGAGGCTGATCCTTGTGATCGGCCCCAAAAATTTATGAAGGGAACTTACAAAACCTTCACCGAGCAAGCAACGTGGAGGCCGATTCCAGCAATCGGCCAAAATTATCCTCACCCACCATTCTGCATGGGTTCAACATGTTATCCAACAGAGCCGATACCATCAATTCTCTTGACAGAATCGGCTCGGGGGGGCACCCAGGTGGATAGAACACGAGGGTATGCAATGAACTCATCCTTTGGTGATGGGTATTAGAATATGGGGGCCGATGCACTAGTCGGCCGTAAGAAAATAAAAATTCTGAAAATTCGAAAATTTTCGAGCACAGCCGATGCAGCAGACATCGACTTAAGGATATGAAAAGCCGATGCATGGCCATCGACTCAAGAGGAATGACTCCTCAATGGAGTAGTTTAAGGGCTCGGATCCTCTCTTCAAGGACAAGGCCAAGAGCAGCCTCGGACGTGCGTATCAGGTCAAGGATGGATTGTATGGGATCCACCAAAGGAAAGGAGCCGATCTCGGCCAGGCAAGAACCGAAGAAGCTCGGGGGGCAGCTCACCTTGAAGGTTCTCTGCTTGGAGCTACGTCATGAGTTAAGGCTAATATCGGCACATGTGGCTGATTCGCCTTCATTAAGGCTCGGGGGGCAGCTCGCCCTAAAGGTCGTTGCTCTGGGGAGCCGATTTGGTTGGAATCGGCTAGCCCTATGACACAACTGGTTTGGAGAGCGGTGTTCTGTTACGTAGTCATCGCTTGAGCATCCAAGGCAGTTCCTGTGGCTTTTTTAAAAGCCGCCTGCTCAAAGATCAAGTTACCAGCTTACTAAGATCGGTTGTGCCATCGTCATCGGCAGAGCTAGCTAGCTTGGAGGAATGGCTAAATTGGCCTGGCTCGCAGATTATGATCAAACTGATGCGTTGCCATCAGTCATTAAGCATGGATTAGGCCAGCAGTCGACAAGCTCAAGCATGAAAGAAATCGGCGAAATCAAGTTAAGGGAATTCTTCATTAATATTGGGATTTCTTACAATGGGGAGCCGATTGATCAAGGAAGGAAGAACAAAAGAAGGGTCTATTGACCAATCTACTACCGCTAGGCCTATACTATTAGATCCTAGTCTACGGGCCATCACCGCCCTCATCATCATCCTCGTAACTCTCATCGGCACTGCCGCCGATGGGCTCCTCGTCGCTACTCCCGTAGCCCTCTACGGGGGCTTCGTCTCCGTCTTCGTCGTCGCTCGCCGTCGTCGTCCCACCACATGCGGAGGCGTTTCGCCGGCGGGTAGCCCTCGAGGGAGTCGTCGTCATCGTCGTCTTCTTCTCCTTCTTCTTCGAAGTGGGGCAGCCGTCCCAGAGAACCGGTCGTCCTCGCTTGACTCCGAGCTCCCCGCTGGCGAGGAACCGAAGATCTTCATCCCCGCCGGTCAAGGACTTGTCGTCCTCGGACCAAATGGAGGAGGCATGGCTCTCCCTCGTCCCAGCCTTCCGGGCACGAACTTCCGGCGGCGTCTCGCGGAGGAGTCGGACCCGTAGGAAAACTCGGAGGAAGAGGAAGAAGACATGGCGGCACTGCAGGGTTTTTGTGCTAATGTGAGGAGGACGAAGGAAACGCAAGCTGTTTGGAACGGTTAAATAAAGGGGATATGAGATAGATTCAATGCCACAAGAGCTTCCGAGGAGATGTTGCCCAACAGGAAAATTTTGCGGCCACGTGGAGAAGTGGAAGGGGCAAGGCATCATGATGGGGATTCTACGGCAGCTCGCTCTCGCCACGACATGACCCGACGAAAGAAAGCGTAATGATTTTGGAAATGTCATTTCCAAAACCAGGGGGGCATGTGTTATCACCAGAATTTGACCGAGTCAGAGGTGGGCCGCGATCAAGATGGGTTTGAAGAAATGTATATAGAAGGAATACGTGAATCGGCCTTTTATACCAAATTGGGCTTAATTGCCCGTGTATCTGTAACATATTAGATCGCATCTTAGTTTAGAAGTTAGAATCTTACTCGTGCACGGTTTGGTGCACGCCCACATTAGAAAGTCCCCCGGACTATAAATATGTACCTAGGGTTTATGGAATAAACAACAACCAACGTTCAACCACAAACAAATCTCGGCGCATCGCCAACTCCTTCGTCTCGAGGGTTTCTACCGGTAGCATCATGCTGCCTAGATCGCATCTTGCGATCTAGGCAGCACAAGCCCGCCTACGTTGTTCATGCGTTGCTCGTACCGAAGCCTTTTTGATGGCGAGCAACGTAGTTATCTTAGACATGTTAGGGTTAGCATTGTTCTTCATATTACATGCTTTCGTAGTGCAACCCTTGCATGTCTAGCCGCCCTTACACCTATCTTAGGTGTAGGGGCGGCACCCCGCTTGATCATAGTTTAGTAGATCCGATCCGTTACGGTTGCTCCTTGTTCATCAAGGATTAGTTTAACATCCGCAATAGTTAGGCCTTACAAGGGGTCGGAGGATCCAGCGGCGTGTAGGGTGGCGTTTGCTAGTCCTAGAACGGATGTTCCGGGGATCAACCTCGTGTTGGTTTTTAGGCCCCGTCTAGGATCGGCTTACGATCACCGTGCGCGAGCGCGAGGCCCAATCCTGAGTAGGATGATCCGATTATGCGGTGAAAACCCTAAATCGTTGTAGATCTCATTAGCTTTACCTTGATCAAGCAGGACCACCATATATTCGGACACCTCGTCTGAATCATGGGTGAATCGGCTCTTTGAGCCGATTCACGGATAACCCGAGAGCCGATCGAGGCTCGTATTTAACGTTTACGTGTGTGCCCCGCAGAAACTAAGCGAGGCATCATCCACACCTTCCCCGACAGGTATAGGTCAGGTGGCACGCCCTTGTGATAAACATCGGCGCGTGCGACCAGGAGGCTTTGCGGGCCGTCGCTCAGAGGGACTGGGGCCAGCCGCAGCCCTAGTTGTTCCCGGCTCTACCGTGTTGACCGTCTCTGCCCGCCAGGGGGTTTCTGACGTCAACAACTTTAGAGAGACCAAATATGCAAACCAAATTTTAGCAAGCTCTATGTATTTCTTCATTAATAGGTGCAAAGTATATGATGCAAGAGCTTAAACATGAGCACAACAATTGCCAAGTATCAAATTATTCAAAACATTTTAGAATTACTACATGTAGCATTTCCCGATTCCAACCATATAACAATTTAACGAAGAAGATTCAACCTTCGCCATGAATACTATGAGTAAAGCCTAGAGACATATTTGTCCATATGCAACAGCGGAGCGTGTCTCTCTCCCACACAATGAATGTTAGGATCCATTTTATTCAAACAAAAACAAAAACAAACCGACGCTCCAAGCAAAGTACGTAAGATGTGATGGAATAAAAATATAATTTCAGGGGAGGAACCTGATAATGTTGTCGATGAAGAAGGGGATGCCTTGGGCATCCCCAAGCTTAGACGCTTGAGTCTTCTTAAAATATGCGAGGGTGAACCACCGGGGCATCCCAAGCTTAGAGCTTTCACTCTCCTTGATCATATTGCATCATTTCCCTCTCTTGATCCTTGAAAACTTCCTCCACACCAAACTCGAAACAACTCATTAGAGGGTTAGTGCACAATAAAAATTTATATGTTCAGAGGTGACATAATCATTCTTAACACTTCTGGACATTGCATAAAGCTACCGGACATTAATGGATCAAAGAAATTCATCCAACATAGCAAAAGAGGCAATGCGAAATAAAAGGCAGAATCTGTCAAAACAGAACAGTTCGTAAAGACGAATTTTAAAATGGCACCAGACTTGCTCAAATGAAAATTCCCAAATTGAATAAAGTTGCGTACATATCTGAGGATCACGCACGTAAATTGGCATATTTTTCTGAGCTAACTACAGAGAGGCAGGTCGAAATTCGTGACAGCAAAGAAATCTGTTACTGCACAGTAATCCAAATCTAGTATGAACCTTACTATCAAAGACTTTACTTGGCACAACAATGCATAAAACTAAGATAAGGAGAGGTTGCTACAGTAGTAAAAAACTTCCAAGACTCAAATATAAAATAAAAGTACTGTAGTAAAAACATGGGTTGTCTCCCATAAGCGCTTTTCGTTAACGCCTTTCAGCTAGGCGCAGAAAGTGTGTATCAAGTATTATCAAGAGATGAAGCATTAACATCATAACCAGGGGTGTTGGGAGTTTTCTCAACCATGCATTGTATGTTGGATACATAAGTTTCAGCGGCTCCCTTTTCATTAGTCTTGGGCTTGCTACTCTCATCAAACAAATTTTCAGGAACAAGCCAAGCATAATTATCATCTAGAGCTTCATGTATCGCTAGGAGCTTACATGGTATTGGTGCCTTAATCTCCCCACTATCATTAACATTATTACTATACTTAATTCTATCCATATCCATTTTTTCAAGCGTTCTTTTAAAGTCGGTATAAGAGCCAAGCCTCTTATGCTTAATAAAAAAAATTCTAGCCTCTTTAGCTATATCTTCAAATTCTCGCACTAAGACTTTTAGAACAAAATCTCTCTTCTCTCCCCTCTCCATATCATAAAGTGTAAGAAACATGTGTTGTATCATGGGGTTGAGACTAATAAATCTAGCTTCCATCATGCGTACCAAACAAACAGAGGCATCTTCATAAGTACGGACAGCTTTTGCAAGGGGTATATCTTTAAGATCTTCATGCATACTAACATGGGTGAAAAATTCTTCTATATTATCTCTTCCAATTATAGACCCTTGTCCCACAGGTATATCTTTTGCAGTAAAATTAAAAGGAAAATAAAGTAAATGCAAGTAACTAATTTTTTTCTGTTTTTGATATAGAGTGCAAGACAGTAAATAAAGTAAAGCTAGCAACTGATTTTTTTGTGTTTTGATATAATGCAGCAAACAAAGTAGTAAATAAAATAAAGCAAGACAAAAACAAAGTAAAGAGATTGGATTGTGGAGACTCCCCTTGCAGCCGTGTCTTGATCTCCCCGGCAACGGCGCCGTAAAAAGAGCTTGATACGCGTACAAAGCACTCGTCCGTTGGGAACCCCAAGAGGAAGGTGTGATGCGTACATCGGCAAGTTTTCCTCGTAAAGAAACCAAGGTTTATCGAACCAGGAGGAGCCAAGAAGCACGTTGAAGGTTGATGGCGGCGGGATGTAGTGCGGCGCAACACCAGGGATTCCGGCGCCAACGTGGAACCTGCACAAAACAACCAAAGTACTTTGCCCCAACGAAACAGTGAGGTTGTCAATCTCACCGACTTGCTGTAACAAAGGATTAGATGTATAGTGTGGATGATGATTGTTTGCGAAAACAAGAGAACAAGTATTGCAATAGATTATATTCGATGTAAACGAATGGATCGGGGTCCACAGTTCACTAGAGGTGTCTCTCCCATAAGATAAATAGCATGTTGGGTGAACAAATTACGGTCGGGCAATTGACAAATAGAGAGGGCATGACCATGCACGTACATGATATGATGAGTATTGTGAGATTTAATTGGGCATTACGACAAAGTACATAGACCGCTATCCAAAGCATGCATCTATGCCTAAAAAGTCCACCTTCAGAGTTATCATCCGAACCCCTTCCAGTATTAAGTTGTAAACAACGGACAATTGCATTAAGTATGGTGCGTAATGTAATCAATAACTGCATCCTTAGACATAGCATCAATGTTTTATCCCTAGTGGCAACAACACATCCACAACCTTAGAACTTTCTCGTCATCGTCCTGCATTTAATGGAGGCATGAACCCACTATCGAGCATAAATACTCCCTCTTGGAGTTAAGAGCAAAAACTTGGCCAGAGCCTCTACTAATAACGGAGAGCATGCAAGATCATAAACAACACATAGTTAATAGATTGATAATCAACATAACATAGTATTCTCTATCCATCGGATCCCGACAAACACAACATATAGCATTACGGATAGATGATCTTGATCATGTTAGGCAGCTCACAAGATCCAACAATGAAGCACATGAGGAGAAGACAACCATCTAGCTACTGCTATGGACCCATAGTCCAGGGGTGAACTACTCACTCATCACTCCGGAGGCGACCATGGCGGTGAAGAGTCCTCCTGGGAGATGATTCCCCTCTCCGGCAGAGGTGCCGGAGGCGATCTCCCGAATCCCCCGAGATGGGATTGGCGGCGGCGGCGTCTCGCAAGGTTTTCCGTATCGTGGCTCTCGGTGATCGGGAGTTTCGCGACGAAGGCTATTTGTAGGCGGAAGGGCAGGTCAGAGGGGCGTCACGAGGGGCCCACACGACAGGGCCGCGCGGCCGTGGGCCGAGCCGCGCCGCCCTGGTGTCCGGCCACCTCGTGGCCCCACTTCATCTATCCCTCGGTCTTCCGGAAGCTTCGTGCAAAATAGGACCCCGGGCGTTGATTTCGTCCAATTCCGAGAATATTTCCTTACTAGGATTTCTGAAACCAAAAACAGCAGTAAAACAAAGAATCGGCTCTTCGGCATCTCGTTAATAGGTTAGTGCCGGAAAATGCATAAATACGACATATAATGTGTATAAAACATGTAGATATCATCAATAATGTGGCATGGAACATAAGAAATTATCGATACGTCGGAGACGTATCAGCCACTCATAGGGTCATACACGCAAAGGTCGGAGCAACTGGTGTCGTCGAACTCTGGTGGGTATTTGATGCTTCGGCCGGGACACTACGACGCTATATTGGTCAAAGAGGCCAATAGCGTGACGCGACAAGAAGGGAGAGAGAATGTCGTCGCAGAATGACGCGGCGACGTGGGTAACCGGGTGGACAAGGGCGAGAGAATGTCGTTGAAGATGAACCTTTCCCATGTTTTCTACGGTCAGAAGCCACCCGCTCCGACCTAGCAAGGTGATATGCAGACCGCACCGAGTAGCTGCCAAACCGAGTCCAGGGCCAGGAGGCGAAATCGTTGCCACCGTGGCGGCTGATCGGTACCTGCAGGATCTTGGTTGCAACATCATCATCAAAGATGGTTCGGATGAGCTCCGAATCCCATGAGAAAGTACCATCCACCATCACCGTATCTACAGTCTGATCGGGCATCTGAGGGATCCGAGGGCGCAATATACAAGGAGGCACCTCCGGAATCCACTTGTCTGTAAGAATTTTGGTTTTCTTCCCGTCGCCGATGCCCCATCGAACACCGTCCTTCAAAAGTTGCATACCAAACTGGATGCTTCTTCAAGTATACGAAGAGGAACGGGGCTTTGGACCATCCAAAAAATCACAGTTTGGGTAATAACGGCCTTTCAACACCCTTGCACATAGAGAGGATGGTTCCATCAACAAGCGCCAACACTGACGATCCAACATAGCTTGGTTAAACAGACCCAAGTCGCGAAAACCCAAACCTCCCAGACTCTTCGGTGTTGAGAGCCATTCCCAAGATCTCCAGTGGATTTTCTTCTTGCCGTTCTCTGTTCCCCACCATTGATTTGCAAACGAACGTTGCATGGAGTCACAAGTAGCAACTGGCAATTGAAAACAACTCATCATATAAGTAGGAATTGCCTGAATAACCGCTTTCAGAAACGTCTGGAAATGGTTTGTCCATTCATCCATCTTTGTGAGAGGCCATATCCCGATCAAGATTGATGGATAGGAAACTGTGGCATGCCGGGTATCAGCGCAAAGCATGTTGGAACTAATCTCGTTAGTCAGTAATTCATCGAGTTTATTTGTTTGAGATATTCGTGTAATCTCGTTAGTCAGGCGTCGCTGAGGTATGCCACGGCTTCCCCGCTTCCACTTTGGGTTGGTGATGTCTCCGGGCGAAAGCCTAGGTTCGGTTGAATCGGCGCATCGGCGGCATTTCAATGTCGTTCCTCCGATTGGAGCTTTGTGTTTGGAGACACGGCTTGCGATATCTTGTTCCAATCCTCCGGTGCTTGTTGCTTTCCATGGTGGTTTGTTCGAGGCACTATGCACGATGTCGCCGGTGAGTCCAAGCCAACGCCTTTCACGAGACCGACCAAGTCCTGCCATCTTCTACTTTGATGGTGCGTTGACGAGGAGGGTCAGTTGGGGTTGTGGTCTTCGGAGGTGACCGGTGTAGAGCGAGACGTGGCTTGGTTGTTCCTCTTAGGATAGGCTCTTTGTGTCGGAGTTGTAATTTCGGGGGTGGCTGTCTTCGGACTAGCCCGGAGTGGAGTTCGTGCTACAATCGTTGTTCGCAGCGAGGTGTAGTCGTCTTGTAATCAAATTCTGCCTTCTATAAAGATAAGGTATGCCTTTGGCGTACTCTCGAAAAAAAAAAAAAAAAAAGAGATATTCGTGTAATTGGGCCGCCCGGCCGGAAAGCTGCGCAGTATACACACGTGGTCACGTGGAGATGCGATCAGTGTGAATACAAGCTAATGGTCTTGTTTAGGAACGTAACGTGCAGATGCTAGCTAAGAGGATATGCTCAAATGTACCAGCGAGGGTGCATGCGTGCGCAATCCTTACATGCAGATCGTGCACAAGGTCGTGTGGCCGTTATGCGAAGATGTTTAGCAAGTGGGTGCGTGTGAGTCTGGCTATTTAAACCCATGTAATCAGCTGAGTTGAAATGTGCGGAATACAAAGAAAAAACACAAGTGTGCGTGTGCTGTGACTCTCTTGTGTTCTCTCCATCTTGTCCATCGTGTAATAAAAGTGTGAGGTGTGTCCACTGTGTTCACGTGTGTGTATCTTAGGTAAATCCATCAAGGCAATGAAATCCCTTACTCGTGCTTATTTAGAAATGTGGAACGATTGACATGCGAGGGTTTTTCAAAATGAATCAAAAAGGTGTTCTAGCTAGAATGACTGCCAAGATCAAGTCCGATGCGAGGAATTGGGAAATCGTCGGAACAAAACACTTGACTGCAATCCTACCATAGTAATCTTTTTTCACGACATTTCGACTTCTTCTCTTCTTTTTTCTTTGAACTTGGTCGATTGTGAACCCTAATTCTTATTTAATAAGATGAGGAAAATATTTGGCCCCATCTTAAAATTAAACTCGCATACATTTCTCCTAGAAAATGCCCTTGACACAAAAATTGCATGAAGTGTACACAATATCTCCATAGATATAGATATTTAAAAAAGTTAGACATGACTTATGAAATACCACGTAGACATGAACCATCTGGGTTTTTAAAATTCGGTTGTCTCCTATCCTATTTACTTCTAGCTAATTAGGAAAATATTTTCATAGTTTGTAGCCGAGACGGTAGATCAATTTCCAACAATGAGATTCCCCTCTTTTGCTTGTGCATCTCCATCGTCTCCAAGTCAAAGACGATGACTGTACCCATATAACCATGCACACATACCAGTAGAAGCACCACTTCGCCGCTCCTCTTCCCGAAGCCCTTGAACTTAATAGGTTTTTTACTATTGATGATAGCAGGGTCGAGCGACCGCAGTTTTTCCTCCATGTTGATCACAACCTCCATCGACCAACCACTACCACCTGCTGTTGAGACCGGGAGCTGTAGCCACACAGACATGATAAACCTTTCAATGGCGAGCAACTTTAGCATTTTCCCATCTGAAGACGTTGCCAAGTGGAGCTGGTTGACGTTGCCGTTGGTGGGCGGTAGCTTCACGGTGCCTGTCTTCCCTGTGCTCACGTCGTAGCTTAGGATTTGCTTGCAACAATCCTCCATCCAGTGGATGATGCCGCCGCAGAGGACTACGGGGTCGCTGCTCGTCTTGATCGACCACCATGGGAGGTGATTGTCGCACCCAGTAACAGGACTCCATGTGCCACATGATGACGCAGTCTGAGCTTTCATGCTTGATCCAAAGCGAGCAATCGCGACCAAAAGGATGGAGCAGTTGATGCCATCGGCGGTAGAGAGCAGGACATACTCACAACAAGAGCTGATCCCCGGCGGTTCAGAATAGAATGTCTGGACGCCACTCATAGGGTCATACACGCAAAGGTCGGAGCAACTGGTGTCGTCGAACTCCGGTCGGTATTTGATGGTTCGGCGCCGGAGGAGGATGAGGCCGCGTCGGGACACTACGATGCTATATTGGTCAAAGAGGCCGACGGAGTGACGCGACAAGAAGGGAGAGAGAATGTCGTCGCAGAACGACGCGGCAACGTGGGTAACTGGGTGGACAAGGGCGACGTGCTTGTTTTTATAGGTGAGATGGGCGAGCACACACGGAGCCGCTTGGTGGCTGACTTGGCGGATGAAAGATGGGCTGAGGATTTCACGACGGAGGAGCTTGGAGGTGGCGGCGCATCGGATAAGGGCGCGTGGTTCCGAGCGCGAGATGATCTCCAGCAGGAGATCTGCCGGCAGCGTCCAGGCTATTGGAGTCTCCGGCACAGATGCGTTTTCTCGTCGGCGTTTCCATGAAGCCATGGCGTGTCCCTAGGTACGAGAGGCCGGTAAGGCGGAGATTATATCTACGCGCGCGTGTAGACCGATCGATCCTCTGTCTGTTCCTCTGCTACGTGCAATTTATCAAGTTATATATGGAGAGAAAGCAGGAAAGGTAAAGTTGGGTCAGATTAGGAAACGATCAGAATCAAAGTTGAGTCAGAATACGTCTTCAGGAGTATTACCGTCACTAGGGATTATAACTTATAAGGCTGTCCCAAATTTGAGCCCATCTTTAACCATAAAATTGGTAAATAAAATATAATCTATTTGTTATAAAAGAATATATTGTTAGAATCTTCTTTCAAATATGAATCTAATTGTATATTTTATGTAACATATAATTTGTATCTGATATGTCAAATTCATAGTTAAATTTGGGATCAAATTTCAAGGGGGCTTATAATCTCTAATGGAAGGTACTACCCGTCACGGCCAAAGAGACGATTCATCATAAGGTTCAAAAACAAAACAAAAAACTATAGGAGTGTCGAGGAGTAGAGATCCCGACTATCTACGAGAAACATCGCTTTTGAACTTTCTTCAAGATTTGGCCCGAACTGTTACGCACGGTCTGCATGATTTGAACCTACGACATTAGGTTTTGGAGACACATGCAAACATCGTTTTGAGGAGCCCCCTCCCCACCCACAGTCCCGTTCACCGTTGTCCAGCCGGTGGCTACTCTGGGATGGATCGAACACCATTTGCTACTGTGATTTCGGTAGATTTATACGGAGTTGAGTATAAAAAAGAAAAGGGAGGAGTAGCCCTTGGTTTAAAGAAAGGGGAGGAGATGGATAGATAAGAGTTTCCGAGAGTTACTTTATTCAAATTCTCGACTTTCCAAGTGCAGGATTTACGGCACATTTTGTTTGGCTGCGGACGAGTGAACTGGTTTTCTAAAAAATTGGTTGATCCTGCCACTTAAACCAATTCGCTCGACCCTGACGACCCACCGAAGATCTTCCCGTTATTGGCGATGGCGCCACGCCATCAACCCCACCAAAATGCTCCGCTTCCATAGCTCCATCCCCACACATCTCCGTACTAGCATTTTAGAGTTGATTGAAGCCTAATGATAATAGGAGGCCTAAAACTGGATGTTCGGATGCTAGAATTACATGAGTCTTGCAAGATGTGCACAGATTGGCTTACAAATGTTCCCTGAATGTCATGTGACTTCATTCATATTAAAAGCAAGAAAATATGGAATTTAACATTTAGGAGCTCAAGAACATGTGCAACTTTAGCATTTACACATTTTGTATGTTGTAGAACTCAAACGGATATAGTGCTCAAATAGTAGAAAAACCAATGACATCTTGAGTAAGCTGAGAATATTTTTCTATATAAAAATAAAGAAAACATAGGAAGGTAACCCGGGATTCCCGGATTAGGAAGCATGAAGAGTAGAATGATTTACTCCATGAAGTATCTCATTTTTGTTTTTGTACTCTAGCTGTAAGTCTTAACGACAATCTTGAACACACTTCACGAGATGCAATATGCAACTAGACTGACATTGTTGAGTGCCACAAAACGCTGCAAGTTCAGAAACTGACAGGGGGTAGAGTATCCTTGGAAGTTTCTCTCGATGGTCAAGGCATGGGAGGAGCACGAAAAGAGCAAAGTCGACAACATATTTACACAATCTACTTGTATGACTTGTGTAAATGTGAGATTTTAACTAATGCCCCTTAGCAGTCTGATCTTGCAATTATATGGTTAGCTTCAAGTGAAAGTCTATCCAAAATGCATGGATTGCTTATCAAGACTATTTTGTTGATCAGGTATGTGATGCTGGGCCACTTCTTCAAGTAACTCAGATGAGGAATACTGCTGCCTATCTTCAGTATAACAGGGAAATACTGAATACTGTTGTTTAATTCAATTGAATCCCTGTTCTAAAGACAAATCAAGCAATTCACCTGTTCTTCTCTGTAAGTTCTCGTGTTGCGGATTAATCCTGAGATACTGCAGAAATGAATAATGCACAAATCAAGCAATTCACCTGTTCTTCTCTGTAAGTTCTTGTGTTGTGGATTAATTCTAAGATACTGCAGAAATGAATAATGCACAGTTTTAGCTATGAGTAGTTTCCTTCCATAAGCATTCATATATAATAGGATCATCAGATTGTGGGAGGATCTCTAGTTCTCATTATACTGAAAGACTAGGCTCGGAAACTGTAAAGCCTGCTAGATTTCTTGTGCTAAGGATGATCTCCTGTACATATACACATACACATTGTTTTTGCTCATATACACAAACACATTGTTCTGGTGCTATTCTGCTCTTTACTGCACACTAGTTCATTCATCCCTATTGCTATTACATTGCAGAGTTAGAGGGCTGCTACTACTACTGCACACAACCAAAGATCGATCCAGCCATGCAGACAACCAAAGATCCATCCAACAAGGCGTAGATGACGCCCGAGGAGAGCGTCATGAGCACTCCACCGTCTGCGTCTTCGTGGTCGTCTTGGTGGCGGCGGCCTTGCTGCTGTCGTCGTCCTCGCCGCCGGCCTCCTCGTCCTTGTCCTCGTGAGCGGCGGCCGCGGCGGCGAGGCGAGCTCGACTTCTCCAACGGGACGGCGCGACCTTGCTCGATTCCTTAGTTGGGGAGCGGAGCGGCGGCCGGTCGGGGAGCGCGACCTTTCTCGATTCCTTCGAGGCGAACCCCGCGGGATCCATCCGACGGTGAGCAGGGCAGGCGAGGCGACCGCGGGGTGACAGCGACCGGAGCGGCAGACGCCGGGAACGCCGGAATTTGCGGGACGAGCGACGGACTGCGGTCGCAAAGATGTCAGTTTGATTTCTCCAAATATGAATCGATTGGAATGAAGACGGGGTTTTTTGCAAATTCAAAAATGAACTACGGGGAGGAGGGGTGCCGACATTTTTTTTGTATAACAATTGTTTAGTTGCTCACCACGTGTACCACATGGTGGTGCCGACATCTTTTATGTGACGGAGGAAGTACAAATGATATAAAGAAGACTCATGCAGGAAACTAGGAAAGTAGGAAAGCTATTCTTTTCCTCCCGTGGTCTCTCCTCTCAGCCGCCGTCCTAACCCTAGCCGCCTCCAGTTTATCCTCCTCCATACATTGGTTCCCCCTCCTCCGGTCGGCTTCGCCGGCGTCAGGAGGAGTGGGGAACCCGATCTATGCGTGGAGTTTTGAATAAAAGTATTGTTTTCATTAGATTATGTTAGGATTTTGGTAGCCGCCTTCTTGTTGGTTTCCCTCAATGGAGATGGCATCGTATGCAATAAGTGATCTTCGGCCTTTCGTTCGGCGACGAGATCTTCTTCCCGGCGTCAATGGTGGTGTTGAACAATCACAATTTTCTAGGTATGGGTCTTCGGATCTTGCTTCGCCAGATCGATTTTGGATCTTTTGTCGTTGTTGCCGCGAGGAGGATTATCCTCGCAGTTTTTGTCCCGGCTGCTACGTCCTCGACAATGGTGATTCGTACTCTCGGCTCTCCATCGACGACGACAAAGCTAGTTGGTTATTATTTCCTGATATACTGGTGTTGGTACTCTTGCCGATGTTGTATGACTGCTTTAATGGTTGCGTGCGTGCACGCAGTCTTAGCATTGCGGCTCAAAAAGTTATGGGAGAACTTTCGTCGGTATCTACAAATCTATGGTTCGTTATGTATCTTTGGCTGCCTTCACAAGAGTACAAGATTGTGTTCTGGAAGAAGAAAGAAATTGAAGACCTCGAAGATTTGTTACTATCTTTTAGACTTAATTTTGTAATCGTTGGAGTCAGTTCATGTATCTCTACCATGTACTATTTATTACTATGAATATATGTGGTATTGATTGTCAAAAAAAAAGGAAAGTAGGAAAGCCAATGTGTAAAACAATGGGCTTCAGCTGAGAAAATATCTGGTACCCTATGTTGCTGTTTGCCATCTCCCTCGCTCCTTCTGTTTCGTTGTCTTTGTCAAAATTTGGATGTATCATAAATCTCAGATAATCTTCACAGGTCGGAGGGAGTACAAAATCCTTCGGAATCAAATCACATTTTTGAAACATCTGCTGATTCAGGTCAAGTCCTATTTTCCTCCAGTGCAAAGTAGTTCTGTCCTTGTTCGATACCTGATCTGCCATCCAGTGTCATTGGATATTATCCTTGTTTTTTATTACTTCTGCCTATGGAAGGATCTGGATGCATTGCCTTTTGTCAGCGTTATTGCTTGATTGTTAGACATCTTCATAGAAAACAAGTACGTCTAATTAGATTGACAAGGTATTCTACAAGTGACAGAGAACAAGCTTGATTTTCTTCAATTAAAGGTTGAATATAATAAGCTGGACTCATATTTCAGCTCAATGCCTAACACAGCCTTCACAGCCTTCGTATCAAAAGTTCTGCAAAGATTCAATTATCGTGAAATCATTGTAAATTCATGCTTCTGGAGCTTCATTAGTTCAGTCAAAAAGTGTAAAAAGCTAAATCAGCTGACAAATCTTCCAACAAGGCATCACATAAGATAAGTTCAACTGTTATTCAGTGTGCAAAATTTTCTCATTGTCCCAACGTTCTCAACAGATTAGTGATCATAAGAAAATTACTATAAACCCCTCTGTAACAGAAATGTGGAATGTCAAAACACAGACACCGAGATATCACAGCTTCAATTCTTACAAGGATGGTATCGTAGATAAACGGAGCTGCCGCTTTCACGCTTTCCAGATTATCATCTACTTCGCTTAGTCGAACAGAGATGGCCACGTCCTGTTATAGTTCATCGTCGATCGGGGTAGTTGCTCTGGAGATGGCAGTAACAAGACGTTAGCAAGCTCAGGTTAGTTCAAAGTGGAAAAAGAATGAAGAATGTGTGCTTGACAGCATTCTAACGTGCACAGGAAATCAGCTGATTCATATATATGCTGATATACGTGAGATATACCTTGTGGACTGACAGTGTTTGCTAATATCTCCGCACAGGGCCTTGCTCACGTTCCCTGCTTCTGCTGAGCTCGTTTTTATCCACTCAGCAAGCTGCAATAGAAAGATTAATCCAAGACCTTGTGACAACAAATTTACAGATCTTCATAGTTCAAAAAGATAAAAGACAGCTGACAAATAACCGAATAATTCAGATGCTATTTGCCAAAACCAAAATATAAAATTCTTTCTGGAGGATAATGCCTTCGAAGAGAAGTACCTCGTCCTCAGTTTCCTCCAGTAACCTGCGCCATGAGTGAACTTTGTCAGTGCACCCAGTCATCCACGATAATACTCAATATTAACGGAATTCTTTAAAGGCCATGAAAGGTAGAGGGTCATCTTTAGAGAACAAAAACCCTGCAACGTGAAGGCGGGCAGGGAACGCTCTGAGCACCTGTGCCACGAATGGGTCACTGGCGTCTGGGCTTATCTATGTCGATGGCTGGTGGATAGGGTGTCAAGGTGGGATCCCAGTGGGATGTCATTTTGTACTACGTAGTTCAAAATTCGATGCCAAAATTTGTACTAGAAAAGTCAAATTATACTACAAGTGGGACAAAAGTGGGATCCCACTTGACACCCTTACTGGTGGACTTTACTCAGTTTGGAGTTAACCCAAACCCTGTCTTTTCCCATGAAAATGTTAAATCTCCTTGACGTCCAAATCTGGGAGCATCTCTACTTGCCGCTAGCATGCATATTTGGATGCACCATCAAAAGATCAATTTTCTGCATGCCTTTGAGGTTGAACTCCAGAGGGGCTTTGCAGCTCAACACCTCCCTCATTTTTAGTCCAAGTAAAACTCCCAAAGGCCCTCCACGGTGATCTTGCAATTGTATGATGGCCCGTGCTGACACGCAGGACGAGATGCTGAATGGGTGCCGGGGACCACGAGGAACACATGGCTGCCTATGAAATTTTCGTTGTTACTCAGGAGCAACAGCGCGTGAATGACACCATCTCACCGTGGACCACGAGGAACACTGTCGTGGCCTTCAGTCGCTCAACACACCACACCATCTCACCGTCCTCTCCCCGCACTCGCTCCATCTATCGACACTAACAAATGAAGACAAGGACAATAGCAAAGAAGGCGACGCATGCCGTGGTCTGCCGTGACTTGAAACATCAAGGTTAGCCCAGTGGAACTCGCGCTAAACTTTATGGGCCGCGCCACTTGAAAGCCGTCGACATTAAAGTTCATGAGCCCGAGGTAGTGACAGTCGAGCTGTCGTCTTCATCACCGCCATATCATAAATCTACCAGTAGTAACCAAGCTACCCCAATATTTAGCTCTAGTAAACCTGTATTTCTAAAGCAATCGAAATCTTTGTGAAGCTGAGGTCCTTTCTACCATGGAAACTCGACCTTATACAAATACAAAAAAAATTGTTCACGAGTTTCAGAGTTTTTGTTTTGAAGGACCATTAAAAACTTCTATTAATAAAAGGTTGGCTATGCCGTATAGGCCAACAAAATTTGTTAACAGGGGCAGAGATAAATTACTTTTGTTGTCCAAGTAACTAGAAAGTCTAGGCAGCTGATGTGGTATTTACAAAGTTTTGTCAACATGTATATTAAAGAGAAAAACAAAAAACCAGTTTGATAAATAGGTACTACAATTCGTACGGTACCTTCCACAGTAACTGGATAGATTTTTGGAGTGTGCCCGTGCTGCAGCTTTCTTATCTACAAAAAAATAATGACATGATCAGTAAATAGTTGGTAATTACAACTCAGACTTACATCATGATGAGAGCAATATGCAATACAGGGAGCACTTATTCTTTGCATGTTATTCAGCATAAGTAAAAACAAGTTCATTTCCTTGTAACAGGGATCAACTCTTAATTTATTTTACACTCAAAATGAAGACTATCTTAATGATGCCCCCCCCCCCCCCCCCGACATCATTGAATCTAAGATGCTTTTAAATCATGGGGAGCATATCAAAAATGTTGAAAAGCATTGGAGATTTGTGACCGTAAGAGTCAGAGGCATATAGTTCTAATCTAGTGCTTGTTTCATTTCCTTAGATGACACATGTAGGGAACAACAGAGCAGGAAGAACGCATTATCATAGATTCATAGCACGGCAAACTACTGACCAAAGCACTCAAGTGTTTATGTTAGGTCACAGCTAGCCGAAGGAGTAACAGGAGGCAGAAATGTTCCGAACTAACCAGTTTGATAACTGTTCCAGTTTGTAACTTTCACCCATTCTTTTTCGCCTGAGTCCAACTGCACACAGTGCAATTTATTAGATGACTAAAATGCTTAGGCTGGTGCTGAAATTATACAGAATAGATCGACAGTTCAATACTAGAGGGGTAACTTGATACATGTATGCACCATCTATATAGGCAGGTCACCAGGTGCACGTTTAAGATATTCAAAAATATTTAGCCTCAATAAAGATGCTAGTGTGCAGTAACAGAATACCAAAAGAGCCGTATAGCTTCATTTTCTACCTTCTGCAACGTATAATCTTGCATCTTATCACATAGATCATCGAGAAGCTCTACAATCCGAAGCTCACTGACTCTGCACAGCGTATATGGAATCAGTGACAAATCAACCCAAAGATAAAAGGTGAAACTATGTCCATAATTTATTATGTAGGTATATGTGAAGCAAATGCTATGCCAAATAGGACAGAGAACATTTAATTTAAAATTAACAGTGATTAAGCCTATATTTCCCCACGATAAATGTGTGTTTTAATTTAGTCAACTGTTAGACCAAGACTCAAAGAGCCTCCACCCACATCACACACTAAATTTAAGTTTTCTTAGCGCAGGTTAATCACTGAACACCAGAGTGGCGGTGCTGGATAATGTACCTGTAATCAATGACCTTTCCTTCACGCTGACCTTTCGAATTTAAGCGGTTGCGCAAGTCCAAGTGGTTTCTTGGCTTCTCCTGCATTATAGAATTCATGGACAGTTAACAATCGACCAATGGCCCCGGTAACAAGAAACCAGAAGATAGTAGAACCGTAGAAGAGATCTGAAAGGGGTAAAGCTTACTTACACTTGACATTCCAATCTCTAGCTCCGCCTGCAAGAACACAAGATCAAACGATCCATCAGAAACCTCCTCTTCTACAATGTGTTCCCAAACCAAACAGCTGGAACAATACAGTTTCAAAAATTCTACTACGGCTGCAGTAATTTCCTGAAGATCCAGGCTGAGACTGCCTCCGGACCATGGATTCGCGGAAGAAAAGAAGAAGAGAGGAGCTCACCGCGACGGCCTTGCAGGCGGCGCACTTGTCGCCGATGGTGGAGGCGGAGGCTGCGGCGGCCGCCCCCAGGAATACGGCGAGGAGGAACAGGAGCGCTCCGGATCTGCGACGGGACGCTCCTCTCGGCTCCATCTCTCCCTCCGGCGATCTCGATCTCCGGTCGCCGCTTCTTCTTCTCGTGTGAGTTTGGTCCTTTTGCAGATACGACCTCCCGGTCCAGCACACATTTAAATACGTCCCTACGGCTCCCTGTGACGGAAGCTTCTGGACTTCATTCTGCCTTGACCATTGGCAGTATAGTACTCTTCATTACTAATGTCAATCCGGGGCCCACATGTCATGATATTACTGTGGTAAATTCAAGTGACAGAGTGTCGAACCTTAAATTCCCACTCTCTGAATTCTCATCAGACCTTCCTAATGTCAATCCAGGGCCCACATGTCATGACACACACGATGTAAGAAAGTTTTACAAAATCTGAATTCTCATCAGACCTTATAAGTTGTAAATGTACTCGTGGTAACATGAAAAGAAGCCATAGGATTCATTGCAAAAGTAGTCACATGACTTGTACTCATCACATAATCACAATTCACAAGAAAAGCAGAGGAGAATTCCTCTCACTCTCATCAGAACTCAAAGCAGATGGTACAAATTCAGCACAGGCAGTGTCTCCACTGTATGGCTATATCGTTGCTGTGTGGGCTTCTTCCTTCAATTTCAGCCCAGGATTCATGAACACTCTTTTTTCAGGGACATTATGAATAGTCTTCGGCCTATATATCTCCACTCGCCTATCCACTCGTTTGTCAGATCAGCAATCCAGTGTCGGCGGCTCAGGTTCGCCATGCGGTGGACTCCTCCTGATCGCCATTCTCCTCCCACCAAGTAGCATTCTGCATCACAGGATCCCTCTCAGTTGGTAAAAGTGATGCAGGTGTGCACAGTAATTTTTCTTTTCCCACACATGGAAATGTATTTATTCGTATCAACTGAGTGAGATGAGATTGCACACCTTATATCCCTGTCTGAGGAATTGAAGCGAGCTTCCTTCCTCTTCTTGCAAACCCAGAACTCTCAATAGCTCGTCCTTGGCCTAAGGAAATACATGGCATTGTCACATCATATTCCACAATTCGGACAAAATAAAAACTAAAGTTCATGCAAATGATATACTGCAATGACCTGCCCCAAAGTGAACCGAGATGCACTCTCTGCAACACATGCATAAGAACCATCAGCCTGCTTAAGCATGACTTGCCAGGGCCCTGAGCAGACAAAAACGTACTATATCAGTAGCTGATGGTGATGCTACATGGAGCTGATGTCACCCCTGTTGTATGTTACAACAAGATGAACTGAAGGATACAAATACATATGACAAAATACCACTTTTTAAAAGTGAAGAAAACCATAGAAAATGTAATTTACTATTGCTAATGGCCAGACATCAAACCATGTACAACCTGGGTATTGACGGAAGACGGCGCCGCTGTAGTTCACTATGTATGGAGTGACTGCAATAGTCTATATAGTGAAGTGGAAAATGGAAGTTACAGACAGAATCACAAATGAAGGGTTATGCACTTAAATAACAAATTAATGAATACCTTGGAGTAGTCACGCTGTCTAATGTAAAATACTGGGGTAAACTGAGAAAGGAATCGGTAGTGCAATTCTTTCGGGGGGAACCCCAGAAGCCCCAAATCAGATCTGGAGGTTAAAGTTTGTACGTTATGGCTGAAGGCACTCAAAAACTTAGAATGAATAGGGTGTCAAATGGAATATAGAAGGCATTACCGCAAGGTGTCTAGTTCAAGATTAAAGAGAACAACAGGTGCAGAGCCAGCAAAATTTTCCTGGACAAGGAATGCACAAAGGATGAATCAATTAAACATGCAAACCAAAAGCCTTTCATTTAAAAAATAATAAAACGTGCAACCAAATGCCAGAAATTTTATAAATAAACGTTGAAGGTTAGCATGTAATATCTTTGTTCCAGTGTAAGAATACTGTAGAATCATTGAAATTTATGGATTCATATGCCTACGTGCCTCTCACTCTTGGCCAGGCATTTCATAGAGAAATAAGAGATGTGATGCCTAAGGCATTTCCCACTCTATCTTTCTCGAATCTTACTCATCCAGATATTGCATCAAGCTCTAATTGTGATAATTTTCTAATGGTAGAGTAACAAAAAGCATAGCACGGAAATGCCAGAACTTTTATACACGAAGATTGAAGGCAAACATATATTTTTCCAGTCTAATAATACTATATAATCATTAGAGTTTATGGATACATATTCCCTTGCTGTTGCTTATATGCTTCTCGCTATTATCCAGACATTTCATAGAGAAAATAGTGACGCCCATATGATTCCCAAGGCATTTCCCACCTATATTTACTGACTCCTACTCTTGCGTCAAGCTCAAAGTGTGATCGTTTTCTAATGGCAGAGTAATAAAAAGCATAGCAAGGAAAATGATGAATAACTAAAGTTTGGTGCTGTAATACAAACTAGCCAATAGCCATCACCAAAAAAGTATATACATAAGTACTAGTGAGACACAAAAACATTGTTCTAGACATACCACATACTTCTCTATAGATGAAAGGTCCTGGGTGCTACTGTTGATGAAGATATACAGTGATGTCTGTTCGTCAGATTTCCATTGATCTGTATGCACATTAGCCCACCAGTTATGAGCAAAATTTTCAGGGTGTTTATGCAAGGATTTTTTGACAGTGATAGGGCTCAAACTTACTTGATGGTTGTTATTATATGGTTTACAGGATTTTCGCTCAGATTAATAATCCTATCGCAATGAGTAATTAGTTAAACGTAGTTAATCTTCCTATGCTTGATTCATACACATATCCCTAATGCTCATGTTCAGTCATCCTTTTATTTCCAGCTTTGAAATGTGATAATTAATATACATGAAAGTACTTTGCCGGTTACATAAAAGAATCTCAGTGTATCAATGTTATTCGGCGTATTACATGTACAGATGTACTCTGAACTGGTAGCTCTTGTACAGAGTGGCTTTAATGCAGAGGAGTGGCATGAAAATGTAATTATTGTTTCATCTTAGACTTGCATATTCAGTAATGATCAGTGTTTCCCGTGTAACAGTACTAGACTTTGAGATTTTTACCTTCGTTGTCGTCAGCAAAGTCGAAATCAAGGGTATTTCTGATCGATCTGAAGAAGGAGTCGACAGGCCCAGTCGGCACGTCATCCAGAGAACTGATGGATATACCCTCGATCTAACAGAAGTGTTAAAACACTGCCCCATTACCTAATTATTACCCGTGAAGCCATTGGGCACACACAATGCTTTGTTTGTGAGGTGGAACTTACCGAATCTATAGCAGTTTTGAATATCTGCGAGGCCCTTCGCTTCTCCGGCTGATCTGGAAACACCTGGGATGGACTAGAAGAGAACGGATGAGCATGGTTCGTCCGCACTCCCGGGACAAATATGGAGGAGCAAGGGTGGAGCGTGGAGCCTGAACTTACTATGCAGGACCGAGTACCCCTGAGCTGTTTGAGGTTCCTCACGACGGCGAGAGCGAGCTGGACGTTGGCGTCGATGAACTCGTCCGAAGAGCCCTGGAGAAAGCGGCGAAGCGGCACGGTCAGAAAGGGGAGAGACGTCATACCATGACATGCATGGTGACATGAGTGATCAGTCTAACTGTGCATGATAATAGGTTGCTTGTTTGCCCTCAGAAATTAGAGGCGGATGCTATCACACTACGAAATTTATCAATGTGCATAGGTCACTGGTGACTTTGCATCCATTAGACCATGAATGACACCATGTTTCCGCAACAGTAAACCTGAAACAGGGGTTTGACTGAAACAACCGTATGAATTTCAGTATCCAGTGGTGATAGCATGTTCCATGAAAACACTGCTACGGAATTATAGTTCATGCGCATCCAACATGTTGCAGCAGACCCGAATTGTATCCAGTAATGGCAAACATGTTGCAGCAGGAATGGCTGGACACTGAGCCAGCAAGGGCGCGCGTGCTGTGGGGGCATACCTTGTAAGAAGAGATGCTGCTGGGCAGAGGCCTTGTCGGAGATTGCCATGGAACACCAAGTGGAATGTGAGAACGGTTGCGGTCATCAGATTAGAACGAGATGAAGGAGTTAAAGGAGGTGCGTGGAGTGGGTGCGTACGGGAACTCGATCTCGAGGCGGGTCCTGCCGTCGTCGATGGCGGCGGCGAGGGAGCGGGCGGCGTCGGAGACGAGCACCTCGTAGGAGCGCGGCTTGTAGACGGCCACCCCGGCCCTGAGCTCCACCGGCTCCTCCACCTCCTTGGCCGCCTCCGCGCGCACCGACCGGACCCGGCGGCGCCTCGAGGGCGCGGCGAGGCGGGTGGCTGGAGAAGGGAGCGCCCGCGGGGACGCCGGGGAGCGCGAGAGGCGGAAGCTGCGGATGGCGGTGGAGAGGGGCGCCATGGCCGCGTGTTGTGCTGTGGTGGTGGCGGGGAAGAGGGAAGAAGAAGCGAGTCCACACCACACACTCCCCCACTGATCCACGTCAATCGGCACCGCTCTCACTGAAAATATCGTAAATCTAGTCATGATGTATACTACAAATGTGAAAATCTCAGTACGAACTACTGTACTTTATATTTTAAACTACATAAAAGTAATAAAATTTGACAAATTATATAGTGTTAAAATGTGCAATATTTACAGTATAAAATTTATCCTATTTTGTTTTTTTTGTGTGTAGCCCATAATAGAAATCAGTTCATATCAAGACTTTGCGCGTTTGCAGTAGTTTATATCATTGACTAATTCTAAACTTTTATTTGGGATTCTTTTTAAAGTTCGAAAAACAAAATCGCCCGAATGAGAGGTCACCGGAGCACCGACCGTCAAGCCAACTAGGAGGTCACCCCTCGAAGAGTAACAAGTTCATTGTCTCTCATTCGAACTAATCGTATTGGAGAGCTCAACACTATGCAATGATGCAAATCAAGAACACCAAGAAAAGTGCTCAAATCCCACCAAAACAACAAATGCTATGGAGATTCGAAAAAGAAAATACTATGGAGAAAATAGAGAGGAAAAACAATGGTGAAAATCAACAAATGACTCCAAGCTACATCTAGATCCCAAGAGTTCCCCTCACTTAGAGGAGGAATTCATTGGTGGAGGTTGTAGATCTAGATCTACTCTTTCAAATCCCTCAAAAATATGACCGTTTGAGCTAAAATCGAGCCACCCGGTGCTGAGCCCGGCAGGACCGGCCAGGGTGCCGACCTACCTGGCATAGGGCCCGGCATGCTGGCCTAGGTGTTGAGTTACCCGGTAGCAGCACCCGACATGCCGGCCTAGGTGTCGAGCAGCCCGGCAGCAGCACCCGACACCCAGAACAACAGAGCCCTTACGGAAAATGCGACAACTTTTGCATCCGAACTCTTATTGAGATAAAACAATTTTGTTGGAAAGATAATAACGAATAGAACCCCCAAAAATACCAAATTTGTCGGAAATATTGAGACTCCCCACAAAATGCTTTTAGATGATTTTAGAGAGGGAGCCTCCCAACGTCAAGAAATGCTAAATACATCCAAACTCGAAAACGCAATACAAGATGCATACAGATTCTGTTTCGATGAACTTGGGCCCATAGAAAAGCTAAAACAAGCTAAAGAACATTACACGAAGAAGCAACAAGAATATGGGGATGAAAGTATGCAAATGATTGAGCTCCCTAAGACGATGCGATCAAGTTACTCAACTGAAATCCTCTCTTGGTAGTGCGGCTATCTATCATATAACCCGGTCTCCCAAAAACCACCATGAGATCGGTAAAAGGAAAACCTAGCAATGCTATATCTTTCCCTTGCGCATCCCGCTTGATCTTGACGATAACGCTTCAAGCTACACTCAAGCCGGAATGCTTCACTTTATCGTTGTTGCTTCGTGAAAACTCACAATGGCTTCCCCGTACACCATTATAGGATAGCTGCACTAAGACACATATTCACATGTTCATTATCACCAAATGGACGGTAAGCTTCAAGCATGATATCTTTGAAATGCTCATCTTGAAATTGCCCTTCTCAACCTTGATGACATCCAAGCTTGATGTCATCCTCTCATAGACTATATGAGATCATACTCTTGATGCATGTCCATGGCAAGATGCCTAACCCACATAGACAACACAAATGGACATATATAGTGGGTTATCTCATGAAGCGTAATTGACAAGGCTTACCACCCACAAGATCACATGAGCTGAAGTGGTACAATCTTTATGCTTCATGTGTTGATCTGAATTCAATCTTCACTCTTAGCCTTGGTCAACCTCGTATATCTTCATGCTCTATCATAATATGTGACCATTCATTGCTTAACCCATAATCTAGAGCATGGCTAACTTGAGTTCCACACAAGAACTCTAGGCCATCTTCATTTCTTCTTCTTGATCGTATCATATTCTTCTCCTCAAATTGATGACCTGATGTCAATACCAAAGGTATAACATTACATTCATGGCATCCACATTTGAATCCAACATATGGAATTCAAGAAATACCTATTGAATATTCCTTCATATAAACACAATGAAAATATTAGTCCATAGAGAATTGTCATTAATTATCAAAAACAAACTTAGGGGCAATGTACCCTTACGCTTAGCTATTGCATATGATTAGAGAAGGCAAAATAACATGCAATGTAATGGATTATCTTGCAGTGTTGTCCCCTATAATTATGATTTGCATATTTCTAAAATTATGGCACGATTAAAAATGAACTCGAAACCAGTGTCTAAGATAATACAACTCATCCAATAGAGAAAATGTCTTATCTTTATTGCTAAGAGCTGATCTTTTAGCTGGGATTTTTGGAACGTCACTTTTTCGTCGGGAGAAGCACCCTGGAGAAATTCCACAAGCTTCCATGAGAAATTCCCAACACGTTGCTCAGATCAAAATACATCTTTGATCTTCTTCTACAAATGACTGCCTCAAATCCCAATCTTCAAAATAAAATGTTACTTTAGAGAGGAAGCTTACATGAGAAATTCTCAACACATCCCTGCTCAGATCGAAATACATCTTTGATCTTCTTCTACAAAATGAATGCCTCAAATCTCAATCTTCAAAATAAAATGTAACTTCAGAGAGCAAGCTTTCATGAGAAATTCCAAACACATCACTGCTCAGATCGAAATACATCTTTGATCTTCTCTCCAAACGAATGCCTCAAATCACAATCTTCAAAATAAAATGTAACTTCAGAGAGAAAGAGATGGATTGATCTAACATGTATATAGGAGACATGGTTAAATGGATGGGGTTCCTAGGTCTGAGGTCTGAGAACGTGTATCGCCCCAGATGACATCGCTGAGCTGGTTGATATACACGAAGGGGAGACGAACAGAGGAGCCAGGAGGGAGAAATGAGGAGACATCCAGGCAAGGTGGACGGATTGAGTGCCTAGTGGAATTCAGAGGAGACGGAGTGAACGAATGGTGAGGGAGGAGACGAATGGTTTATGAAAGAAGATGACGCTCTACAAAAAAAATGACAGTTCAAGAGTCAGTCGACCGGGTTACGTGATGAAAATATTTGGTGATCATCACTAATAAGAAATAATAAATAATTTTGTTATACTTCATAGTAAGCTGATGTGGCATGCTGCTGATGTGGATAGACTGCATGTTGAGAGAAATATGCTAGTGGGGATGAACTTGTTAGTTATATAGGATTAGCTAGTGCACCAATCTTATATATTGACTACACCCTAGGAGGAATAATCCACATGCCATTATGGGAGACATGCTCCACCTTGATCGTCCCGTTCCGTTGCCTAGTACTAGTGGCATGGTTGGCACTGTAGATACAGTTTCTCTCCACCTGGCCGCGCCCGCCCGCCGGCACCCTGACCGCTCTGGAGCATGTTCTCCTAAGAACAAGGCATCCTCACCTAAGTTGGTCACCTCTGCCCACTTGTGCGTGTTTCCCTGGCGATCATAGACGATGTTGAAGACCTCGAACTTGTTGTTGTCGTACCTGCTCCAGGTCCTCGCCATTACCAGATTGTCACCCAGGTCGAAGAGGTGGTTTCCGTATTCCGTGTCGATCAGATTCAAGGGGTAAATTTTGTTTGCGGGGGGGGGGGGGGGGGGGGCACGCTGAACGGATAGCAACCGGAAGGATGTGGCGCCGCCGTGTTTGTTTGTGATGTCGAACCTGCCCAGCTCCTCGTCGGTGGTGAGGCCATAGAGTTTCCCTTGCAGAGAGCGATGTCCGCAAACGTCGATCGTCCCTGCGCCATGATCCACCCGTCGTCATCGCCAGCTCTGCAGAGCGCGACACGGGAGGAGCAGTCGAGGGCGGTTCCGCCTAGCCTGCCGGTGATCGATCCGCGTACGTCAAGACGACCGACGACGGCCTGTCGAACTTAGGGCCTGTTTGGTGTGGTTTTTTGAGCTTTGGAGCTTTGCGAAAGCGCAGCTGCTCAAATAGATCTTTTTTAGCTTTTGGATTTTGGAAGCCAAAACAAAGATCCTATTCTTTTGGCCTCAAAATCCAAAGCCAAAAAAGCCTTATTTAGGTGCTTTTGGTGAGCTTTCGCAAGCCGCAAAAAGCCACACCAAACAGGCGCTTATTTGGGTTCGGATATGGATGGATCAACTGCAGTCGTACGTACGGAGGTCGAACACGGAGACCGGACGCCGTACGTTTGTGGTGGTCGAGATTCTGGCAATGGCATGTGCTCGTGTTGATTCAGTTGACGTCCCTCCGCTCCCCGCCATTGCCATGCAGTGCATTTCGTGGCCACGCACTGATGCGACCCAAAACACCATCGATCCACATCTGAATCAAATTTACTCCATCCGCCCACCATCTTTTTTTTGATTTATCAAAATTTAGATATATCTATCTGAATTTGCACAAATTTAAGACAAGTTTCATCGGAAGGAGGGAGTGCTAGTCCAACCACGAGTTCTGCATCCCGAATGAAATGTGCCTCTTGTGGCCTTCATCCCTGTTTTCAATTTCCTCTCCATTACATAGTCCTTTGTAAGAAAAATGTAAAACTGATCATGCCTGTGTCCTAACTGACAACCTCCCAAGAAACATGCGTACACTCGAGTCGTTTCACTTCAGCGACAACTTATAGCCCGACCATGAAATATCCTCCTCTGGAAAATGCAGATGCTGCCTGCCTTGGATGAAACACAGAAACGGGACACACGGAGCCGACTAACTGCAAGGCAAGATCGCATGTCAAAAGAATGGACAAAGGTCCTACCCACTAATTTACATCTTGTGCATCTGCGTTTACACTATACTAGATGTGCATCTGTACAGCCAGTAAACTACATTTGTGCTGATACTCTAACATCTATACAACCACTTAAAATGCACCTATGCTAATCCTAAAAATTACCCCATCTGTAGAGCCACTGAACTGCATTTGTTCTAATACTGAAACTATATCTGTACAAAACCAATTCATATACATGTGTGCCAATACTGAAAAAACTGCATGTAGACTATATCCAAAAATACATGCGTCAGCAAGGGATCCTCAAAAATATAGAACTGCAACCACGTCATATCAAAACAGAACAGTCTGAAAAGAACGTCCCCATATACATACTCAAGTCCGACCCATGTATAAAACCCTGCAAATGTTCTAAAGAGACGAAAATAACTGCACCAGAGCTCTTCATGTTTCAACACACAAGCACAAGGAAATCCCAGCTCAGACAAAATAAAACCAGTAGCATGAGGAATTTAGCTAGCTAAGTAACACAACTTCAGCAAAGATTACCGAAAATGACAAAAATGCTTTCATCTTACAAAAGCCGAGGCCTAAGACTGTCTAATATTCATAAATATTTCTAGGCTCATGGTATCATTATTAGGAAACCAACCAACACAGATCCTTCTTCGGTTCTCCTTCAGACAGGATACATGGATTTCACTTTTCTCCCTTGTTCCAGCTGGGCCATCAGTCAATCTTATTACTTCCTTGTCTTCTTGGGCAGTCGGCACCCATTGTGCGCGAGCTGGGTCACATCATGGATGTACATGATAGGGGTCTGGGTCCTCACCCTCTCGCCCCGGAACCCGTCCGCGAAGCCCATGACTATCTTCTTCTTCTTCCTGAAAAAGGAGTACCCTTTCACCCTCACAACGACCGACTTGATGCCCATCTTCCTGGCGGCCCGCCCCATGTGCTCCCCTGTCGCCTCGCCGGCGTACCGGGCGAGGCGGGATCGCCCCTTTCGGTCCTCCAGGCAGCCCGCGGAGGCCCCAGCCTTCCTGTTCCCCTTGATGTCCGTCACCGTCACAAAGGTCTTCTTCCCCTTCTGCGTGATGTGGAGCACGTCGCGCTTCACTCGCTGGCCAGTCGGCTGCAGCAGGTCCATGTTGAAGCGGCCTGTCCTGCCGCCGGGTGTGAACCCACCAGCCATCCTGCCAGCAGGTGCAAATCCACCATTTCCACCCATCCTAACATCGGGAGTGAATCCACCAGCCATCCTGCCACCAGGTGTAAATCCACCGTTTCCACCCATCCTGTCACCATCGTTGAATCCACCCATCCTGTCACCGACATTAAATATGCTCCTCCTTTCACCGCTGCTGAATCCACCCATCCTGTCACCGTCTGTGATTCCACCAGTTCCACCCATCCTGTCACCGCCTGTGATTCCACCAATTCCACCCATCCTGTCACCGCCTGCAAATTCGTTTTCAGCAAAGGGGCGGTTGATGCCGTCATTCAGCTTCCGGATTTGCATGACGCGGCTCATCGGATCACCACCGTTTGCGAGGCCCTGCAGTGGGTTCAGCAAAAGCAGAAATTGAGATTCAACTATCAAGCATAACAAGACCACTTTGTTCATGTCTGGGCAAAACTTGAAAAACATGAACAAGGTGTGTGTGTGTATGTATAGAAATGCAGCTGCAAGATCATATAAGATTACTAGGTTTAGCTGGCAGTGGCAAAGGGGCGCCCATAAAAGAGACTGAAACAGTAGCAAAAAAACAGGTAAATGATGGCAAGAACACTCCTCTGTTACCAGACTAAGGAACACGTAAAACTAGCATCAAATCCCTTGAGCTGTACACACATGGTTTCTGGGCTCACAAGATTGGAAAGTAAAAAAAAGAATACAGTTTAATTCCAATATTGCAATGTCGACATCCAAGTAAATTAAAGCCCTTAGTTCTCAAACTTTTTTACTGAAGCCCTTTGATTCTACATAAAAAAAAGGTCAAGACATTCTAATGCTTTGGCTGCGACGAAATGAGAGGCAGATCATGTCCAGCAGAACCACTCGAAACAATGGCAGTTCGCTTCACATGGATCGTGACTGGCTGGCTAGGCAGGAAACATTCAGAACATGCTTGGTTCGGCCAGTTGGCTAGATTTGCTTAACCCTTGACACGGCGCACTGGAGCTGAGGTAAGCTCGTGCTATATGCCCTGTTCTTACTTCAAACACACGAGCCATGGATCGTATGGGTTGATTATGAGAAGATGCAAGAACCCTAGAACAGGAGAATTGCGCGATTCAACCTATAGGAAACGGCCCGTAGCTGCCACAAAGTTCTTTTTTGGGGACTCTCCGAAACGCCACCCAAATGTGCTGTGCCCCCCATTTCCAAAATACTACCAGTCATTTCAGAACTTGCCACGCAGTATTGGGTAAGGGAGGGTAACAATGGCGCAGGGGGGAGGCATTCCCGACCGCGCCTCCTCATCGCGCCATGAAACATGAATCTCTGTACCTCTATACTACTATGCCCCATGAAACTAGAGCTGAATTGACGCGGAGCACTGGAGAGGCGCTCCCCTAGCTCTGCTTGGCCGGTTCGCCATCCCGGATATTGCGAATTAGATCTGGATGGGGCGGGGTGTGTGTGGAAGGCGCGATGGGATTGGAGTGGGCGGGGAGGCGGTGAACGCACCTTGCCGATCGGCGGCACCCGCTGGGCGAGCGCCGGCCGCAGGAGCGCTCGGGCGAGCGTCCTCGCCGCCATCGCCGGCTGCTGGCCGGACGAGCGAGGCGAGGTCACGCGCGCGCGGACGGTGGGGAGGAGCAGGAGGGCCCGGTAGAGGCCGGCGGCGGCGGGGCGAGGAACCCTAAGCCGGTGTGCTTGGAGTCCGATCCGAGCGGCGGGCGGGTGAGGAAAGAGGAGCGACCGAGGAGTGGGATCGGTCGGGCTCGTTCTCAAGATTGGAAATGGGAAATGAATACTTTTCCTTGCGAAGAAAATCAAAAATGAATCTGATCCGTATATCACCGATCGATCTATTTTTCTAGTAGTAAGTACTTTAGGAGGTACATGTGATGCTTCGAATAATTGTTTTTAGATTAACAGGGAGACATCTCCTCGGTTCCATTTATACACATTGTTCGAGCACCAAAGCAAAACCAAAATGTAGCAACTAAAGTTTTAAACCGGAACTAACACCCACAGGAGGGGCACCATGGCACTGAGCTTAAACCACCGCATCGCCTGAAAGCACGCCAGAACCTATAAACTATCCAAGCACCACCAAAACCACTACGTTACACCAGAATTCTTCGACTTCCAAGAACTCCAAAACGACGAGCACGACATGGATCGAAGAGTCCTCATCGGGTGCTCTCTTCCACCATGTGCAAGCTTCGAAGCCGGAGCCCAGGAGGAAATCCAATCAAAACTGGTGCACTTCAGCGCGACGGCATCAGTGCCGCAGGTGACTTGAGGAGGGTCAACAGTGTTTCTGCAAACAATTCCACCTCCCTCCAGTTTTATCTTTGAAAGGAACCTTCCAGTTTCTCAGATAGGACATGATCAACCTCCACACATGTTTCATATCCATCCAAGTCAATCTATTAGACACTAAACTATTTCTAGAATTCCAGATCCCACAGTATAAAGAGAAGAAATGGAATTAAACTGTAAGAATTTCTTATTGCATAACCATCTACTTGTCACATCAACAAATTTATCAATTCTACACTTAAAACAATCTCTTTCAATCGCCGTGAGACTTTAGCTACTATGCAATCAAAGAACAGATGGTGACACATTCAAACTCTTTACAAGCATTCAAGAGGTACTACCAATAGCAACTAACATCCTTCAAATAATTGCTCGATGATGAGCTCATGAGGCCGACCACCAAATATGGTCGACTTCTGTTGAGCAAACAAATCTCACGATTTTTCCAGCTGAAAGAAGTAAAACACGATCAGTGACTGAGTGTGGATTAACGTACGCTAAATAAATTACCCCTTCCACCGTATAAAACATGTCTTACTTCATCCAAGTACATAAATATATTTAAATCTAAACAAAATTAAGATAACTTTTATGAAACGGAGGAAAACTATCAATTAACTTAGGGTGGAGACAAGGTTTTCATAAAAAGGGTGTGGAGAGAGCAGACAAGGAACAAAGTAGAGCAATTCATCGCTTAAGAAAGATGGACGCATAATAGGCAAACATAATTTTATTTTTCGAAACGAAGGGAGTACCTAGCTTTTAGCATCGAAAAGATGCATACGATTTCTTTTGTTGATTTATTCAATAAAGTTCTAATAAAGATCATACATTAAAAATCCAAAATCACATGAATGAAGATCAGACTTATTCCCTGAAAAACAATGAAAGGCTCCCATTGGCTAGGAACTGGGAATATCGCATATCCCGAGAGATTCTCTAAGCGAAACGTGAACATTCATTCAGTTTACTAGACTCTTAGAAAGCATCTCATGCACGCGCTACGAAGCCGTCCTCGCCAACAACCGCTGATCCATCTTCAAGGCCTAGATCTGCATAGCCCATGCTAGGTTTACCGCCAAGGTCACCATGGTGCCGGACGAGTGCCTCCGATCATGCACGTCTCCGCCATCGCCCGACCCACGCTAAAGTTTCGATGCACCATGCCACCAAGACTCGTCGCTGATGATGCGCAAAAGCAAGCAACCGCTACACCTCCATACCACTGCGGTCGGTGTGCGCCCCAAAAACGCCGTCGTCAAGAGAAAGATTCGTATTCAAAGCGTCGCCAACGTCCGGGATCCAGAAGAGCCCTGATCTAGGGTTTCATAAGCAGCCAACAACAGCCGTTCCATTCCTCCTCAATGTAGTCAGAAGCTCACGCTCTGATTATTTCTTTGTCTGCAATTTTTTAGGCATTTTTTCCCATAATGCAGCT
>NC_061509.1:38959396-38979235 GCF_022539505.1 Lolium rigidum
CGTGCGTCGTCAAGGAAATCATGAGTCACCGGTACTCCCCGTCGGGACCGGCTCTGGGGACTTTCAAAGGAGAGATGCCACTCCAGCCTCAGCCGTTCGCATGGGCAGCACCGGAACTGCCGAACTCATCGGCATACGTCGTCTACAAGATTGGTGGTGATCCTAATGACTACCAATTCCTACCTGAGGCACCCAAGGAGATCCCGCACGGATACGCGTGCGCATACGTACCTGATCGCAACGCCCGGGCACTCTCGAACCAGGCTGCAATATCGGGGGCCTCCGGAACGGCAGGAGGAACGTCGGGAGCCGATCCCGAGAAGCAATCGTGGCTAGCTAAGTACGCCACTCCGACAAACCTCCAAAGCCCAGCTCCTGCAGTTGGCTTAGAACCGGAAAAGCAAGCATGGCTGGTTAAGTATGCCACCCCGGCGAATCTTCGGGGTTCGACACCTTCAGCCATCACAGCGGATCAGATTTGTGCAATTCTGAAAGATCAGTTCGGTATGATGCCGAAAAGGAAGGCGTTCGGTTACACCAAGCCGTACCCCAACAACTACGAACTGATCCCGCTGCCACCCAAATATCGGCTCCCGGACTTCACGAAGTTTAGTGGATCAGATGGGTCCAGCTCCATCGAGCATGTGAGCCGATATTTGGCACAGCTGGGCACGATCTCAGCGTCAGACGAGTTGCGCGTGAGGTTCTTCGCACAGTCCCTCACAGGATCGGCTTTCGGGTGGTACACATCGCTACCACCGAACTCCATCCAGACTTGGAAGCAGTTGGAAGAGCAGTTCCATGAGCAGTATCACTCAGAGGCTTCCGATGTTGGGATTGCCGATCTAGCGCAAGTACGACAGAAGCGCGGGGAGACAGTGGCAGAATACGTCCAGCGCTTCAGGACCATTAGGAACCGATGCTTTTCGGCTCATATAAGTGAAAAAGAAGCAGTCGAGTTGGCGGTGGTGGGTCTCTCATCATCAATTAAGGACGTGGCCTCCCAAGCAGACTACCCTTCATTGGCGCACATGGTGCAAAAGCTGTCAGCATATGAACAGCGCCACCAGGACAAATTCAAGCGGGTGGTGACTTTGGTTGAGGCAGACGAAGATGAAGGTGCTGCGGGAGATCGGGAGGTAGCAGTGGCTGAATGGACTCGAGCGACGGGCCCCGTGACCTGCAAATGGGTGAAGCCACAAGGCCCTCCAAAAGGGTTCGACTTCGACGTGACCAAGACGGAGCAGATTTTTGATCTCTTGCTCACGGAGAAGCATATAAAGGTACCCAAAGGCCACAAGTTCCCCACGGTGCAAGAGCTGAACGGAAAGGCATACTGCAAATGGCATAACACGTTCTCCCACACCACCAACGACTGCAGGGTGTGGCGGCAACAGATCCAAATGGCGATAGAAAATGGACGGTTGATTTTTAACCAGTACGCCATGAAGGTCGACACACACCCCTTCCCCGCCGTAAACATGGTGGAGTATACTCACCACGGAGGATGCCAGCCGGATTTCTCGTGCAAAATCAATATGGTAGATCTTGGACACCACGCTGGCAAGGATGGAGATGAGGGCAGCTGCTCTCATAGCAAAGATACAGAGGAAGCCGCTCCACGCGATCGGCTCCGCCAAGATGGCAAGCGCTACGTCACAGAGGGAGAAGTGAAGAACATAAGATATCAGCGACCTCTCTCTGATCACCTCCTCAACAAGTATGTGGGTCAGTACGACCAACGCCGACGGCCCAGCGATGATGATGAAAGGGATCGTCTGGCTAGAGAAGCCAGAAGACATCGTCGGCATGATCGCGATGAGGAGGAGCGCGAGCGTTGTGCCAAGGGAAAGGCAAGGGAGCAAGACGACGAGGACAGGCACTGGGATTGTCCCTTCTTCGAGCACTCGCTGGGATTCGGGAATGAGCCGATTACCAACAATCGGCAATTGCCCAGAATGCAATCGGAAAAAGAAGGAGGCAGCCAACGTGTCCGTGTTCGAGCGCTTGGGACCTCTCCCGCCACAGAGCAAACGAGCTGAGTCCCCTCGGTTGAGAGATCTCGAAGATTCAGAAGACGAGGGAGAAAAAGAAGACAGGTATCACCGGCCAAGGTGGTGCCACGATGGACTCAGCCGTTCCCGGAAACGCGAGGGTTCAACGATTGCGCGGCCTGGAAGAAGCCGAGAGGTTATACTTGCATACATTGAGGAAGGCAAGGCCTGATCGCGGCTGCGAAGGTTCAGCGAACCCTGGATGAAGAGGGTCGTCCACGGAAAATGGAGTGGCGCCCCAAGCAAAGGAAAGCCGATGATGAAACATCGGCTGGCACAAACATGGTGCTCGTTCTTCCGACAAAGCTTAGTGCTCCACGATTTTACGATGCACTCAAGGTGGACGACAGCGAGCGCACCAACAGGATAAAATCAGAGATTGGGCTGGTTTTATCTACCGGCCTGAACGAGTAGCAAGAGCACGTCAAGGAGCAAACATGGCGAGGCTGATCCTTGTGACCGGCCCCAAAAATTTATGAAGGGAACTTACAAAACCTTCACCGAGCAAGCAACGTGGAGGCCGATTCCAGCAATCGGCCAAAATTATCCTCACCATCCATTCTGCCTGGGTTCGACATGTTATCCAACAGAGCCGATATCATCAATTCTCTTGACGAGAATCGGCTCGGGGGGCACCCAGGTGGATAAAACACGAGGATATGCGGTGAGAGATAGCTCATCCTTTGGTGATGGGTATTGGAGTGTGGGGGCCGATGCACCGGTCGGCCGTAAAAAAAATTCTGAAAATTCGAAAATTTTCAAGCGCGACCCGATGCAGCGGACATCGACTTAAGGATATAAAAGCCGATGCATGGCCATCGACTCAAGAGGAATAACTGTTACGATCAGAGGGTCAATGGAGCACGAAGGGAGATCTTAATGGGAGAACTCCTCAATGGAGTAGTTTAAGGGCTCGGATCCTCTCTTCAAGAACAATGCCAAGAGCAGCCTGGACGTGCAGATCAGGTCAAGGATGGATTGCATGAGGTCCACCAAAGGAAAGGAGCCGATCTAGCCGGCAAGGTGCAGGAAGAACTGAAGAAGCTCGGGGGGCAGCTCCCCTTGAAGGCTCTCTGCCCTGGGAAGCCGATTTATGTTCAAATCGGTTGGTTCTGCATAAAAGGCTCCCTCAGGCATAATCAAGCCCAGGTCCATACAGCTAATTGGCGTATCCTCGTCTCTGTTTTGGCGGAGACTCGGGGGGCAACAGGCCTGGTAGGTGCCCTATTTTTAAGAGCCGATTGGAGTTACCTCGGCTGTCATCTGCATCATGATCTTCTCGGGGAGGAAGCTGGGAAGGAAAACGCGTCGTCCGAGTGCGAGGTTTGGACCGTGCTGGTGCTGCAAGAAAAGGAATAGACTGGTTTCTCAAATTAGCCGATGAACAGTCATCGGCTGCGGGACTGCAAAACGCCACGGTCAAGAGAAACAGTAATAGCCCGATTCGTTACTATCGGACTTGGTGTGGCAAGCGGGAGGATGGAAATTGGATTAATGAAAGGAGAAATTGGAAGAACAATTCTCATTAATTCAAAAGAGCGGCTTTACAAGAAGAGCCGATGGCTCTCAAAAGAGGGATCTGGTGCCTAGTGCACTGCTACTGCTAGACCTACTCTACTAGTCGTCGCTGTCCTCATCATCGCCGTCGTCGAGGTCGTCGGCGCTGCTCCCGGGGAGCTCCTCGCCGCTGCTACCCCAGTCGTCGGCTGGAGCTTCCTCCTCCTCCTCGTCATCTTCATCATCCTCGCTATCCGCCCAGCTGCGGAAGCGCTTCGTTGGAGGATACCCAATGGAGGAGGAGGAATCATCTTCCTCCTCCTCATCTTCCTTTTCCTCATCGTCATCATCGTCCTCGCTGTCCGCCCACATGCGGGAGCGCTTTTTCGGCGGAAGCTTGACGGAAGGGGAGGCCTTGGTCCTCTCCGCTTCTCCTCCCTTCTTCTCCTTGTCAGAGGAGATGGGGTGCGCCCCGAAGCGGGGATCGTCCTCTTCCTTGTTCTTCAGCAACGGTTGGAGAGAGAGGCCTGAAGCGGAGGAGGAAGAGGAAGACATGGCTGCAGGAGAGAAGGGTTTTTTGGTTTGGCGAACAGAGCAGAGCAAGGGGATGGAGTGGCGAACCGTTTGGCACAGATAAATAAAGAGAGTGTAGTGGAGATTTAATGCCATGACGGTTCTCGAGGACGTGATGCCAAAATTGACAATTCATACAGAGAAGCCCAGGAGGCGAGGCGTAATGATGGAAGACTCTGCAGCGGTTCTGCTCTGCCACGACATGACCCGACGAAAGAAGAGCATAATGATTTTGGAAATGTCATTTCCAAAACCAGGGGGGCATGTGTTATCACCAGAATTTGACCAAGTCAGAGGTGGGCCGTGATCAAGATGGACTTGAAGAATATACATGGAAGAAATGCGTGAATCGGCCTTTTATACCAAGTTGGGCTTGTTTGCCCATGTATCTGTAACATATTAGATCGCATCTTAGTTTAGAAGTTAGAATCTTACCCGTGCACGGTTTGGTGCACGCCCACATTAGAAAGTCCGCTGGACTATAAATATGTATCTAGGGTTTATGGAATAAACAACAACCAACGTTCAACCACACACAAATCTCGGCGCATCGCCAACTCCTTCGTCTCGAGGGTTTCTACCGGTAAGCACCATGCTGCCTAGATCGCATCTTGCGATCTAGGCAGCCTAGCTCTGCCCACGTTGTTCATGCGTTGCTCGTACTGAAGCCTTTTTGATGGCGAGCAACGTAGTTATCTTAGACATGTTAGGGTTAGCATTGTTCTTCATATTACATGCTTTCGTAGTGCAACCCTTGCATGTCTAGCCGCCCTTACACCTATCTTAGGTGTAGGGGCGGCACCCCGCTTGATCATAGTTTAGTAGATCTGATCCGTTACGATTGCTCCTTGTTCTACAAGGATTAGTTTAATATCCGCAATAGTTAGGCCTTACAAAGGGTTGGAGGATCCAGCGGCGTGTAGGGTGGCGTTTGCTAGCCCTAGAAAGGATGTTCCGGGGATCAACCTCGTGTTGGTTTTTAGGCCCTGTCTAGGATCGGCTTACGGTCACCGTGCGCGAGCGCGAGGCCCAATCGTGAGTAGGATGATCCGATTATGCGGTGAAAACCCTAAATCGTCGTAGATCTCATTAGCTTTACCTTGATCAAGCAGGACCACCATATATTCGGACACCTCGTCCGAATCATGGGTGGATCGGCTCTTTGAGCCGATTCACGGGATAACTCGAGAGCCGATCGAGGCTCGTATTTAATGTTTACGTGTGTGCCCTGCAGGAAACTAAGCGAGGCATCATCCACACCTTCCCGACCAGGTATAGGTCAGGTGGCACGCCCTTGCGGTTGGCATCGGCGCGTGCGACCAGGAGGCTTTGCGGGCCGTCGCTCTGAGGGACTGGGGCCAGCCGCAGCCCTAGTTGTTCCCGGCTCTACGGTGTTGCCCGTCTCTGCCCGCCAGGGGGTTTCTGACGTCAACATGTACATAACTCATATGCTTTATTACTACCGTTGACAAAATTGTTTCATGTTTTCAAAATAAAAGCTCTAGCACAAATATAGCAATCGATGCTTTCCTCTTCGAAGGACCATTCTTTTTACATTTATGTTGAGTCAGTTCATCTATCTCTCTCCACCTCAAGAAGCAAACACTTGTGTGAACTGTGCATTGATTCCTACATACTTGCATATTGTACTTGTTATATTACTCTATGTTGACAATTATCCATGAGATATACATGTTACAAGTTGAAAGCAACCGCTGAAACTTAATCTTCCTTTGTGTTGCTTCAATATCTTTACTTTGATTTATTGCTTTATGAGTTAACTCTTATGCAAGACTTATTGATGCTTGTCTTGAAGTACTATTCATGAAAAGTCTTTGCTATATGATTCACCTGTTTACTCATGTCATTACCATTGTTTTGATCGCTGCATTCACTACATATGTTTACAAATAGTATGATCAAGGTTATGATGGCATATCACTTCAGAAATTATCTTTGTTATCGTTTTACCTGCTCGGGACGAGCGAACTAAGCTTGGGGATGCTTGATACGTCTCCGACGTATCGATAATTTCTTATGTTCTATGCCATATTATTGATGATACCTACATGTTTTATGCACACTTTATGTCATATTCGTGCATTTTCACGGAACTAACCTATTAACAAGATGCCGAAGTGCCGGTTCCGTTTTACTGCTGTTTTTGGTTTCAGAAATCCTAGTAACGAAATATTCTCGGAATTGGACGAAACGAAGACCCGGGGGCCTATTTTTCCACGGAGCTTCCGGAAGACCGAAGAACATACGAAGTGGGGCCACGAGGTGGCGACACCACAAGGCGGCGCGGCCAAGGGGGCCGCGCCGCCTATGGTGTGGGCCCCTCGTCGGGCCCCGACTGCTGCCCTTCCGCCTACTTAAAGCCTCCGTCGCGAAACCCCCGATGCGAAAAACCACGATACGGAAAACCTTACGAGACGCCGCCGCCGCCGATCCCATCTCGGGGGATTCGGAGATCTCCTCCGGCACCCTGCCGGAGAGGGGATTCATCTCCCGGAGGACTCTACACCGCCATGGTCGCCTCCGGAGTGATGAGTGAGTAGTTCACCCTTGGACTATGGGTCCATAGCGGTAGCTAGATGGTTGTCTTCTCCTCATTGTGCTTCATTGTTGGATCTTGTGAGCTGCCTAACATGATCAAGATCATCTATCTATAATACTCTATGTTGTGTTTGTCGGGATCCGATGGATAGAGAATACCATGTCATGTTAATTATCAAGTTATTACATATGTGTTGTTTATGATCTTGCATGCTCTCCGTTACTAGTAGAGGCTCGGCCAAGTTTTTGCTTTTAACTCCAAGAGGGAGTATTTATGCTCGATAGTGGGTTCATGCCCGCATTGACACCGGGACAGGTGATGGAAAGTTCTAAGGTTGTGTTGTGTTGTTGCCACTAGGGATAAAACATTGGCGCTATGTCCGAGGATGTAGTTGTTGATTACATTACGCACCATACTTAATGCAATTGTCCGTTGTTAGCAACTTAATACTGGAGGGGTTCGGATGATAACTCTGAAGGTGGACTTTTTAGGCATAGATGCGGTTGGATGGCGGTCTATGTACTTTGTCGTAATGCCCAATTAAATCTCACTATACTTATCATGTCATGTATGTGCATTGTTATGCCCTCTCTATTTTTCAATTGCCCGACTGTAATTTGTTCACCCAACATGCTTTTATCTTATGGGAGAGACACCTCTAGTGAAGCTGTGGACCCCGGTCCATTCTTTAATACTGAAATACAAATCTGCTGCAATACTTGTTTTTACTATTTTCTCTGCAAACAATCACCTTCCACACAATACGGTTAATCCTTTGTTACAGACAAGCCGGTGAGATTGACAACCTCACCTGTTTCGTTGGGGCAAAGTACTTTGGTTGTGTTGTGCGGGTTCCACGTTGGCGCCGGAATCCACTGGTGTTGCGCCGCACTACATCCCGCCGCCATCAACCTTCAACGTGCTTCTTGGCTCCTCCTGGTTCGATAAACCTTGGTTTCTTTCTGAGGGAAAACTTGCTGCTGTGCGCATCATACCTTCCTCTTGGGGTTGCCCAACGAACGTGTGAAATACACGCCATCAAGGCACATGCTATTTAGTTCATACTACTTGTCTCTTATTTGAGTTGGCACTTGTTCATTGCATTGGTACTAACGTTTTACTTGTCTTGTGCATGGAGATGCCGACGACATATGTCGTGTACAAGGGGAGGGTTCCTGGAGTCTACGACGGTCGGGAGGACTGTCGGAGACAGGTGCACCGCTTCGGCGGCAACAGCTACAAGGGATACCCCACTAGGGTGGAGGCGGAAGGAAGATACGCCCGTTATCTAGCGGGAGAGATGAGGGACATGAGGAGGAACCGGATGAAGACCATGGCCTTCGTGATGATGGTCATCGTGACCATGTTGTTCATGTTCTATGTGATTGTAGTTTAGGTTAGGAGCTACATTGTGAGGTGTATGACGACACTTGTGACGACTACCGAGACTTCTAACTTTGTGAAACTTAGTCCTTTGGTGTTGCATATGCACATGTTGTATGAATCACCATTCCGAAACGAGACTAGCGTATTTGTGTATTGGTACCGAAATGAGACTTGGCTCTCTATGTGCTTCTCATATTGCATGTTCTGCTCGTATAAATATGAACTGTGTTGTAAATATATACTTGCTGTCAAATATGTATTCTAATATGCTTGGAAAAAAGCTGAAAAAAGAATTTTCGAATTTATTGCCGGCGCACCTAAATGACCTACTGCCGGCGCATGAGGCATGCGCCATTGCTCGACGCACTACTCGCCGGCGCAGCTGCTGGCGCGCCGGTGGAACGTGTCCTTTGCCGGCGAATCATCGATGGCGCGCCGGCGGTATCCATACTATCGCCGGCGAACAGCCTGGTGCGCCGGCAATGGCCAGTTATCACCGGCCCGTTCGCACCGGCGGGCTCTTGGTGCGCCGGCAATGGGCCTTTTAGGTTCGCCGGCGGTAGGCCTTTTCCTTGTAGTGGAATCATCTCCCGGAGGACTCTTCACCGCCATGGTCGCCTCCGGAGTGATGAGTGAGTAGTTCACCCCTGGACTATGGGTCCATAGCAGTAGCTAGATGGTTGTCTTCTCCTCATGTGCTTCATTGTTGGATCTTGTGAGCTGCCTAACATGATCAAGATCATCTATCCGTAATGCTATATGTTGTGTTTGTCGGGATCCGATGGATAGAGAATACTATGTTATGTTGATTATCAATCTATTACCTATGTGTTGTTTATGATCTTGCATGCTCTCCGTTATTAGTAGAGGCTCTGGCCAAGTTTTTGCTCTTAACTCCAAGAGGGAGTATTTATGCTCGATAGTGGGTTCATGCCTCCATTAAATGCTGGGACGGTGACATAAAGTTCTAAGGTTGTGGATGTCTTGTTGCCACTAGGGATAAAACATTGATGCTATGTCTAAGGATGTAGTTATTGATTACATTACGCACCATACTTAATGCAATTGTACGTTGTTTACAACTTAATGCTGGAAGGGGTTCGGATGATAACTCTGAAGGTGGACTTTTTAGTCATAGATGCATGCTTGGATAGCGGTCTATGTACTTTGTCGTAATGCCCAATTAAATCTCACAATACTCATCATATCATGTATGTGCATGGTCATGCCCTCTCTATTTGTCAATTGCCCGACTGTAATTTGTTCACCCAACATGCTATTTATCTTATGGGAGAGACACCTCTAGTGAGCTGTGGACCCCGGTCCATTCTTTTACATCGAATACAATCTCATCGCAATACTTGTTCTACTCGTTTTACGTAAACAATCATCATCCACACTATACATCTAATCCTTTGTTACGAGCAAGCCGGTGAGATTGACAACCTCACTGTTTCGTTGGGGCAAAGTACTTTGGTTGTGTTGTGCGAGGTTCCACGTTGGCGCCGGAATCCCTGGTGTTGCGCCGCACTACATCCCGCGCCATCAACCTTCAACGTGCTTCTTGGCTCCTCCTGGTTCGATAAACCTTGGTTTCTTTCTGAGGGAAAACTTGCCGCTGTACGCATCACACCTTCCTCTTGGGGTTCCCAACGGACGCGTGCTGTACGCGTATCAGTGGCGTCCAGACATTCTACTCCGAACCGCCGGGGATCAGCTCTTGGTGCGAGTATGTCCTGCTCACTGCCGCCGACGACATCAAGTGCTCCATCCTTTTGGCCGCGATCGATCACTACGGATCGAGCCTGAAAGTTCAGACTGCATCATCATGTGGCACATGGAGTCCTGTTACTGGGTGCGACAATCACCTCCCATGGTGGTCGATCAAGACGCGCAGCGACCCCCCAGTCCTCAATGGTGGCATCATTCACTGGATCGAGAATTGTTGCACGGAAATTCTAAGCTACGACACGAGCACAGGGAAGACGGGCACAGTGGAGCTACCGCCCACCAACGGCAACGTCTACCAGCTCCACCTGGCGACGTCTTCAGATGGGAAAATGTTGAAGTTGCTCGCCATTGAAAGGTTTATCATGTCTGTGTGGCTACAACTCCCGGTCTCAGCAACAGGTGGTGGTGGTTGGTCGCTGGAGGTTGGTGATCAACATGGAGGAAAATCTGCGGTCGCTCGACCCTGCTATCATCAATAGTCAAAAACTTATCAAGTTCAAGGGCTTCGGGAAGAGGAGCGGTGAAGTGGTGCTTCTATGGGTATGTGCGCATGGTTATATGGATACAGTCATCGTCTTTGACTTGGAGACGATGGAGATGCGCAAGCAAAAGAGGGGAATCTCATTGTTTGAAATTGACCTACCGTCTCGGCTTCAAACTATGAAAATATTTTCGTAATTAGCTAGATGGTTCATGTCTACATGGTATTTCATATGTCATTTCGCAAGTCATGTCTAACTTTTTTTAAATATCTATATCTATGAAGGTATTATGTACACTTTATGCAAAATATTTATCTCATCTTTTCTATAATATCTAAATAGGAGCAACCCACTAAGTTGATTTCTCTCAACATGCTACCTCACCAACATGCCAACTCAGCAAAAAAAATGTTAGCCTGGCCTATTCAGCTCCTTGCAAGTTTGATCCAGTGACGCATGAGAAATCCCCTCCCACCGATGGGTTTTGTCTACTCCCATTCCGATCCTGGTTGACTCCACTAACAACTTTTAATCTCTCCACAATCACCAACCTCTCACAATAAGTGTGGCTGTAACGATTGACATGAAGGAGAAGTTGCGGTCGCTGGACCCTGCCACCGTCAAGGCTGGTCAGATTTGGTGTACCGAGCACAAGTGGTTCGTCGAGGGGAGCGAAACGGTGAAGATGCGTATACATCAGCGTGGGTCGAATGCAAGTCGTGGTGTTGCGTTCATCGTTATTGACATAGAGACTAAAGAGATGCACGTGCATCAAAATTCAACCCCTTCCTCCTCCGTGCTCTTGGAGGTCGATTTGTCATCTCAGTTACGTGCAATGAAACTTTTTTCGTAGCTATCTTACAGGTTTTGATAAAATAAATATATTAATATCAAGAAATATCAAATATACCTGGCCTCTCCAACAACATAATGTCAAAATAGACATCAAGGATGCACACAACAAAAAAAGTGAAAGAAAAAAATAAAATTCCCGCCGAACTGATCAGCCAAGCAACATAAACTACCACCACCAATGGCCATACCAGGGCTTCCAAAAAGGTTCTCCAAGAACGACACCTCGAAGAAGGAAACAGTGCCATCCTAAAGAAAGTTTGGATAAACTCCAGATAATGCCTTCAACAAGGAGATGGATATAGATCCGCCATTGCCAGGTACAACCAGTGAAGGTCAGACCTAGGGTTTTCACCCCGGAAACCGAAACTTGGTGTCCAAAGAACACCATCAAGAATGAAGCTCCCCTGTGTTGCCGCCCCGCTTGCCTAGCATGTTGCAAAACACTGATCATCCGTTTGACAATCTTCACCACATCTAAAATCTCGCCGATGTCATCCCTTGAAATCTCAAACTCGACATGAACTATGCAACCATCTTGATATTGCCATCATTGTCAGTACCACGGTAATCGCAGCAAAATATGCCATGGTAGACGTACCGGATGGTACCGACAAAAGTAGGTCCTCGAGATGTGCCTCCTCGAAACCACACAGGCAGGTTGACCCATAGTGTGGAGAGGTACTCAACTTAAGCCAATCAATCCCCCGGTAAAGCCAGCTGGAAGACCACCCGCTCTAGGTGAAGAGGATCACCTGTACTCAGCGCACTCGCTGTCCGCCGTCATGAGCAACCGCTTGCAATTGCACGGCTTCGCCGCGAGGACAACGTCAATCTCTGGGGTGCATCCGGTGTTGATCCAGAGTGACGTTAGCAGTGATGTCATTAGTTTCACTTTTTGTCACAATGTTTTTCATCTATCACTTTAATTTCATAAAAGTTTCACTTGTGTTTTAATTATTAATTTTATATTAGAAAAATGTCAAAAAGCTCACTAATCTCAAAGCAGGGAGTGGACGTGGCACCGGTAGGTACCGTTACCGGTAAAATCGCTGGGTTCCGGAGCTAGGGCAATAATCCTGTGTAGTCAGCTTAAAAAAATACATGTATTCATACGGTAGTGAGCGGGCTTTCTATTTAGAGATAGACGATTTGCAACCCCTACGTACTGTATGTTTTGCTCCATGTTTTTCTTTTTATTAATATGGTTTTAGATACAAATAATTCGCGCAATGTGCCCTTAGGTTAATCGAGTTCGTACGGAACCACCGATTGCGCAATGGGGTTTAAGTTAGGGTGTCAGGGTGGAATCCCGGTGAAATTAATCTCACTTTTAGGGGAATGGTGTTTTGGCACATGGGAGCATATGCTCCCTTTATTTTGAAATGCATGTTACATACATTTTGAAATTTCAAAAAATTGAAACGAAAAATTCAAACGTACATCTTCACGTGCTACACGCTCACAAAGTTGTTTCATAAAAATCCGACTTGTCGTGTGACGTGTGTAAAAAAGACAAAATTCAATGCTGAAAATAAGGCTTTTCAGGAGATAAATTTTCTCTTTTTTACATAGACCACAAAACATATTGGTTCCTCGCGAAATTTGACGAACGTACGTATATTATGGAGATGTACATGTAGAATTTTTTGTCAAAATTTTTCGACATTCCGAAATATAATTTTTTGATAGAGGGAGCATATGCACCCGGGAGCCGAATTGAATTTCCGCACTTTTAGTGTATTTTGTCTTTGTAGTTTAACAATTTGTGTCAAAATTTACATAAAAACAAAATGTATTACGAATGGCCGGGACTTAGGTGGGATCCCATTTGACACCCTGGTTTAATTCGTGTTGGGCTAGATTGTTTACATGTCGCGTTGAGCATGGAGTCTAATTAATTGGAAAAGCTCTTGTTCGAGTTCGGATGGGTGGCAGATTCAGTTTTCCGAATAGAACCCAATCATCTTATCTGCAGCGATATACAAGGCCGAACTCAAATCACCTTTGCAGATCAACTAGCAGCTAGCCACGTCCGGCGAACACACAGATACATACAGCAGCATGGGCGGATCCAGAGCTATTCATGGGTATGCAATGAATACCCAATAATTTTTGCCAATTTTTTTCAGTTCATAAGCTCCTACCTATATGCATGTATATACACAGTAGAGTTCTTCTGTAGGTGTTAACTCGCGAAAACTGAACCAGCCCGCTTTGGAGAGGCCTCCCGAGATCACCGCTCCAACCTGAACCAGCCCGCGTTTTTCTTTCGTTGGGCTGCCAGCAGAGTCCCATACGGAACCGCTCCCCTTCATCTTCTTTAGCATATCGATCGATCTTGCTCGTGTAGCCGCCCGTCGCCACTCGCCAGGTGCCCGCACGGCCGCACGGCGGCGCTCCGCCATAGTCCCTGCAGAAATTCTGTGAACCAACCAATTCCCGCGCGCCCCGGCCCGCCCCCTGGCCGCTGCCCGTCGCCTTCATCCGAACCGGTACGGACATCTTCCACGGCAGAGGCGATCTTGTGAATCCGTGAATTCACAAGTGATCAGCTGTGTTCACCTACGGTAAAACTAAGAAGCAGCGCTTCTCTTGTAATTTCTGTTTTGATTTTCTCTAACTGGGATTCTTCCTTAATTAGTTAAACAATTATTTATAGGTCTGAAAAATCAAGACCAGGCAAAAACAGGACAAAAATGTAGTGATTTGAAACCCATGTGGGATAAAGCTGCAAAGAAAGTAAACATAACGTCAACGTCAACGTCCTATTGAGGTTGGAAGCCAAAATCAAGATAAAAATATAAATAATCCTCTGAACAATTTGTAGTTATGTTCTTTTAATTGTGAAACTACATAGATTATATATATGGTTGTGTTGGATTTCTTTAACACCGAATACCCAATATAAATATTCTGGCTCCGCCACTGTACAGCAGGATGGTGGCTTGCAAACGCTGGCGAAGAAACAAACGCATGCCGGAGGACCTGGAGTCACCGATGGCGGACGAGTGGACGCTCCCGGCGGATCTACTGCTCGAGATCATCGCGCTTTCCGACACCCGCACCCTCGTCCGCTGTGCAGCTAGCCACCTCCAGGCTCCTCCGCCGCGACATCCTGGATCCATCTTTCATCCACCGCGTTACCCGGCGAGAAGCGGGAGGCATCGTGCCCCAGCGCTTCCTCGCCCGCATCAACACCCACGACGATACAAATCCAGGTCCGGCGCCGCGCGCCACCGCTTTCTCTGGTCCAGCCAGTCACGTACGGCCGCCGCGTCGTTCGTGGACGCACGACCATATATATGTCCCCTTACATGTCGCGCTTCGCGGATGACCTCCTTGGCGAGCGCATGCTTTCCCGTGACGTCCCGTGGCGGCCTCGTCCTCCTTCGTCGTCGCTACGCCAGCGAAAAGCTATGTAGAAGCTTGTGTGTGTATGACCCCTTCACCGGCCACCGCACCTTCTTCTCCGACCCGCCAGGCCTCGACTCGGATAAATTCAGGCGCTATCACTTGCTCACCTCCGCGGACGGCATCGGATGCTCCTTCTTATTGTTGGCAGCCAATCTGGATGGCAGGGCCGGAACTGACAGACACACCATCCAAGTCCAGACCATCAGATCAACGTGTGGCATATGGGCACCTTCTGCCATGGTCCACGACGCTAGTGGCTTCATTAAGCAAGAGGTGAACCGAGAAAGCCGTTGGAGCTACCGCCCACCAACGTCAACGTGAACGTGAACCAGCTCCACTTGACACTTGTTGGGAAGGGAGTCCGTACGTGGCGCGCTAGACGTGAATCGATCCTCCTCTTTCCGTCGCGCGCGTACGGAACGATCGAGCGCGGTAGCTGTTGAGGTAGCCAGCCAGGCTGTCGAGAATCGTCATCTCCGCGCGCGCGCGCGCGTGTCCTTTGGTGCTTCGGAAAATTAATGAGACATTTGTTTTTTCCGCGTACGGAGGCTCCGTGCGTAATTAGCGGCCGAAGCAAATTAAAGACGGAACCAAGCCCGCTTCGATCGCTTCCTTGGTCGCTCGCGTAACAAGGAAATGAATACATGGGCGCCTAAAACGCAGAGACGAAAACACACACTCGATAGATTGATTCGACCAAACACCAAGGATTTGGTGCCGGGCCTCGCTCTACACCATGTATTTTGGTGGATACACACATGCTTTTTTTTCGCCTACACCATGAATTAATCCGTGATTACCGGAAGACGTACGAGCCGTGTCGGTCCAAATAAAGCGTGCGCGCAGGACGTGGAATATGTACGTACCTACACAGGCCGCTTCGATTCGTTCGATCCGTGCTGCCCATACGTAATTAAGCCCGGACCGAGAGATGAAAACACACTCCATATATATGCTTCAATTCCTAAGGAAAACGACAGCCCTCAATTCGGCCCAACACCTATTTTTTCAAACTACTCTACACTACAATTTTGGTTTCCTACTACTAGTACAATACTATTTATTAATTAATGGAAAATTAATAGAATCAGCCCGAGGTTGTGTTGCTTGCCCACCTCCACCGCGCCGCCCTGTTCCGCGAGGGAGCCGCCGCCAACCTCCACCGGTCCACCTTCGCCTGGCTAACAGACGTCCTCGACGCCTGCCTGGACCCACTCACCTCCGGCCAGCTCCGGTTTATGCGCGTTTTCCCACCAGCACGCAACGCCATCGTGGGCGAAGAATATGACCAAGCGGCACTGCAAATCGAGCGCGGGGGCTGCAGCTGCATACACTGGTCTCGGGTGCTGCGATGCATCAACCGTTGAGCTGTGAATGGAAGACGGTGATGCTTCCACAGAAGGGCGGCGGAGCTGCAAAGGTTGAGGGCTGAGCCTACTACCGGTGGTAGGCGGTGCTACACCAGTGGCCGACGACGGTGCTGCAAGTTCTAGGTCATGGAGCTACCAAGCGTCCATTGACGAAGCTACAAGTGGCGTCCGCGTTGAAGCTAAGGAGGGCCACCATTCATGCTGCAAGTTGAAGGCGTCCTACAAATGTCTGGCAGCAGAGAAGCTACATGGGGCCGACGCAACAACTGCAACCGGGCATAGCCAATGATACAGAGCTTGCGGTGGTGCGACGCCGGGGCTGCGAAAAAAGGTATACTGCCAAAGCTGCAAATTTGTTTCCACGGAGCTGCAAAGATGTATTGCCGAAGCTACAAGCGGTGAACGACGGGGCTGCAAGCGGCGAACATCGTCGGGCCGGTGCTGCAAGACGACCGTTGTCGGCACGGCCTTCATGCTGCAAGGCAATGCTAGACGCCGCCGCGGTGCTGAAAGCCAGTGGTCATCGTCGCCGCCGTTGTACTGCAAGCAGCCCATTGTCAGAGGGCCGCCACGGTGCCACAAGCCGGAGCTGCAATTGGTATTTGCTTCCGCCGGCGGTGGTGCAAGCCAGCAGGACATCGAGCGTCGTGGTGCTGCAAAGTGCAAACTACCCGCCGGGCGCGCCGTCGTGGTGAGACAGAGCTGTGAAGAACGGATACGAGTCAAGCTGCATGGCCGTTGCGGAGAGATTTTTATTTGTGTGGCACAACTTCCAATCACACAGTCATGCATAATTAGATCTGACGGTGTTTTGATGGATTCTCAGCGCTCTCCATTATTAATTATATATGATCAGGCGGTACATAGCGAGCCTTCATCTTCACAGTGAATTTTGCCTTCTTTGGATTGTGGATATTTTGCTTCAATATCTACAAAACGAGCGTAATGTGCACGGGTACAACTTAAAATCAAATAGAACTCGCAAATCAAATAGAGAGGACCAGGTAATATTACAGGATTAGGCGGAAGCGGTGGCGACCGACACCAAGGCGTCGTTCCCTGAGGACCGCCGTTGCAGCACGCTCTCGGGATTTGGGTGAGCGTGGCGCACAGGTGTGGAAGACTGAGGAGGCATGTCAGAGGAGCTGCGGCGTGGAGGCATGTCGGTGCTTCGGCGGTGGACATCGGTGGAGCGATGTGGCGGTTGGTCTGCGCGCATGCACCACACGTTGGAGCCGACTCGGTAAATTTAGGGCGTGCTTTGCCACTTTTCGTAGCACGACAAACAATTTCCCGCGCGCTTTATTTTTGCGCATCGCCCGCTCACGTGAGTTAAATTAACGGTTTTTCTCGCGCGAGTAATATTTAATTGAACGCACTCGAAAATCAAACAAGAAGCATTAGCTATCATGGTGGTTGTTGATGGTGAGCTGAGCCCTGCGTCGGTCAGAAGGCCTTGTTCCTTTTAAGTCCCGCTCAGCCAAGCTCAATCTTGGAAGCAATCGAAGGCTCTGGCAGGTCGACTGAGAATTCAAATTCTCAGTCGCCTGAGGATTAGCAAGTCCCATAAAATAATTCACGTTGCCACGTGTTCAGTCATTTATTTCTTTTTGCTAACGGGAGAAAAGGCCGTTCGGTGTACTCAGCACTGACAGTAGGCCCTCATCTTTTAAACTGCTATTAGACGATTGTTTGCATGATTTGTGGTTGGTCGCCTTAGAAGTTGTAGTTTTTAGCAAAAGTTTCCAAAAATGGTACTGACCTAACCAGTGTCCCAATTATGGTAGATTTGTGTAATTTACTCGCTTCTAGACGGGCGCCGGGAAGCCGACGGTGTTGTTGGTCTGCATCAACGCCGGTGGGCGGACCGGACGGGGCTGTGTCGTCCTCGAAGCCAGGCCGGTAGGGTTTCACGGGTGCGGTGTCGGCGTGGTCTGGGTGGATCGCGCGGATCAAGAGAAGGGCGAGCAGAGGGATGTCCCATCTAGTATCATGCACATGATACTAGTTTATGATACCACCTCCACAATGCATAGTATCATAATATGCTATCATATTTATGTCATATTTAATGTTTTGTAGAATCTCAATGCAAATGTGTGTACATGATGTATTTGTCATGAAGTTTTCTAGATTTATGTGTCATGATACGGTATCATATATATTATGATACTACTCTCATCTCTCACCTCATTAATTGATGTGACACATCAGATTTTTGCCAATATGGCATGCATGATACTTCCTCCGTCCCAGTTCGCAAGGCAAATTCCCAAAAAATAGTTGTCCCAAAATCCCTCACCTCCTAGGCACATTTTGCATTTAATGTGGGAGTAAACTAATTCATTTTTGCATGCAAACACTCCTCTTTTCATCTCCCACCATGCACTAGTACTCCATGCATGTGAAACCACCACGCACTAGTACTCCATGCATGTGAAAGGCAAAGTTTTTGCATGTTTTAACGTGCAAATTTAGAGCCAATGAGAATTCACCTTGGGCCAAGATATTTGAAAACTTTGCCTTGCGAACTGGGATGGAGGGAGTACTACTTATGATGCTCCCATTGGGGCTAGTCTAAGGGGAAGGTTTCAACTAGATTAGTGCCACTAATTAAATATCCGCATTTAGTGAAGATTAACCGCGCAGCCCAAAACGAAAATTTTGGCACTGTACATTATATTAGGAAACTAATTAAATCCATCTAATAAATTACGGGGGTCTCAATTTTCCTTATTACTACTACTTTGGACTTCTTTAATGAAGTAATTCCCTTATTTCCCGCTATGTGTGCGTGTATGGTAGCAAGCCAGCGTTTGTATGCACAAATGAATTCGTCACGTGATATACTAATTCATCTTCGGCAAACTGATGTACTCCATTCGAGACACTAAAACTGAGACAGTAAAACTACAGTGAGTTACGAGAAATAAACTAAGCTAATAAGTCAATGCTAGTTTAATTAGCCATAGTGCTCAAAATTTTGCCATAACCCTTCCTCTTTTTGCAACAGTCAGACCACATATCAAACAATATAGTAGTAGAACAAACGATGTGCGTACAGATCCAACTTTGCTCACATGTACTCCACATATCACAGATGTGCACATTTACAAAACAGAAACACAAGCTAGGAACAAAGATCACAGACGTGCGCATTTACCAAATTGTTACAACTTCTGAAGCCCGGAGCATTACACAAAAGGATTTAGAACGTGTACTACTGAATATTACAAGGGCCAAAACTGCATATGCCGGGATGTCTCTCTGGGCCGCGCTTCCCGGCTACCGCACCAAGAAGATCAAATGCAAAAAAGTGAAAGGATCTGGGCGGGTCCTTCTTTGTAGCCTTGCTCTTCTTCTTTCTTTACCTGCTGAAAAAAAGGTAGCTATGCCATTCTTTCTTATTAAACCTAGGAAGTGATAAAGGAATATCCAAGTCAGTAGCAAGCAGCACATGCATCAATCAGCTTGGTAACAGAACTCATCTTAGGAATCAGCTCGGCAAAAAAATAATAGTACTCCATCCGATCCATATTAAGTGTCGTTGATTTAGTACAACTTTGGACTAAATCAGCGACACCTGATATGGATCGGAACTTAGCCACTTTAGTGCAGATCAGCTGCAAACAAGCGCAACCAGACACTGGAATTGCAAAACCGCAATACAAATATGGCTTGATGGTGTCACGGATCATGTCAAAAGCAAGACTTGTGTAGACTTGAATGTACTATGCCATCCATATCATAAATTCACGGAGTCTAGGGTGATGGCTACCTGAGGACTCACCTAAACCCACGGAGTCGAAAAACAAAGCTACCACACAGCCTGCCTGCCGGATCCGGCAGCCAACGCTACCTACTGACCAGCTCCAGCTCCAATTCTCCCTGAAATGCAAAAACAAAAAGGAATCTTA
>NC_061509.1:38979335-39054135 GCF_022539505.1 Lolium rigidum
GGACTTACAAACGAGAGGTACCACTCCAGTCCCGTCCACCGTTGCCATGCGCATTGGCAGCACCGGAAGTGCCGAGTTCATCGGCATACGCCGTCGACATGGCGGAAGATATGTACCCTGGGAGGTACCAGCCAGAACACTTGTTCAACATCAACATGGTAGAACTTGGGCACCGCCCTGGTAAGGGTGGTGACGAGGGCAGCTGCTCTCATAGCGAGGATAAAGAGGAAGCTGGTCCACGCGATCGGCCCCGACACTGCCACAAGATCCTGGTGATGATCAAGATGGAGGCCGATTCCAGCCGATCGGACCGTATTATCCGCACCACCGGCTCTCCCAGCATTTGGCGTCGACCTCACAGGTGACTGAAAGCTAGGGTATGGGTTCACCTCGGCTGATGAGCTAGAGGAAGTCGACATCGGCCCCGGGGATAAGCCGCGACCAACTTTTATCAGCTAAGAAGTTAGATCCACAGCTCAGGAGTCGATGATTGCTCTATTGAAAGAATACCCGCATTGCTTTGCATGGGACTACACGTAGATGCCCGGGTTAGACATGAGCATCATTGAACATCGGCTCCCCTTAAGAAAGGATTTCGGCCGTTCCAACGAACGAGCACGTCGGATGAGGGCCGAAATTCTGAAGAAGTCAAGAAAGAAATCGAGAAAATGTTGGCCGCCGGGTTTATCAGCCATGCGTGTGTATGCCGAGTGGATCTCCGGTATCGTTCCCGTAGAGAAGAAGGACGGCCGATGGCGTGTGGCCATCGATTTCTGAGATCTCAACTGAGCCACTCCAAAGGACGAGTATCCGATGCCCGTGGGCAAAACACCGATCAATGCACTGCCGGCCACAAGGTGTTGAGCTTCATGGATGGCAACGCCGGCTATAATCAAATCTTCATGGCCCCGAAGATATACACAAGACCGCATTCAGTAGTACCAGAGCGTAGGCTTGTTTGAATATGTAGTCATGACCTTTGGGTTAAAGAATGCTGGTGCAACGTACCAACGAGCTATGAATTATATATTTCATGATCTGATCGGCAAGTTGGTGGAAATCTATATCGACGACGTGGTAGTCAAATCTGTCTCCATGGAGGGACACTTGGATGATTTACGGCGCGTCCTAGACCGAACTCGGAAGTTCGGATCGAGAATGAACCCGAAGAAGTGTGCTTTCGGTGTGACGGGCCGGTCAGCTCCTAGGTTTTCTCGGTTCATGAACGGGGAATTGAAATCGGCTTGAAGAGTCAAGAGGCGGTGCGCACCATGCAACCGCCCACCACGAAGAAGGAGCTCCAACGTCTCATCGGCAAGATCAATTTTGTTCCGACGATTCATCTCTAATCTGTCAGACGAATCGAGCCATTCATGGCACCGGTGAAGACTAAATCTCGATGACGAATTTCACCGGGGGCGTAACAGCAGAACAGGCGTTTGATGAGATTAAACGGTATCTGACGACGCCGCCTGTGCTAGTTCCGCCCCAGCAAGACAGGCCGTTCTACATCTACGTGTCAGTAGCTGACACGTCCATCCCTTCGGTAGTGGTGCAACTCTACGAGGGCGTTGAAAAGGTCGTTTTCTACCTCAGCAGAAGGATGTTGGATGCGGAAACAAGGTATCCCGAGGTCGAGAAACGGTGCCTCTGCCTGTTCTTTACCTGCACCAAGCTGCATCACATCCTTTTGACGGCAGAGATCTTCGTTATATGCAGGTCAGACGTTGTCAAGCACATGCTATCGGCCCCTGTGTTGAAAGGCCGACTGGGTAAGTGGATGTTTGCGTTGTCAGAGTTCGATCTCCGGTATCAGCCTGCGAAAGCAGTCAAAGGGCAAGCGTTGGCCGATCTCATAGCTGAGCGAATCAATACCAATATAGCAGCACTATCTATACGTGCATGGGCTATGTTCTTCGATGGATCGGCTTGCGACGATGGTTGTGGCATCGGCATTCCGCTCGTGTCGCCTCGGGGGGCAGAATACTCCTTCTCCATCAGATTATCTACCCCTTGCACCAACAACGTAGCAGAATATGAGGCGGTACGTAAGGGGATGGAGTTGCTACTGGAAGCCGGGGCAGAGGCAGTAGAGCTTTTTGGAGACTCCAAGTTGGTTATTAACCAGCTCACGGATGAATATAAGTGCGAGAGTGAATCGCTTTTCCCATATTGGATGGAATGCCGTGAGTTGATGACACAGCTTCGGTACATCAACTTTAATTGGGTCCCAAGATCCCAAAACACCGAGGCCAACAATCTCGCACAAATGGCGTCAGGCTACATAGATATACCCGACAAGTCGAAGTTCGTGTACAATTCCCGGAACAGATGATTGGAGAGCCGAAATCTTCAATTACTTAAAAGATTCGGCTCGGGGGCACCTAAACGGATAAGATACAAAGCCATGAAGTATGTCCTCATAGGGGACGTACATGTTCTACAGGACGTTGGAAGGGTTGCTACTCAAGTGCCCGGGACCAACCGAGTCTAATCGGCTCTTACATGAGGTGCATGAAGGCGCCCGTGGAACTCATCACCGGCTCATAAGATCAAGTGGCTAATCAGAGCGATCAGTGGTTTTATTGGCCCACCATGCTTGAAGATTGCTTCAATTACTACAAGGGGTGCCAAGCGTGCCGATGTTCGGGAAGATTCGGATGGTACCAGCATCGCCGATGAACCCTATCATCAAGCCTTGGCCGTTCCGGGGTGGGGCATGGATATGATCGGCAAAATCCATCCGGCGTCGAGTAAAAACATGAATGGATTCTGGTTATCACAGATTACTTCACCAAGTGGGTGGAAGCCGTCCCTATGAAGAAGGTGAAATCGAAGATGTGATCAAGTTTGTGAAAGAACACGTGATTCATAGGTTCGGGATTCCCCAAACTATCACGACCGATGGAGGTTCGGTCTTTGTTTCTAAAGAATTCAGGAAGTTCTGCGATGACATGGGGATTAAACCTGATCCGATCATCTCCGTACTATGCTCAAGCTAATGGGCAAGCCGAAGCGTCTAATCGAGCTTAATTAAGCCGATCAAGAGAAAGATTGACGAGAACCCTAGGGATTGGCATGAGAAGTTATCAGAAGCGTTATGGGCCTACCGCATGTCGTGCCATGGAGCTATAAAGACTTCGCCGTACCAGCTTGTCTATGGACAGGAAGCCGTATTACCTTGGGAAATTACGGCTGGATCAAGACGTGTCACGTTTCAGAATGATCTGACAACGGAAGAATATGCAGCTTTGATGAGTGACACTATTGAGGACGCAACAGAACTTAGGCTTTGGTCGTTGGAGAAGATTAAGGAGAACAAAGCCAGGGTAGCTCGTGCCTACAATAAGAAGGTTAGACCAAAGGAGTTTCAAGTTGGTGATCTAGTATGGGAAGCCGTGTTGCCGTTAGGAACCAGGGACAAGGCATATGGCAAATGGTCTCCTAATTGGCACGGTCCGTACAAAGTCGTCCAGGCCTTGAAGGGTAATGCATACATGTTGGAAGAGTTGGACGGCGAGAAGTTCCCGGTAGCCGTCAATGGTCAACACCTCAAGAAGTATCTCCCGAGCATGTGGGATGATGGGCAGTAAGGTATGGAGGCCGATTTTAAATCGCCGCAAAAAAATCGCAGCCGATGCGCGTGACATCGACTTGAGAAAACATACGGAGATAACAAGTATGCAAATACAGCCGATGCACATGCATCGACTTCGTAATAACAAAGCCGATACGCTGATATCGACTCTAGAGGAATAAGCTCAAATTAGCAAGTTAACGGAATCGGTTCGGACCGTAAGTCATGATGTGTGAGACGAATCTCCTAATGGGTTGCCGAGGAGTTCAATCCGATGGTTTGGACGAGAATTAGGCCTAGGGAGGCTCGTTGGACCGCGCGGTTAGGCAACAGCTTGGCCTCAGATCGCAATGCGAGCCGATGTCCGGCTATCGGCTCTTTGTACGGCGACTCCATTCGACGATCGGCAAAGTCGACAAGGAAGCGAAATTAATTGAGGAATATTTTCTTCATTAATAGAGGGATTTCTTACAAAGAAAGAGCCGATTGCTCAGGGAAGAAGAGGGCAAAAGCCAACTACTACTGATCCCTACATCTAGGGGCCATTGCTGCCCTCGTCGTCGCTGCCTCCGGCACAGCTGCTGATAGGCTCCTCATCGGATTTTCCGTCATCATCATCGCTGTCGTCATCCCACCAGGTGCGGAGGCGCTTCGCTGGTGGGTAACCTTCAAGGGAGTCGTCGTCGTCTTCCTCCGCTTCTTCCTCGGAGGAGGTGAAATCGTCCCAGGAGAAGCAGTCGTCCTCGCTCTCCGCCTCCTCTTCCCCTTCGACGAGGAATTGAAGGTCGCCCTCTCCATCGGTCAGGGATTTGTCATCCTCGTACCGGATGGAGGAATCATGTTCCTCTTTGTCCCACGTCGTCGGGGCGAGAATGTCGTGCGCCGCCAACGAGCCCCACTCCCGGCGTCGGCTCGCCGCATGAGGAAGAATCGCAGGAGACCGACGAGGTGGAGGAGGAAGAAGAGGAAGACATGGCTATGGGAGATTGGGGGTTTTTTGGGTGCCGATGGCCGGAACAGAGCAAAGGGATGAAGTGGCAGATCGCTCGTGGCGGTTAAATAAAGGGGCTATAGTAGAAATTCAATGCCACAGCGAGTTTCCGAGGAGGCGGTGCCCAAAGACAGCGGTCAAATCATGCGTAATAGTTGAGAAGGCGAGGGCATCATGATGAGGAATGCTCGCGACGGTTCTCGCTTCTGCCATGACATGACCCGACGAAGAAAAACAGAGTGATTTTGGAATTATCAATTCCAAAACCAGGGGGGCATGTGTTATCACCGGAATTTGACCAAGTCAGAGGTGGGCCACGATCAAGATGGGCTTAAAGATTATATACGGAAGAAATACGTGAATCGGCCTTATATGCAAAGTTTGGGCTAGCATGCCCGTGTATCTGTAATATAGTAGGTCGTATCTTAGATTAGAAGATAGAGTTTGACCCGTGCACGGTTAGGTGCACGCCTAAATTAGAAAGTCCCCTGGACTATAAATATCTATCTAGGGTTTATGAAATAAACAACCAACGTTCAACACAAATCAATCTCGGCGCATCGCCAACTCCTTCGTCTCGAGGGTTTCTCCCGGTAAGCACCATGCTGCCTAGATCGCATCTTGCGATCTAGGCAGCATAAGCTTATTACGTTGTTCATGCGTTGCTCGTTCTGAAGCCTTTTTGATGGCGAGCAACGTAGTTATCTTAGATGTGTTAGGGTTAGCATTGTTCTTCGTATCATATGCTGTCGTAGTGCAACTCTTATGCATCTAGCCGCCCTTACACCTATCTTAGGTGTAGGGGCGGCACCCCGCTTGATCATTGTTTAGTAGATCCGATCCGTTACGGTTGCTCCTTGTTCTTCAAGGATTAGTTTAATATCCGCAATAGTTAGGCCTTACAAAGGGTTGGAGGATCCAGTGGCGTGTAGGGTGGAGTTCGCTAGTCCTAGACAGGATGTTCCGGGGATCAACCTCGTGTTGGTTTTTAGGCCCTGTCTACGATTGGCTTACGGTCACCGTACGCGAGCGCGAGGCCCAATCGTGAGTAGGATGATCCGATTATGCGGTGAAAACCCTAAATCGTCGTAGATCGCTTTAGCTTTGTTTTGATCAAGCAGGACCAACATATATTCGTACACCTCGTGCGAATCATGGGTGGATCGGCTCTTTGAGCCGATTCACAGGACAACCTGAGAGCCGATCGAGGCTCGTATTTAACGTTTACGTGTATGCCATGCAGAAACTAAGCGAGGCATCATCCAACACCTTCCTGACCAGGTATAGGTCAGGTGGCACGCCCTTGCGACAGCATCGGACGTGTGACCAGAAGGCTTTGCGGGCCGTCGCTCTGAGGGACCAGGGCCAGCCGCAGTCCTGAGTTGTTCCCGGCTCTACGGTGTTGCCAGTCGCTGCCCGCCGGTGGGTTTCTGACCGCAACACTCCCTTGCCTCGAGGGTTTCTTCCGGGTAAGCATCATGCTGCCTAGATCGCATCTTGCGATCTAGGCAGTACACGTTTATTCGTTGTTCATGCGTTTCTCGTACTGAAGCCTTTTTGATGGCGAGCAACGTAGTTATCATAGATGTGTTAGGGTTAGCATTGTTCATCGTATCATATGCTGTCGTCGTGCAACCCTTAGACGTCTAGCCGTCCTTACACCTATCTTAGGTGTAAGGGCGGCACCCCGCTTGATCATTGTTTAGTAGATCCGATCCGTTATGATTGCTCCTTGTTCTTCAAGGATTAGTTTAATATCTGCATGGTTAGGCCTTACAAACGGGTTGAAGGATCCAGGTGGCGCGTAGGGTGTAGTTTGCTAGCCCTAGATAGGATGTTCCGAGGATCAACTTCGTGTTGGTTTTTAGGCCTTGTCTAGGGTCGGTTTACGATCACCGTGCGTGGCCGCCAGGGTCAATCACGAGTAGGATGTTCCGATTATGCGGTGAAAACCCTAAATCGTAGTAGGTCGTTTTAGCTTTATTTTGATCAAGCAGGACCACCATCTGATCGTACACCTCGTACGCATCATGGGTGGATAGGCTCCTTGAGCCGATTCACGAGACAACCTCGAGAGCCGATCGAGGCTCGTATTTAATGTTTACGTGTATGCCATGCGAGGAAACTAAGCGAGGCACATCCAACACCTTCCTTACCGTGTATAGGTCGGGTGGCACGCCCTTGCATCAGCATCGGACGTGCGTGCCGAGTCTTTGCGGGCCGTCGCTCGGAGGGACCAGGGCCAGCCGCAGTCCTGGGAGCCTCCCGGCTCTACCGTGTTGCCCGTCGCTGCTCGCCGGTGGGTTTCTGACCGCAACAGTAATCCCTGCTTCCCGCTGCGAAAGGCCTTTCTTTTACTTTATGTTGAGTCAGTTTACCTACTTCTTTCTATCTTAGAAGCAAACACCTGTGTCAACTGTGTGCATTGATTCTTACGTATTTGCTTATTTGCATTCATCATATTACTTTGTGTTGACAATTATCCATGAGATATACATGTTGAAAGTTCAAAGCAACTGCTGAAACTTAAATCTTCCTTTATGTTGCTTCAAAACCTTCTATTAAGAATCTATTGCTTTATGAGTTAACTCTTATGCAAGACTTATTGATGCTTGTCTTGAAAGTACTATTCATGAAAAGTCTTTGCTATATGATTCAGTTGTTTAGTCATTATCTTTACCATTCCTTTGAATCACTTCATTCATTTCATATGATTTACAATAGTATTGATCAAGATCATGTTGGTAGCATGTCACTTAAGAATTTATCCTTGTTATCGTTTACCTACTCGAGGGCGAGTAGGAACTAAGCTTGGGGATGCTTGATACGTCTCCAACGTATCTATAATTTCTTATGTTCCATGCTAGTTTTATGACAATACCTACATGTTTTATTCATACTTTATATCATTTTGATGCATTTTCCGGTACTAACCTATTAACATGATGCTGAAGCGCCAGTTCCTGTTTTCTGCTGTTTTTGGTTTCAGAAATCCTACACATGAAATATTCTCGGAATTGGACGAAACAAAAGCCAAACCTTCTATTTTACTGAGACGGACCCAGAGAGCCAGAGAAGTGCCGGAGGGGGGCCAAGGGGGCCCCACACCATAGGGGGGCGCGGGCCCAGGCCTGGCCGCGCCACCAGGTGGGGAAGCCACCCCCTGGCTCCTCCGACTCCGCCCTTTCGCCTATATATTCTGTCCATCGCGAAAACCCTAAAACACCCGACGATATTCCACGAAGAGTTCCGTAGCCGCCGCCATCGCGAAGACAAGTTTCAGGGGACAAAATCTCTGTTCCGGTACGCCGCCGGGACGGGGAATTGCCCCCGGAGTCATCTCCATCGACACCACCGCCAACCTCATCACCGTTGCTGTCTCCCATGATGAGGAGGGAGTAGTTCTCCCCCGAGGCTAAGGGCTCTACCGGTAGCTATGTGGTTCATCTCTCCCTCCCATGGTGTGATCTTTATGCGATCATGACCTTTGTAATCTAGTTGAATATGTAGATGTTACTCTTGTCTATTATGCACTCTAGAGGTTACTTTAATATGAACTCCGGAGTTACTCTCCACGGTGTGACGGTGACAGTGTGCGCATCGTGTGTCATTCCTTTATGATGTTGTGGAGCTTGTTTACTCCGGCTTGAGGGTGCTCTTGTAGCCCTACACAATGAACGGTGTTTTTTATCCAACAAGAGTGTGTTTGAGATTAGCATTTATTTATTCAGTGATGTGATCATTTTTGAGAGTGTCCACTAGTGAAAGTATGATCCCTAGGCCTTGTTTCTAAGCATTGAAGCACCGTTTCCAACAAGTTCTGCTACATGTTTGCTTGCTGCCATTTTTATTTCAGATTGCAATTACTACTTAAAATCATCCATATTACTTGTATTTCACTATCTCTTCGCCGAACTAGTGCACCTATACATCTGACAAGTGTATTAGGTGTGTTGGGGACACAAGAGACTTCTTGTATCTTAATTGCAGGGTTGCTTGAGAGGGATATCTTTGACCTCTACCTCCCTGAGTTCGATAAACCTTGGGTGATCCACTTAAGGGAAATTTGCTGCTGTTTTACAAACCTCTGCTCTTGGAGGCCCAACACTGTCTACAGGAATAGAAGCGTGCGTAGACATCACCTTCTTGCAAAGGAAGGGAACACGGGAATACATCTTTGTCTCCGTGTGCCTCGGTTATTTCTATACCCGAGCTTACTTTCCTTTGTGATAGCCATCGAGCTTGAAGTACTTATTATATCTTGCTATCACTTGTTGTTCATATATATTGTGCCTATCTTGCTTATCTCTAGTTGTTATTGTTGCACTTAGTTGAGCCTAGCATATTTAGGATTTGTGCGTGTAAAATAAACGTTAGCTTAATTCCGCATTCTTACAAGCCAAATCTGTAAGAGTTTTAAACGCCTATTCACCCCCCTCTAGGCGACATCTCGTCCTTTCACTGGTGCCGGGTAACCACGTCCTTGATGGTGCCGGTGAGGATGTGGACGTAGTGGGGCATACCCGTGGCGAAGGGGGGGGCATCATAGAAGACGAACTCGTCGCCGCCCTCCGTGCGGCAGAGCTGCTCATGGAAGGCATCGAGGTCCTGCCACAACTTGAGCACGTGCTCCTCCTCGTCCGGGAAGGAGAAGTCCTTGCCCTCACACACTTAATCCATGGCCGGGCTCCACGCCGGTGGCTACAGCGTCGACTGCGGGGGGGGGGGAGGGGGTGGCTAGAGTTTGTGGTGATGCGGCGGTGGCGGCGGCAGAGAGGGGGTGAGTTTGGACAGAGGAGAGGAGATGAGTTTGGATAGAGTGGGGGGCTTCACGTGCCGTGTGCTTGCTTCCTGCCTGCCATCGTCCCATCCCGAGGAAATTTTCACTCACAAGGTAAGTTGGCAGAACTCGCTCACACAGGCCCAGTTTACCAACGGCGAATATAAATTGTTCTCACCGGCGGTATAAAAGTTACCCATGGTGTTTCCAGGCCAAATCGTCGGCGGTAATGGGAGGTCCATCTGGGTGCTCTCGGCCCAACTTACCCCCGGCGGTTTCAGTCTCAACACGTCGGTGGTAAGGGGCCTATCCCCAGCGACCCCAAACCAGCTCGCCGGCAGTAACTTACCATCGGCCACCTCGAAGCGGACTTGTTGGCGGTAATAAGTCCGGCTATAAGGTTATTCCTAGTAGTGTAATGAAGATAGCCATGCACATTATGTCTGCGTGGAGAGGGCCCATGGGAGAGAGAGGGTAGATGGAAATCCTAAAGTTCGTAGATATGGTTGATGCGATCCGCAACATAGTATAAAAAACCGGACATGTAATCAAACTAGTGAGATAGTCAATTTGGGTTTTTACCGGTGGAACCCTGGTTCAATGGTTCAGTGTCTTTTTGCGGGAAAAGGAAGGTGACATTGGATCCAAGATCTTACGGAAAAGTCCATAAAAAAAATTACAAACATGTCCCATCTGGACTCCAACCACGCCGGCTTCGAGGACGAGCCGGTGATGCACCGGATCTACCACTACTCCTCTGCAAGCTTGGATCGTAAGCAGGGCCGGTCCTGAGATTTCGGGGGCCCGGGGCAAAATCACAATTTAGGGCCCCTAATACTATTATTAAAATAGTAATTAATATTTGTAGCATAAACACATGTTACTCCAAACACATTTATAACCTAAAAATTATAGCTATTAGTTTAATTAATCAATATATATTATTGTGACTTGATAAACTTATATTTCTTTTAACTGTTGACGATATGGATGTTTGAAACCACCATGAGAGAACTTGTCACCCAATGACGACGAAATATGTGATGACGCATGTGAAATGACCAAGTAGCCTTTTTTCCTTATTCTGAAAAGTGGGAAAACAAAATTATCAATCCTATCGTTCTTCAATCCGGGCCTTATAAAATGAAAAATATTTATATATGTATATAAGGAATTTTATACAAAAATGCATATAAAAGCAACATCTATATCACATAATTTATGCATAGTGTATTAAAATTTTCTCCAATATCATGTCGACTTCGTCTAAAACCATAGTGGTCATGGCGGAGTGTTGGTGATTGGTAGTCTCCAGTTCTTGTCAAATAAACAGATGAACCGTGTCATGCACTACCTCGTAGACTGAGAATTAAATCCGTACATAGCCATATGGCCTTTTGCATTCCTTTCTTTGTCAGATGAAAAAAGAAAATTCATATGACGGTTTTTAGTAGGAAAATTTGCATTTCCATTTTTCTTCTGAGCTGATCGTCATTGCATTTCTTGGATTCGATTTTTTCTGTTGAGACAAACATTTCTGGGATTGATATCTTGCAACCACGATCCAGCACGTGGGGCCCAATTGCACCTGAAGTCTTGGTAGCAAATTAAGGGGAAAAAAGGGCCAACCAACGGAAGAAGGCCCAAACAAAGAAAAGGATAAATGAAAAAGGCCCAAGCTCAGCATAACGCTTCGTACCGAACCCTTCTCGTCTTCGTCGTCCTCCCAACTGTACGAGAAAAGATCCACTCAAAAAGAAACTGTACGAGAAAAGAAAGTAACGATCTGCTCTAATGGCGCACGCTTGACTTCCTCCAACGTCGCCGCTAGTTGGAACTTGGGGGCCCCTTGGTCCCAGGGGCCCGGGGCGGCCGCCCCGCCTGCCCCCCCTCAGGGCCGGGCCTGATCGTAAGCAGCTCTTCTACAGCCGGGAAGTCACCAGGTAGTGGGCCCGGAGGACATGCACGCTGGAAGACCGACATTATACTTGGGGATTGTTCGAGATGGGCTTCGGGCCAGGCCCGACCGACCCAACCATCGGGACTAACATTTCAGCCCAAGCACCGCTGATGACGTTGGGACTTCAAGTGCGGAGTGTTGTCTCAGCAGAGTATTTTTTTCAACATGGGTGACTCGAGGGTTTATATCGAACTCTCGGGGAACTAGACAAGGAGTATTCTCTTCTCCCTTCTTCTAGCAATCTTGCAAGTAAAATAAAAACCATGTATCTCCAACTCCACCGTGTGCTTATCAAGCACAAGGTTTCATGTAAGTAATAAAACACAAGTAAAAATAAAATAAGTAAAACTAGACTAGATAAAATAACTAAATAAAAACTGTAAAGTGGTAGATTGTTTTTGATGTTTTGGATGCAAATAAGAAAAGTAAATATTTTTTGTATTTTCGAATAAAATAGTGAAACAAGTAGAAAACAAGATAAAAGCAATATAAAGGTGCTTCTAATGATAAAAAGGGGACCGGTGTTCATAGGTTCACTTGACTATTCTTTCTTTAAGTTGTAGTGGACAAATAGTAATTCATCAATGAGATATGAGGGTGCAAATAATAGTATGCGTAAGATTAGAATTAATATGGCCATCACGTCCTAAGATAGAGATTCAACACATCTCTCTTATACTCAACAAAAATGGGAAAACTCCATGCAATCTTGTATTAAGATTTAACAGAGTATAGCCATAAGTACTTTAACATGATGTTTGAATATCAAATATGCTACCTTGAAAAAATAACATCATCACTACTATCACGTGAAGAACATAGCACGATGCCTCCTGCTTCTCGCCGAGTAACGCGGTGGATGAAGGACAGATCCAGGATATCGCGCCGGAGGAGCCTGGAGGTGGCTGCGAAGCGGACGAGGGTGCGGGCGTTAGAACGCACGATGATCTCGAGCAGTAGATCCGCCGGGAGCGATGATCCCAAACAAGAAATGCATGTTGCTTGCATCCATTATGAAGAAATGAAGCGGACACCTTAGCGAGTACAGCCGAGTGGATGGTATATACTTTTAGGGCATCACTAATAATCGGATCCCGATCTCTGCTTAAAATCGGACCACTGTTTATCCGTTGGATTGGAAGCTGCCGAGCCGTACGATTTTGTCGGTACTTACACTTAGGATTGATCGGTCTTACCTTGGAGCAGACACGCTACTCCTGAAGATCATGAAATTACACTTTGATCCAGCTACAAAAAAACATTACAGCTACAGCCTTTTTTCTGCCGAAAAAAAAGAGATTGTATTTGCTAGTCGAAAAAAAGATTATATTTGGTAGTCCGCTAGCCGCACGCCAAGCGTACGCTCTTTAGCTGACCTTTCTTCCTCCGGATTCATCGGTGTACATCCGGCCCCAACTTAAGCCATCTCATGGTATTTTCATGGTATTTATTTATTCACCACGACGACACTTTTGATGTACTTTAAAAATATGATGAACAGAGACTCACATGTTTGTTCACTCGATCGCCTTCCCTCTATGTTGTTTCTCACTCCATCCAATCAATAATAGCTTACATGTTATTTGAAGGAAATAAGTTAGGTTATCCCGAACCAATCGGCTCACTTGTCATTCTGTTTGCTTTTTTTTTGAACAAGGGTAGGGTGCAGAGCACCCTAATTGCATTACTCATAGAGATTGTACAGATACAATTATGGTCCCTGATGGTAGTAATCTGTTGATGGCTATAGATACAGGCAAGAAGATCTATGAGTAGGATTATTGCAAGAACATAAAGGCGAGACTCTAGACAGATTTTTTGCCTGACGAGCACAGTTGTGTGCAATAACATTCATATTTCTGTTTATGTGCTTGATTCTTGGATGAAGAGGCTGAAGAGTTTCCTGAAACTGCACCGCCTGTCTTCTAATCTCCCACAAGACATTCTGATTAGCACCTCCATTTGCCTGAACAACTTTTGCTAAGCCAAGATTATCTGTGAACAAAAAGGCTCCTGCAAAAGAAGAGAAGAGGTGATAGTTGCTTCAATAAGCATCCCTTCTACCTCTGCCTGGATTGGAGTTAAGACTGGAGGAGTCTTTGCTGAAGTAAAAACATCAGTTATATGTTGGCCATGCTTCCAAGAGATATAAATTCTAACTCCTTCTTTTGAAGGTTGTCCATTAGATCTTTTCTTCGAGAATGCATCAACAAAAGTCTTTGGACCAGAATATAATAGCTCTGTAGGAGTTTCAGTTATTTTTGCAGGAATAGTAGGAGATTTTTGAATTTGTAAACTGTTAAGCAAGGCATTTGTTCTTATAATTACTTGGTTGGGCTGTCCTTGCAAATTATTAAAAAGTTTTTCATTTCTCATCTTCCAAAGACACCAAAGGAAGGTAAAGATATTTGTAATGTTGACATGAGGATGATCTAGAGCTAGAAGCTGTAAGACAGTAGTATGAACATTTTGAGAATTTTGAGCGATTAAGTCCATTCTAAGATACCAGGGAGAGTGGAACCAAGCAGCTCTAGCAAAAGTGCAATTGAAGAATAAATGAGTATCGTTTTCCTGCAGTCCACACCTGCAACAAATATTTGAAATGTGCTTGGAGTACCTTGAAGCTCTTTCTCCTGTGGGGATGGCCCTTCTTATTATTCTCCAGGCAAATGTCTTGATTCTTGGCAGCAGCTCCATGTTTTCCCAGATTTTTTTCAGCAGATTTAGTGTTCTGTCTTCTGGTGGCATTGGCTTCCGGGAACCTGCATCTAAAAGAGCTTGCAGACAGGTTTTATATGCTGATTTTGTGTTGCATTTGCCATTTGGGGTTAGTTTCCAACAAAGAATGTCAGGTTCATCATATGGAATAACCTTAACAGCTTTGATAGCTTTAGCAATAGGCCTTTGAAAGAGAGTATCTATGAGCTCAACATTCCATTGTTTTGTGTGAGGAATCCATAAGTCTTTAACCATAGCCGGGTAAGTAAAATGGGGGCCTTGGATAATGAGATCATCATAAATTGTTTCCCAAGAGCTATACCAGGGGGTGCTCCAAATAGATAAGTTTCCTTGAGAGATTTGATAAAAGGAATTTTGTTGCATAAGATGGAGAGTTTTTATGACTGAGGTCCAGTAAGCAGATTTTGGTAAATTTGATTTAGCTCTCCAAATAGAAGTATTAGTGAAGTATTTTGATTTGATAATTTGATGAATTTGACTCTGAGAGTTTTCTGCAATTCTCCAGATAGATGTGAGAATAAGAGCATGGTTGACTGTAGAAAGATTTCTGATTCCTAATCCTCCATCCTTAGTTGGGGCACAAATATTTTTCCATGCAGCTAGACATAGAGGTTTATGAGCAGGAGCAGTATTAATACCAGTCCACCAGAAGTTCTCCTATAATGGCAGTAAGCTTTGCATGAAATTTCTTAGAGAAAATGATGTTGGACATGTAGTAGAGAGGTATGGAAGAAAAAACAGATTTAATAAGTTCTAGCCTGGCACCATGGGAGAGAGATTTTGCTTTGTAGGTTCAGAGCTTTGATTTAAATTTTGCTAGAACAAAGTTGTAAGCCTCAGATCTATTTTTTCCTGGCAGAATCAAGGGATGACCAAGGTGAATAAAGTTTTCATTAATATCAGGAACATGAAAAATGGCCTTAAGCTGCATTTGGGTGTTATTGTCTAAAGATTTGCTGAAAATAATTCCTGATTTACCCCAATTAGAAATTTGACCCCAATGCTGACAATTTTTTTGAAGAATGTGTTTGACAGCTAGAACTTCTTGCTGTGTGGCATTTCCACAAATTAATAAGTCATCAGCAAATAGGAGGGAGTGGATGGGAGGGCAGTTTGGTCCAAGTGTGATACCATTTAGGGTTGCTTGGGAGAGACCTTGTTGTAACTGAATAGATAATTCATTTATAGGAAGGACAAAATGGTATGGGGAAATGGGGCAACCCTGGCTGACTCCTCTGGAGCTGGTGAAATTTTCGTAAGATTGACCATTTATAATAACCGAAAAAGAAGGGGTCGAAATGGAAGCATGAATGAGGTTGATGAAATGACCATGCAGCCCTTTACGAGCAAGAGCCGAGAGAATGACGTTCCATTCCAACCTATCAAAGGCCTTGGCTAGATCTATTTTCAACATGAAAGCCTTTTGTTTCCAGGAGGAAAGTTGGAAGGAATGAGTGATTTCCTATGCTATAATAATGTTGTCACTAATTCTTCTTCCTTCTATGAAAGCTTGTTGAGAGGGATGGATATGGTCTGGAAGATGTTGTTTAAGCCTATTTGCCAGACATTTTGTGATAATTTTATAGAGAACATTGCAAAGGCTTATAGGAACCTGAGAGATGAGCTTTTTTGGAATAAGGGCAATATGAGTTTTGTTTGATTGGGGAGGAAGAATTCCAGTGTGGAAAAAGTTATTTATAATAGCATGCACATCATCTCCTATCCAATCCCAAGTGGCTAAATAAAATTCTACATTAAAACGATCAGGTCCAGCTAAAGCATTTCTTTTCATACCTTTGAGAGTGTCCCAAATCTCCTCCTTTGTTGGAATTGAGTCTATGAAGTCATTGCTTTGGGGAGGAGAAGTGGGAATTCTTGGAGTAACATGTTGAGTGGATTGAGAGGCAAAAATGGATCTGAAATAGAGAGCAAAAGTGTTTGCAATTTGATTAGGCATAAAATGGGTTACATTTTGTTCATATCTTATAGACATTATAGAGTTTCTTCTTCTCCTTCTTGCAACTGCTCTATAAAAAAAGCAGTGTTTCTGTCACCATCTTTAACCAGCTTTTCTTTGCTCTCTGCACATAGAAGTCATTCAGTTTAGTAGTTGTTTGTTCATATCTAGTGACCAGGTCCTTAGAGAGATCTTATTGGTTAGTAGGAGCACACTGTAAATTTAGGATTTCTTCTTCTAGCTCCTTTAATTCGTCTTGAAGAGGTTTTTTCTTTTTGCACCAAATTTTAAGAGAGGTGGCCAACTGATTAGTTCTACAATGGTAGGGCTTTCCTATTGATTGCATCCAAGAGTTTTTTGCATGAGTTTGAAAGTCTTCTTCTTATAGCCACCAATTTTCAAATTTGAAATGAGATCTGATTTTATTTGCTTTGCCATTAGTAGAAAGCAAGATGGGTGCATGATCACTGAAAGAATGGATTAGAGGCATGTTGTAGACTTTAGTGATAGGATAATTAACACACCACTGATTATTTGCTAAGCATCTGTCTAGACATTGAAATAAAGGAGTTGAAGAAAAATGTGTATTAGTCCAAGTATAAGCATGGCCATTATAACCAAGATCAAACAAACCAGATTGCTTAATGAGATCTCTAAACAAAGCCATACCCGTGAATTTGACATTATCATTACTTTTTTCATTCTCGTACATAATGTCATTCATATCTCCTAAGCATACGATAGGAAGGTTGCTATGTACATTTGCAAAATCGGCAACCTGATTCCATATAGTACTGGTATAATTATGATAAGGGTCACCATAGACACAGACTAAGCCAAAGGAAATATTAGTAGATTTATCCTTTGCAATAGCTAAGATGAGATGAAAGAAATCCATCTGAATAGATGTATCCAATTCGTCAGTCCACAAAAGCCAAAGTCCTCCTAATCTTCTTCTTGATGGTACTACAATTGTCATGCATATTAAAGCGAGAAGCAATATCTGCAACAGAGAATTTAGTTGATTTGATTTCCGAAATGAAAGTTACCTGGGGTTTTATCGTTGTGATCATCCTGGCAAGGTGAAGCATTTTAGGACTGCTTAGGCCCTTGCCAATGCCTTGGCAGTTCCATCCTAGAGCTCTCATGGCGCCCGTGGCGCCTTGGAGGATGGCGCCGCTGCCTGCTGATCCACAGAGCCTTGATCACTGCTCTGAACTTCCTGCATATAAACCTGGCTAGGAATATCACTGCCTGCATGTTGATCTTGGGCTGAATCATGTGCAGCACTGACGGCTGCGGCAAGACGAGTAGCAGAATAAGGAGCCAGGTTGATCCCGACAGATCCTGTAGCTCACTGTGACAACAATTTCTCCATTTCAGTAGCCTGAATTCAGTTGCAGATGGAATAGTGTAACATGCAGGTTTACATGCTTCTTACCATCACTGTCCAGTAAGACTGCTCTGATCTTATAATCAAAGCCAACAGGACTGTGTTTGGCCAACGAATCATACCAACACTATGTAATGTAATTGTATATTTAGGATTTTGAAGGAATGGCTAGAAAATGTCATATTAACGTAAAATTTGGATGTTTAATGGTTGTTTCCTATCTACATATATGGCGGACAAGTGATTACATCATATTGGCTGTTTATGGGGAGAGATGAATGTTACAGTTCTCTAGACTCCATCAGTTATATGGTTATGTTGTCCTAAAAAATGCTTCATGTGAAATAGTAAAGAATTTCATGTCTCTTGTTGTGGCAACGGATGGTCATGAAAAACTGAACTTTGGTGACAAAGAATGTCACGAGTATCTAGTGAAAAACAAGAAGATTAAAAATTGGAAGTATTGGATGCCTAGGACACAATGAACCTTGCGCTGGCTATATTTTTGTAATCTTTACCTGCTTGCAGTGGTCATTCTGTAAATTTTAATCACTTAGGTGGTTTTCCCTCTTGTAATGTAACTAGATGAAACCCGGCACGTTGCAGCGCAAATTCATAGAAATTAGCAGTTGAAGCCACATGAATAAAGCTGTTGTGTGAGAATGCGCCTCAGAATGCATTCGATCCATCGATATTAGACGTTTAGAAGGTCCATCCACAAACTACAATAATCTTTACCAAGTAATATAAATTATTTTTAATGTGTTGCCACGCAAAATTGCAGCGCAACAACATGATAACCGTCGTACTTTCGTGACGACGAACGGATGATTTCCGAGCAAATCAACAAATATACCTCAATTTCGGAGAGAAAAGATGACCGCTTTTCAGCGCAAAACGGTAAAGATTGAACTAAACCCTACGGCTGCTAGGACACGGCGAAGAAAACAATAGAGAAAAACAGTACGTAAACAAAAGAAAAGATAAATTATATTTTTGATAGGTCGATTGGGTGGGTTCGTCAATTAGCATCCATACATACTGCCCGCAATCAAAGCCAGCAGTCCAGGATCACATTGCGGACTTGATGACATCGCCGATGTGGACTCATGAATCATGATTGCGAGACCCGGTTCCGATATCATGGACAATCGTGAGGAGGAAGGTGTACGCGCAGGCGCGCAGCATTAGGACATAGTATGATTCAATGGTTGCAAAGCGAACGAGTCGACACTCCTAGGAGTCCTACCAGTGTGCAACCATGCCCCTGGTCAGCAACACAAGGGCCGAGTAACATCAGCCAGCACACTTGTTGATGGCCACCACGCTGGCGATAGGGAAGAGGAAGATGGGGTGGCACGCCAGATTCCCCATATTGCAACTAGGTGTGCGGTGGTGACGTCGGACTCAAAAGCGGAATCGGTGCAGGGTGTGCGTGTCGGGAAAAACGTCGTGGCGTTGGTGACATGCCCTGGGCGCCAGCGAGGACAAGTAGGATAGAGGGTCCCTTGCAGTATCAAGGAGATCAATGAAGGAGGCAGATGACTGCAAGTAGCCGCATGAGCACAACTACACTCCTCCAATGATCTGCAAGCTGTTTGTCGCTGATTTGTAGTGAATAATCTTATAGAAGACTTCCTTCTAAAATCAACAAGTTCTTGGATGCGTAATCTTGCTATTGTTGCTGCAAGAAACCAAGGTTAAAAGTAATTTTGTAGCGTTGTTTTAGATGGACAAGCAAGGTCAACTCGATTTTGATGGTTGTGTAACTATTGTACTTTTCTGAAAGTTTAGAGAAGAACAAATTAGATCAATTAAAGTTATTGGTCTCTTATTCTTGTCACCTTCAAGGCATGCAGATGAATCAGGCAGGTTAGCAGATTGAAGTTGCTTCATGAAACCTATGTATAAATAGCAAGAGTTCTACATGGAGTAAGTTATGGTAGCTTAAGCTTCTCATAAATTAAGGTTTGGTAAATTATACTTTTGATGGCTATAGAGAGAACTGGAAAAAATTACGTCAAGAAAAGAAGATGTAGTAAAGATCGGAGTTATCTAGCATTGATGAGTTCTTTTATCCAAAGAGATTATATACTTGAGAATTTTTATTTATTTAACCAGTGCATTCATAATACTAAGCAATGTCTCTCAAAAAAATACTAAGCAATAATGTTTATTACGAGGGTTGATCAATTTTGGAATGAATTAACCGAAAGTTGAATTTTTCGTATCCCGATGCAACGCACGGGCACCTTTCCTAGTATATACCTAATAATAAAGAAAATAACGTTTCTTGCGGTCCAACATATTTTTGGACCGATTTACCCTCCCACCAAAATTTATATTACCATCAATGTTGGGTTTGGTTTCCTATTTTGAACGTTTTGACTCGTGTCTTTTCTTTCGGTATACGAGCCAAGAGCCCTATGACAATCCGGTCTTAGTTTGGAGCACATTGGCCGTGGGAGGAGATTAAAACGGAAGCCACACCTTCCTCCAACCAAAGCAGCATCCTCTAGAAATCAGATCAAACTGAATCCCATCGAACAAAAACATCCCGACCTTGATTGTCGGCTGAAAACTCTAGGGTACCAGCACGCACCGGCAACTACGACGAGGAGAGGTCTTGTAGACGTTGCGCTCTGGATGCACGCAAACCACCTCAGGCCGCTCGCCTGCAACGTCGCCCCGCTCGCCGAGTTGACAACTACAGCCCAAGTCGGTCGTTCATGAGCAAGTTAGCCACATTCGACCATTGTCTTGCCGACCGGCCCAAATCCTGCACTAAGCGCGATAGCAGCTTCCCCTCCAGCGTGCTCGTCGAGGACCTTCTTTACCTGTTGCCGGAGAAGTAGCACAGCGCCGGCGCGGCGGTGGAGGCGCCCGTCGTGTTCTGGTGCGGGTGTTAAGCCGGCGGGAGCAGATATGCGCCTTCCTTAATGGTCTGATGAGGATCGGCATGGGCAATGTCTCGCCTGCAGCGGCGCGGTACGTCACCCTCCGGAGGTCCCACTCCGGCGATGGAGATCGAAGTAGGGCTGGCGAGGGAGCCGCCGCAATCCGAATCCGGTGGACTGCGAGCGCTCGCGGCCTGCAACACGAGGCTCCTCGCCGAGGCGAACTCGGACATCAACCTGGTATTCTCACCACTGCCAATCTACGTCGAGCTTGTTTCTGGTTGCCGGCACCTGGGGTGGCACCCTGGACGAGTCTTGGAGTTCGTCTCTGGCATGGCAGAGGACGCATTCAAGCAGCAGTTCCGGCTCCAGCGTGTTGCGCAATGCCTTCGTGCATATCCGCGTCTGGAGCGATGTCACATGCCCGCATAAAGCAGGCTTCGGCCTTCATCAAAAATCTAAGGCCTGGTAATTGCCATGCACCATCAGGTACGAGGTACAGGTGAGCAAACTCCGCTAGAAGATGTTGCCCCTGATCACTACGCTGAGCTTAGCTGTAGTTGTCTACTCAGTACTACTTGCTTCGATTTAAATTGGTGTGTTTTTATTTTTTTCTGTTCACGGTACTTTTTTGTGCTTCTCTAATATGCAGAGGTTTCTGGACCCAATTTCATGATTCCATATTTCTGAAATTATTGGGACCAAGTATACTTGGATCCAATTTTTCTAGGAGCAGATTTGAACATTCGTTCATTTGAAACTTGTGCACCCTTTCATCGAATGTGACAGGGATAGTGATGATTTACGATCAGAAGAACTTGAGGGCAAGGTAGATGAGGACTGTAAACCAGGTTTCTGGAACATGAGTATAGTATTGCGGAAAACTCTCGGTTGAACTCGGCGGCATATGAACCGGGCAGATGGCAAACTTCTATTGGACTTAGCTTTTGTAATGGGACCACAGCAGCAACTGTCAGTTTTCTAACCGATGAAAAATACGAGTAGAAATACAGCACTGCGGGACCAGCAATTAAAGAATCTAGTCTCTCTCACGAAAGCTATTTTTCTCGATGCAGCTGTGGATCGAGATCCACGGTGGAGCACGCCGTTGTGGCGTCCCTGGAGCTGGAGCACTTCGGGGACGACGGGCGCGGGCGGCGGCATGCGCGTGTGGGCGCGGGTGGCTCCTTTATTATTAGGTATAGACTAGCAGAAGTGCCCGTGCGTTGCACCGGGAGAAACAAAATCTCGAACACTCCAAGGTATCATCCCATGTGTGCTATCATCAATGAAGGTGGTCAAATTTCCTTCTACCCATGAAGAATATCATTAACTCACGATGGATGACTTCAAAAATTAGCTTTTCAAAAACAACCTTGGCACTACTCAAATTTTAGCTCAAAGTTGATTGAACCGCCAAACCGAATTCCCTGCCACAGATTTTCTAGATCTTATATTTTAACATTCTAGCCATAGCTATATGCAAGTCCCAACATAATGGTGTCGGGGACGTTGTGTTTAAATTTTTTTTGAAGCGTTGTCTTTAGTCAACTTGTGATTTATAGAATTAAACATATATTGAAGTAACCTAATTATTTCGTGGATTGTATTTCAGTTTTTTTTTCTTTTTCAAAGAAAAGATTATCCTACCGTTTTCCGTGCGGCGCAACAATGAGATCCACTTGCATACCCGTAAAGGAAAGACAAGGAAAAATAGACGGTCCAATGCGCAAACTTTAGTTTTCTTGCTCTATTGACACTAAAAAGAGCATCACAATATGCTAATTAAAAAACAACAATGAACAAATGAAAAAAAAATCGAGGGTACAGAAAAGACGTACCATATCTTTATAGAAGAAGAGAACAAAAACGTTGTACAAAGGCATCCAGGAGCTGCGAACAGCAAGACCAGTGAACTCCACACACACACACACACACACCCACCTCTCTAAAGCCTACTCTCGCGTCACGGGTAGCCTCCCTCCTGGTCTTGCCATCTTCCAAAGGATGAACTCATCTTTGATCCGCACAAGGTGTGGGGTGGTACTCTGCTGCCAGGCATTGCCAAAGACTCTAGCATTTCTCTTTTTCGAGAGTAGCCAGGCAGTGAGAATGACGAGGGTGTCAAAAGCTTCTCCTATCTTTCTTGTGCACAATGAACAAATGAATTAAAGATACTCACGTTGGAACATTTTTATTATTTACCTAGTTTGCCAAAGCTGGCATGGCATGATTGATGAGTGAATGCCTTGTCCTCTCTGAGAGCTCCCTCACGCTCTATCCAAAACATCGGCTCACGATTTCTTCGCTTTATTTTCTATATCCCCCAAATTCTCCGCCGTTCTTGTGTCCTCCACTCCCCTGGCCAGGCATCGAATCCATCAAGCTGCTAGCTAGCTGATTGCAAGCTCAGCTACGCGTACGTCTCATGAGCTCACTTACGGAAGCAGCAGTATACGAAGAAAACTCCAAATTCAATGATCTGGGATCACCATCTCACCAGGTTTTTCTTTTATCCATCAGCGTCTTATCCTTGACCGTCGTCTTCTTCGATACAACATGTCTCGAACTCTTATTTTCTCTCAAATTATCTTCCAAATTCGTCTTCAAAATCGATAGCAAATTCAGAAATTCTTTAAATTCGAAGCCCAAATCCACTAATTCATCCACTTTTCTTTACCGCTTTCGTTGTTTATATGTAATAATTGGAGTTGGATGCCTCACGAAAGCCAAGCGCAAGGATAACCTGTACCACGTAGGAGCAGACTCGACCCGTCCTGCACACGAACTCCCTCTATATCTCCTGCTCGACTTTTCACCACCGATGTGGCACTACGCACCCAGCCGTGACTCTTCTCCACCTAGTTCCCAGCGAGGCCCACGCTTCCTCCTTGTGGCCGCGGGATTCTTCTGGTAGATACTTTTCCCCTGCCTGACGGGACCGTCAGCCTCAACCACAATCTCTAGCGCCTCTGTTCCTTTGCGCGCTTCAATACCGGCGATCTTCCCTGGTGTGCGTCGCCCTTGAACTACTGGGTGCGCTGGCCGTGGATGCCTCATCATTATCGCGGGGCTGGCGGCAGTACTGGGTCAGACCTCACGACCGCGTTAAAATCCACAGCCAGAACACCAGCGATCACACCGCGTAACCTTGATTGGAGTAGAGTACCATACCGGGCTCGATCCAGCCCCAGATTCTGACGGTAAGGACGATGGATCTGGGGGGAGAATTCGCAAGCGCTGAGAGAGAAAGGAAGAGGAGATCGATTTGGCTCGGCTGGCTTGATTCAGAACGAGGCTGCGCGCGGGATTACTTCGGTGTCCTCCGCCGCCTTGAACAGACACCCAAGAAACTCCCGTAGCTTCGCGACGTTTTCCGCTGGCGCCGGGTTCTGTTGCGAATCGATGTGCGAGACGTTTTCGTTTGATGAGATTCGATCTGATTTCGAGATTTCGAGAGAAGGCTGCCTGGGTTCCGTGGCTATATATAGGCAGCTGCGGCTTAGCTATGGGCGGAGGCGGAGTGCGCGTGCTGGCTTGGGCGTCGTCGTGCTGCTATGCGCGGACGGCGGCGGGCGGCATGACAGGCGTTGAAGCGCTCACGTCGCCACCAATCGAGCTCGCCCTCTCCGCATACTTCTTCTTCGCATTCGCGGCTAACGACCTTGTCGTCTTCCTCAACCTACTGGACAGCTACCCGAACCTGCCGCCGTTCAAGGACATGGGCGAGACTGGCTGGAGCCCACGGCCCAGAAGGCACTCGCCGGCGGAGTCTGCGTAACCATTTGCCCGACGCCCAGGGTGTTGACGGGAAGCGGCATGAATGCTTGGCATGGCTGGACGCGCAGCCGGAGAAAAGCGTCGTGTTCCTTTCTTCGGTAGCAAGAGCGCGTTCTCTCCATCGCAACTGAAAGAGATCGAGCGCGTTCTCACCGTCACAACTGAAATAGATCGCTCGTGGTTTGGAGAGCTCCAGGCAGCGCGGTTCCTGTGGAGTGTGGGCACTGGGCAGGGAACCGGTGATCCACCTGCAAGAAGCAATGAATTCCCTGATCCTGGCCCGATTGACAGCAAGAAGTAATTAATTTCCTCCACTAAGGGCCCCTCACATGTTGTATTCTGTTCTATTTTTTAGATTGTACTATACGTTAAAACAACTTCAGCAATGGACCCCACACATCTCGCTGGACCAATGGAATGCCGACTTGATGTGGGATCAAATGCCGCCGAGTTCATTCTATTTACTCTCATTGTATTGCACTCATAAATATACTTAGAGCATCACCAGTCGCATCCTCTAAAGATTTTTGAGTTGCGTCGTACATTTTTTCGGATCAGTCACGCGCTCCAAAGCCTCCATCCGCCCGATGCGGCCTAACACACTGTCAGGCACCCTGGATCCGTCCCCGTCCCCACTCCGCAGGGGACACTTCGGGTGCATCGGACATAACGAGAAGAGAGGCGGGGAGTGGTGGGCCTGGCGCGTCATTGACACACGGACGACGCCCAACCGTCGCCTAACTCGCGACGGAGTTATTATTGGCGCGCATCAACGATGCAGTTGCCGGCAACCGCATCGATCGACGCGCCAACCACCGGAATGGAGCGCGAACTCCGTGGAAGAGCAACTGCAACCCTCTTTGATATTTGCACCATCATTCATCCCCGCTCAATAAGACCCCTACGTATGATCTCCAACCGGCTGACGCCCTTCATCTCTATGACTAAGCAACATCTCCTCTCTGACCATGATCAACCTCTCTTTGCCATCGGACTCTAATAGCGAGGGGAAGCCGCCGGCATGGCGCCATTGGTGGAAAAGAACTGTCACGCCTAGCATGCACACGATCGGGAGCCTAGCTACTGCAAAGCTACTGGCAAATCCTATTTGACGCTCGTAGAGTTCGTTATCGGCACATTTTTCTAGGGCCCACCCTATTTCTTCTTTCTTAGAGAGAGAGCTGAGCTGTTTGAATATTCCTTCGTTCTCTCCTTCGCTTGATTCTCGATTTGTTCCTTGTAGTTTGGTCATATCGTGGTGATGAAAGAATCACTCCATGGCCATGTAGCTTGAACCCTACTTTTTTATTTCCCGTTCATTTGTAGATTTTAGTAGACATTTAGATGTGTTTTGGTGTTGCGATTTTGTCACCATGTTTCAAATCTTATTTCTTTTCTAGGGAGACATTGATCAGAACCGGTGGTTATAGCAGGTGATGGGTGGTCGCGTTTCAGATCTCCTTTTTTTCTGGAGTTATTTGATGGGGACTGCTAGTTAAAGGAGGTGGCTGTCGTGTTTCAAATGGCCTTCAGGCCCTGCTTAATGTAGACATTTTGATCAACTGGTAAGGAGAGGAGGTGGTGTTCGTGTTTTCCCCTAATTTTTCATGGAATCCCCTATTTGTTAGGGTTCCAATGGATTCTATCATGGTCACTAACACATGGTGAATGTTGAGCACGTTAATGATTTTTTGTTTGCTTTTTAACTGGTTCACAATATGAATATCACGACTTGTAGTCTACAATGCCATGGTTTATGTTTCTATTCTTTTTCTATTTTTTACATGCTACTTTTTGAGATTACTGGCTTTGTTTAAATATTTGTTCAAAGTTGTAGCTAAGTTTTTTGGTCTCTGTAGTTTGTAAATTACCGTTGTTTCAACCTATGAATCCGCGGACAAGGAATGCCTTACATGTGAGCGATTTGAACATCACTTTTTGCTGGGACATCTCTATTGACAAGATGAAGAAGTATATTGCTAGAGAAGAATACAGAAATAATATTTCGGACCATTTACTTGAGGTATTTTTTACACTCCTAATGCCTCTTTCTTATCTAGATCTTAAATCGCAGTTGATTTAGAGCTAAGTTGAATAATTACAAGAATTAGCAACAATAATTTCTTACGATTTTCTATAAAAGTGTATCTCTTTAACTATTCGATATGATACCTCACCATTCAAAATATATGATATTTATGATACTGTAATTGTACAAAATTGTCTTGCCGATTAATAATTATCATCTTCTTTTTGTGAGGCTATCTCATGAAATTTCAACACTTGAAATAGTAAAATCATTTTTGGCATAAAAATGTTTAATAATAAAATCAATCCGTGGCAACGCACCACAAGTTGCAGCTCCAATTATCAGCTACGTATCACCGATGGTTGGACGGTGCCCGATGGAAAAAGGCATATATGTATATTTTTTAATTTCTTGTTGCAATGGACCGATTTTTCTCCCGATGCAACGCACGGGCACTTCTGCTAGTCTATACCTAATAATAAAGGAGCCACCCGCGCCCACACGCGCATGCCGCCGCCCGCGCCCGTCGTCCCCGAAGTGCTCCAGCTCCAGGGACGCCACAACGGCGTGCTCCACCGTGGATCTCGATCCACAGCTGCATCGAGAAAAATAGCTTTTGTGAGAGAGACTAGATTCTTTAATTGCTGGTCCCGCGAGTGCTGTATTTCTACTCGTATTTTTCATCGGTTAGAAAACTGACAGTTGCTGCTGTGGTCCCATTACAAAAGCTAAGTCCAATAGAAGTTTGCCATCTGCCCGGTTCATATGCCGCCGAGTTCAACCGAGAGTTTTCCGCAATACTATACTCATGTTCCAGAGATTGCTAAGTGTGAAATTTGCATCCTTATCTATGACTGGATCCCACCAAACTCCCCAGCGAGTCAGCGACCAGCCGGTCAGCCACTATCCTCTCCCCGGCCGGGGCCTATATATACAGCCGCCGATCACAGCTTCCCACCACCCGACCGTCCGACCTACGCGGCCGCGCGCGCTCGCTTCCTTCCCGTCGAATGGCCGGTGCAATAGCGCAGCAGCCCGCGTGGAATATAATTTATCTGAATCTAACGCACGGGCACTTTTGCTAGGATGTTGAGTGGATTGAGAGGCAAAAATGGATCTGAAATAGAGAGCAAAAGTGTTTGCAATTTGATTAGGCATAAAATGGGTTACATTTTGTTCATATCTTATAGACATTATAGAGTTTCTTCTTCTCCTTCTTGCAACTGCTCTATAAAAAAAAGCAGTGTTTCTGTCACCATCTTTAACCAGCTTTTCTTTGCTCTCTGCACATAGAAGTCATTCAGTTTAGTAGTTGTTTGTTCATATCTAGTGACCAGGTCCTTAGAGAGATCTTATTGGTTAGTAGGAGCACACTCGTAAATTTAGGATTTCTTCTTCTAGCTCCTTTAATTCCTGTTGAAGAGGTTTTTCTTTTTGCACCAAATTTTGAGAGAGGTGGCCAACCGATTAGTTCTACAATGGTAGGGCTTTCCTATTGATTGCATCCAAGAGTTTTTTGCATGAGTTTGAAAGTCTTCTTCTTATAGCCACCAATTTTCAAATTTGAAATGAGATCTGATTTTATTTGCTTTGCCATTAGTAGAAAGCAAGATGGGTGCATGATCACTGAAAGAATGGATTAGAGGCATGTTGTAGACTTTAGTGATAGGATAATTAACACACCACCGATTATTTGCTAAGCATCCGTCTAGACATTGAAATAAAGGAGTTGAAGAAAAATGTGTATTAGTCCAAGTATAAGCATGGCCATTATAACCAAGATCAAACAAACCAGATTGCTTAATGAGATCTCTAAACAAAGCCATACCCGTGAATTTGACATTATCATTACTTTTTTCATTCTCGTACATAATGTCATTCATATCTCCTAAGCATACGATAGGAAGGTTGCTATGTACATTTGCAAAATCGGCAACCTGATTCCATATAGTACTGGTATAATTATGATAAGGGTCACCATAGACACAGACTAAGCCAAAGGAAATATTAGTAGATTTATCCTTTGCAATAGCTAAGATGAGATGAAAGAAATCCATCTGAATAGATGTATCCAATTCGTCGACCCACAAAAGCCAAAGTCCTCCTAATCTTCTTCTTGATGGTACTACAATACTGTCATGCATATTAAAGCGAGAAGCAATATCTGCAACAGAGAATTTAGTTGATTTGATTTCCGAAATGAAAGTTACCTGGGGTTTTATCGTTGTGATCATCCTGGCAAGGTGAAGCATTTTAGGACTCCCCTGGCCCTTGCCAATCACTTGGCAGTTCCATCCGAGAGCTCTCATGGCGCCCGTGGCGCCTTGGAGGATGGCGCCGCTGCTCGCTGATCCACGCAGCCTTGATCATCGCTCTCGAACTTCCTGCATATAAACCTGGCTAGGAATATCACTGCCTGCATGTTGATCTTGGGCTGAATCATGTGCAGCACTGACGGCTGCGGCAAGACGAGTAGCAGAATAAGGAGCCAGGTTGATCCCGCGAGCCACTCTAGGAGGTGAGAAGTGGCCAATGCGAGAATCCTCGGTGCCTTGTGTGTCCATTAACGGTGAGTGGAGGTCGTAATTGGCAGCATCTGGGGATAGTTGTGCATTGTCTGCGCTTTCATCCTGAGCCATGGTGTGCACAACATTTCCCAGATCAAGCCTCCGAACAGCGCGCACAGGAACACTTCCGCCCACCTCGCCGATATTGCTAGCACGGTGCCAAACGGCAGCACCAGGGAGATTGACAGTGTATCCAGAAGGAGATCAGTGGATACCTCTAAATTGAATCGGCGACGGCGAATCCCATTGAGATTTTCTGCTGCGATTCCCAATCGCTGAACCGGCGGGACGGTTGGCCACATCATTGATCGGCGGTGGTGCACGCCCTTCTCAGCTTTCCATCGATTGCTTGACTCATCGATGTGCATCTGTTTGCTCATATATGCATTCGGTGTCCATGTGATCAGTATCACAAAGTGTCCGCGTAGACGATATGATGATACCGTAATACCGAGCAGGTCCAGTGTGAGGGGAAGTAATATTCCGATATCAAAGTATCCAGGCATATTTTCAGATATACTTGAACAAATCATTTATTGTCCCCAGTTACGAGTAGCGTGATCGGAGGCCGGAGCACATCCTTCCATACGAGGATGCTTGATATACATGAAAATATAATAAAATAAGGAGAGGTAGAGATGTAATATATATATTTAACAAAAACTCTACAATAAATATGATATTTGTACCCAAGCTTCATCATGTTTTACGAAGTTGCACTTTTGGGCCAAAAATTTCTATATAAATATTCATATGAGTAAGTCAAAAGAAAGAACACACCATATGAAAATTTAAAAATAGATGGTAGATCTAGCCACGAGTCAACTTTCTAGAGAGTGCTGCTAGAGATACAAAAATATGGATTACTAGCAAAAGTGCCCGTGCGTTGCACCGGGTGAGTAAAGTGTGCATATATCCTGCCCAAGCACCATTGCTCCACCGATGATCTTTACCAACAGCGTGGCACTCAGAATTTGTGTGAGGTCCGCCACCATGACAGCGAGCTAGTACTCTAAGTAGCTACTCTTCGTGCCGCCATCAGCTGCCTCCCCGATGACCTTTGGATCGCCATGGTTACCCCCTCGTGATCGCTCCGGCGGCAACATAGAAGGTGATGGCACTCCTAGAAAAATACGAACGAATTTATCCGTTCTACAAGTACATTGAATTTGTTTCTGTATCTACAGACCCCCTAATAAAAAAATAAAACCAGTTAAAAATATTCTTGTGGAAGAAGTATAAATAAAATCAAACATAAACAAATTGTTTGCATCAATTCCTGTAACTTTTCTATTTGGTCATAGAGTTTGAAAGATGTCAACAGAGATGATTGACTGAAGAAATCCTTGAAAAAACATGCCATCCTTGTATGCCAAAGTCAGTATATGTCGTTGCTCAACCAATCAAGCCAAGTGTATGTAGGTGTTGGCCTTCTACAGGTTACGATCAAGTATTTGCTGATGATAAGATCGTCAATTCCCTTGACGATTGGAGAGACTTCCGCCAAGCCAAGTGAAGTCAGCTCTGTGGGCTGTGACCGAGTCTTCATAGGTTTTTTTTTTTTTTTTTTTAGACGGAAGGCTCGAGCAGAGCCCGGTTTTAAATTAATAAAGCCCCAACGGCAGAGTACAAAGCCACAACACCAAAGTCATACAACACACGAACAACAAACGGGCAGGACCGCCCCCAAACTGAAGCACAAACACGCACACACACACAAGGCCGGAGGGTGCCCCGACACCACCGAAGCCTAACGCCGGAGATACAGAGCCACCAGAGTAGGGTCGCTAGACGCTATCGCGATCTCTGATGGTCGAATGGAGAGTGCGGATCCGGGTCACGGCCCACTCCACAGCTTCGCGGTCCTTCTTCCTAGCCACTAGCTTCCACACCTGCAAGTACATAGACATTTTGTATAGGGCATCAGCAGGTTGGCGGGGGAAGACCCCGTCAATCGAGAATTTGTTTCTAAGATTCCAAAGCGTCCAAAGCAAAGCAGCACACGCCATCCCAAGGACCCGCTTGGATTGTCCCCGTTGAGCGTGGAGGAGCCTAAAGATATCCGCGAAACACGAAGGGTTCCAAGTGCGGCCGAGCAGTTCCCGAATTGCACTCCACATGAACCGAGCAAGGGGACAGTCGAAGAAGATGTGATTGTTATCTTCCACTTCCCCACATAAGGCACAGAGACCCAGGGACGGCCCCCTGCGCCGCCGGATGTTCTCATTAGAAGGCAGGCGCTTCCTAGCTAGTTGCCAAAGGAAAATCCGGACCTTTAAGGGGATCGAGAGCTTCCAAAGGTCGCTAAAGAACTTCGACGGGGTTCCCTGGCAAAGTCTGAGGTACAACGAGCGCACGGAGAACCTCCCCGAAGGTTCTAGGGCCCAAGATACCTGATCTGGAAGGGTCGAGGGAGGTGGCACCCGAACCTCCCGAAGAAGATTGGCCAGGGCCACCCGATCTCCCTGCCCAAGCTCACGGCGGAGCGGGAGGTGCCAAGAGCTACCAAAGCGGGCAGCGGCAACCGAGATATTTTGGTCCATGGCAACGTCGAAAAGCGTAGGGAAGCGGTCACAAAGGGGTCCCGACCCCTGCCACCAGTCTCGCCAGAAGCTCGTCGTCTTGCCATCACAAACACTGTGCTTAGGGAGCTTGTTTCCCTTTCCCTACTTCCTCAGGTTCACATACAGAAATCACACCGCTCAGTTTGGCTTCCCAAGAAGCGCTACCGGCCGCATCGAGCCATCGAGCACGATTCCATCTTCCACGTTTGGTTTTATTTAATTTCTCTATCCTATTGCCTCATGGAACTACTTTCGGTTTATTCCACCATTCAATTTAAGAGATAGGCGACCCCAGCAAGCCCACAATCCTGTCGCGCCTCCTGCGTGCCGCGTGCTTGCGCTCTGCCTTGTTGCCGCTCTCTCATCGAACGTCTCGCGAGAAATTCATTCACCACCAAGCTAGCTCCCGATTTGATTAATTCGGCAGCCACGTGCCATGGACCTGTCTGTTGCTTCGCCGGCTTCCGGAGATGTCGAAACGGTGGCGAAAGTCTGCAACTCTGGATTGCTAGTGCGTCGAGGGGTCCGGCGCAGCCCACCGCAGCTCTCAGGTCGCGTCCATCGACTGTGCCCTCCGCGCCGCTACAAGAAGCAATGCGTCACTCTAAAATCAGACCCCCACAACAAATCCAAGAACTTAAGACAGGAAACCGCCAATGCATCCAGAGGCAAAGACCAGGGATAATTAAGAGGATGGAAAAGCTTACAGGGAAGTGGAGACGGAGGGCTGGTGCTCCAGCAAGTTCCTCCCTCACCTCCGTCCCTCCCGCCCCCTCACCTCAGAGCAAACTGCCTCGCCTAGCAAGTTCCTTACCTCGGAGCAGCCTGATGTGCCCAGGAATTTCCACAAGTAAGTCGACCCACGACCGGCCGCTTTCCCGCGGGCAAAATCCTCGGCGTCATCCAGGCTGGCGCACAGAGGGGAAAACAGGGCAACAACGACGAACATGAAGAGAGAAAAACTAATCCCCTGTTTCCTCACAGATCGGGTCAGCACCGATGTATTCCACCGGTCGTAGGAGGGCGATGGCTCCAGTGGGAGGAGTTGGAGGGTCTAGCTCCATCAGCTAACCACGTCCGTCACGGCTCAGCTCCGCCCCGCGCGCGCCTCCACCTCGCCAGGACCCCGCCGGCTGGATCTCTGTGTGGCCATCCATGAGCTGCCGGCCCGCTGCCCCGTTTCTGCTCGCGGAGGTAAAACAGACAGACAGCTTTTATTTAATTGGATGGCCGGAGACGCTGATTCTGCTCGAGCCTCGCGCTCCGCCGTAGATGCTAGACCGAGCGGAGGTCAGCCCCAGGCGCTCTCGCTGGCGCCGTTGCGACGGCGTGTGCCAGGCCCCAATCAGGGGATCGTGAGGCTACTTGATCTGGATTCCTTGCGCGATGCGGTGACTCGTGAGCATCTCTGGACTGCCTGGGTTCCTCGCGGATCCAAATCTAGCAACACCGCTTCGATTTTTCTTGCGATTTTCCTCTTCTCGGCGGCTTATATGTAGGCAACTGAATCGTGTCTGTTTTGGGGTCTTCTTCTTTGTCTGGATGGATCGACGACCAGAGTCCTCACGAGGTGATTCCTCCCGCTGGATCCGGCCGCAGCGAAGGAAGTTTATTTTCAGATCGGTTGGGCGGAGGGAATTTGAGGCTCTTGGTGGGGAGGAGAAACATAACGAACGAACCGGTACATACGTGGTAAAAGTGCGTAATATGCGGTTTGGTGGAAGGGCAGAATGGTCCAAAAAAAACGTTGACGAAACTTTTTGGCAGAAACCTTAGCTCCTTTATTATTAGGTAGATATCTATCTATCTATTATGTACTAAAAGCAAAATTAGGAGTTTTAAATACAAACACGAGGTTAATCCACATCACTAAAATTATCTAATTTATCTAATTTTGGTGGGGCCTAATTATAACGGCTGAGATTAACACACTTTTGTTCACGTAAACAAGTACAACGATACACTGTTTGTCACATAAAGAACTAGAACTTGACTAGACCGATATCTATATTTTGGAGCGGTCCAACCCCTTAATTCTAATCTATGGTTATAATTTAACCGGATAGTATAAGCGTTGGACTCCGTGTTAGAATTTTGCTTCGCGGATTTGATGGCAAACACAGGGGTACGGAGAGTTAACGCACACACATAAAAAACACTGATCCGTCTTCAGTTTGCAGATGACGTGCGCGGAACCAGCTCCAAAGCTAATTAGTCAATTTGTATTTAGTTTTCACGTGTTTCTTACCAAAGGCATACTAGCAGGCCCGGGCCCACAGGAGTGCGGCCCGTGCGGCCGCACAGGGCCCCAAATTTTTGGGGGCCCAAATTTCCTGGTTTTACATTATATATACTATACTTCAGGTAATAAACATGAAAATGCTTCAGCTCAAGTGGTGCTCGTCGGCTAGCTTGTGTCTTCAGTGTAAACTGAAGGTCCAAAGATCGATTCCTGTAGTCGCATCCAGTTTTTACTATTTTCGCTATTCCAATTGTGAGATATGTTTGATATAGTGTTAGCGTATTCCTCTCATAGAGATAGTTTTTATAATGGTTTTTTTCTTATATAAGTACAAGTACGTATTGGGATATATTTGCATGCTAAGCCTTCGAGGTTTTGAAGAAAAAAATCCAGTTTTAAAACCTGAATAGTTTAAATGTATTAAACCCATTACCATTATATGTATGTTTTTCCGTTGGACCGCCGGTCCGATTGGTTTGTTAAACCATACAATTTTTTCCTATTAAATTAATTTTAAGCCGATTTTACCACTAATTTCGAATATACAGGCGCAAGTAGTTCTTCGTTAAAAATACCACCTATGGCATATATATACATTATAGTTTTTCATTAGTCATATTTTTTCTAGTGAGACAGGGCCCCATTTAAAATTTCGCACAGGGCCTCAAATTTTGCCGGCCCGGCCCTGCATACTAGGCTCCCAGCTAGGCACGATTGTAGCATAACAGGCTCTAAAGAATAGTCCCTCCATCTTAACATATATATTAGACATCTAAGATTAGGTAAAGGTTAAATCCTACTGAATTTGACCAAATATTTAGAAAAAAATATTTACATCTATAATATTGAATAGATATATTGATAAGATACACTTTATGGCGAATCTATTGATATTAATTCAGTATCATGAATCTTCATATTTATGTGCATAAATTTGGTCAAACTCAGATAATGTTGCCTTTTGATTAATCTTAGCCGCCTTATATTTTAGAACGGGGGGACTAATATTTATTTATATAGTACTCCCTATGTTCCTATTTAATCGACGCGGGGGAGAGAAGGCTAATGAACAAATAACATATTGATTGAAGTCAATTAAATCTGGATAGAGGTAGTACATGAATACCACTCCAAATGAGTCTTGCAACTAGATGCGTAGATTTCTCATGTTGCGGTTCCCTCTGGTATATTCCCAGGTTGGGTTGGGGGAGATCTGAGTGATTGCCTTCGCAGATTCAAACGTGCTCGCAAGGCGCACAATAAGAATATATAAGAGAAGTAGAGATTTCGTATTTTAAGTTAATTTTTTCCCTCTATATGCTCAAAATTATATGTTTAAAATTTATTGGCTTGTTTGGAGTTATTTAAAATTTTGGAGATATACAGTTACAAATGATGACGGTAATTGTAGTAAGAATTTTCAAAACCAAGAATCTCAGTGATATCACAACGCCTGTACAGATACAAAAATATATAATTGTACAAATGCTATGGATAGGGAGGATGGAATAATCTCTATATTGTTTTTTATTTTGTGTCCGAAGGTTAACTACATTGGTGTTATATTATTGGTTTCAGCCTATGGACGAGATCCATAATCTATTGGCACAATTGGATCAAAACATAAAAAGGCGAGTAGAAACGTACAGATTGAGGATCAATTATAAGGCATGTCTTTGCACAAGAGAGAATGATGATAGTGATACAGAAACTCAATTTGGCTCCCGGGTGCGTATGATCCCTCTAACATAAAAACATATTTCCAAGTGTTAACAAATTTTGATAAAAAAATTTACATGTACATCTCCATAATATATGTGTATCCGTTAAGATTCACGAAAAAATGATATTTTTTGTAGTCTAAGCGAAAAAGAGAAAATTTATCTTGTGACAATTCTTTGTTTCAGCACCGAATTTTGTCTTTTTTACACACGCCACATGACATGTTGATTTTTCATGAAACGACTTTGTGAGCGTGTAGCACATGAAGATGTACGTGCGAAATTTTTGTTTCAATTTTTTTGACATTTTAAAATATGTCTAACATGTATTTCAAAATAAAGGGAGTATACGCTCCCATGTGCCAAAACATCCATAGTGATACCACTATAAAAAGTTAGCAATACAAACAAATTTGTTAGTTGCCAGGAGAGGTTATTAATAATATTTTCTCTTGAACATCCACACCCAACTACGAGCATTTTCATATAAAAGTAATTCAGAACCATTGTATCAATATTTGCAAAATATAAATATATATATATCTATTCGTTACACTTAGTCCAAAAGCATATTTTTCTTTGATTAAAAGCTTACAGAATAATATATATGGTCGATGATTTCCTATAATTTCGGTACCGTGTGAGAAAAGACACTTTTATATAAGTATCTATGAATTAATATTTTTTTTCTTCAGCAAAGAATACATCTGTATATGTAAACATATTTCTTGATGACTGTCGACACACTAAAGAAGAAGATCCTTACTGTCTAATAAAAATTCAGATGAAATGCGAGGGCCATTATGATTTACTTGACGGTAGTACGGGTCATACTACACAATTAGAAAAGTACAAAATCCCATTCGTGCAGAAATTTCTAGCTTATATAACAGATGGATACATTATGACAGTACATACACCTAACCCAGTCAGACAACAAATTTACAATTGGTAGATATAGCATACCTCAAACATGTGTTAGAACCTTGGTAAAGCAGTAGTGTAGAACTAAGCTGCCTAAGAATAAATTCATCTGAAAATCCCACCACAAACAATACCTGAAAATTCCATGAAGCAAGAACAGAACCATGAGAGATAGAGTTAGGTACCAGCCTTCGAGGGACTCCCGTGGTCTAAGCATTGCCTGCGTGCGAATGATGGGAAGAAATCCATATTTGAATCCCGTTGAGCAAACAAGAATTTTCTTTTGCCAATAATTTCAAAAACAAATTCGATCATCAATGTCCTAATCCCGCCGGCCACACTCTCTGCTAAGTGCTAACCCTTCTAGAATATAGGCCCCCTAGTCTAGTCAGCTAGCAGCCCCTAAAGAAAAGTGAATAGTCAGCGCACATGGGAGAATATTGACGTATTGAACAGCTTAAGCGAGAAACGAAACCCCGAATATTCCGGCAGTCTAGGCGGAGACTTGGCTTGATCGGAATTCTCGTGCACACCTATAAATAAATGTACGCAGCCGATGAACACCCATAAGCCATTATAAGTCTGCAAGAACTTGCCAGCATCCATCAGTGTACACTTACCGACTGTCAAAATGGTGGCTGACTGTGTGATCACCAACGAATGCGCCCTGGCGGTGTCAGCCGACCGGATGTGGAAGGTGAGCTGCTCCGGCGAGGCCTTGCTCAAGGCCTGCACGGATTTCTTTGTCGCCGTGAATGTGGAGGGCGATGGTGGCCCCGGCAGCGTCACCACCTCGACGCTCAGCACCGCGGCAGCCGCTGCCTCAGGCGGTAGCTTCGTAAGGGGCCGCGTGGTGGCGCGCGATGACGCGGCGCGGGTGCTAAGGACTGAGGTGCTGGAGAGCGGAAAGGTGAGGAACCAGCTCAAGTTTCTGGTGAACGAGGTGAAGGTCGAGGTGGCTGGGGACGACGCCTGTTTGGCCAAGTTCAGGGTGGAGTACGAGAGGATCGACGGCGACGGTGCGCTGGCACCAGAGGACCAAGCGGTGATTGTTGAGGGTTACCTCGGCATCTTAAAGGCAATTGAGCCCTACCTTGTCGCCAACCCTTCCGAGTTTGCCTAATTCAACACAGAAGAGAAAGATGACGGTGATTATGGAGTCATGGTGAAGAATAAAGAAGTATAAGGGGTTTGACTTTTATTTCAGGGTGTGTTTGAGTATTTTGCTTCAACAAATAATATACATTTCTCACAAAAAAATACATGCATATGTATGTGCCTGTATGGTTGGTTTATTGAAGATTTCATATGTATAATACTCGTTGTCAGAGATTTTAAATAATTAACATTTATCTCTTTGGAAGTCTAATCCATGGATATTTCAGTGTTCACTGTCATGTCTTAAGCCACAGATTCATTGATGTTAGAGGCCTTTAGCCATTATACAGTTCTGGTCAACTTAATTTAATTCCACATGTACCGTTTGGCTCGATCCTGGTTTTATCTACTGTACAGTTTCCAGCCTAATTATAATGCAAAAGTAGAGCTCCTCCCGTTTCCCATAAAAGAATGTTAAGAGGGTAAGAAAAGTAAACGATTTGGGCAGGAATCCCTATAAACATTGCACCAGAGTTTCAAATATGGTATAACACTGAAATCATAGTTGCTACACCCAGAATTGAGAAGGTTCTTGTAGTCCAGTTGACATGACAGAGCTAAACTGATCGCAGCCAGAAGATTCAGAATGTTCCTTGTGCTGTTATAGCTGAACACTGTTGTGCTAAAATTATGATGGCATTTTCTAATATACTACTAATATTAATATATGTTTAACATCAACTCCAAATGAAAGTGTGCACTGCACAACAATACCACCTGGGTTTTTTTTTTGCTTCACTTAGATTCTAAGCTTCTATTTTCCATTCACAAACAATTCTCGACGATTCGTACTACAAACATTGCAATCTACACAGTAATAGAAGGGACCATGACTGCAAAATCAGAGTCAAGAGTGCTAGGCTGAACATCTCTGGGTGAAACTCCCAACTGAACTCAACAATTTTGGTTTTCTTGTTTCTTATTAAATGAAGAAACTTACATGTATATAACCATTCATAAACAGACAGTATATATTAGAGCTATGTAACAGTTTCTAAATCTGTATCATACCTATTAGACCTTGTTAATTGTACTTGGCGGCATTGTAGTCTAGATCTTTGTAACTATAGCTAGATAAATCACCGTCAATAGATCATCGATCTCACACAAAAATACTTTTATGTGCACATGTTAATTATTAATTGGACTATAAATGGTTAGAAAATGTTACCTATGACTTAAATGTGTCAGTCTTCACCACAAACATACCAATGCTATAGATACATTTTTGAAAACCTATATAAAAAACTGAAATGCCGGAAGAATTAACAATTTGACTTCTGTGTGACACACACTCAACATTTATAGATTACATTTGTATAGGAAAGTGCATCGAATCACTTAAGCCAAGTGTGTGCATATTCAGAAAATTACTCTTACAATCTTATTCTTTGTAGACGATTAGTGATACAATCAACATATAAAATTTCCGAAGGGCGATAGAAGGCAATTAGTCCCTCAGATCCATAATGAGTGTCGGGGGCTTTGTAAAAAGTTAGTACAATTTTGCACTAAGTTCTTGGCACTTATTGTGGATCGGAGGGAGTATATAAAATAGCCTCGAGTTACTAGAACCGGAAACTTGAGACCATGATGCTCATTGGTTCCTGAAATTATTGTTTATGTATAACAAAATGATAGAATTGTACATGCAAGCAAGAATCTTATGTGAGTTACCTTTTCTTTTGCAAGATTTGAAATTAATATTTTCTTAGAAACACTTTTATATATTATTACTATAAATAGAGATCAAAGTTATACCTTTACGAGCATATAGAGGTCGAAAGCATCATATATTTTGCAAGAAACGAGATGAATAGGAGAAAAACATATTTCAGTCAATAATATAAATGAAGAACTTAACGTCCTTGTAAATACATAAGTGATGCCCTCGCATTTGCGAGGGTCATAACTCATAGAGTAACTCATACTATACTAAGCTAAGAGGGAAACACACTCTCATATGAGATAGCTATGGAAAAAGTATCATGGCACGTAACTGAGATGGCAAATCGACCTCCAAGAGCACGGAGGAAGGGGTTGAATTTTGATGCACGTGCATCTCCTTGGTCTCCATGTCAAGAACGATGAAAACAGCACCACGACTTAAGTTCAAGCCACGTCGATATATGCGCAGCTCCACCGTTTCGCTCCCCTCGCCTAACCATTTGAGCTCAGTACGCACAACAACCTCCCCATCCTCGATGATGGCAGGGTCTAGCGACAACAGCTTCTCCTCCATGTCAATCGTTACAGGCTCTGGCGCCCAACCTCCGTCTACCAGCTGATGCCACATGTATATCTTGAACACATTACAGGACATCAATCTTAGTAGCTTCCGCCCATCTGAGTAGTATGACCCCAAGTAATAAAGTCTTCCTTTGAAGTCGGGGCTGATGACAGGGAGCTGCACCGCTCCCACCTCCATCGTGTAGATGTTGTAGGTGAGGATCTCGCGTCGGCTTTGCACCAGCCAGTGCATGACACCGCCATCGAGGATGACCGCATCTCGGTTCATCTCTTGCTTAATGAAGCCAGTAGCGTCGTGGACCATCGCAGAAGGTGCCCATATACCACACGTTGATCTGATGGTCTGGACTTGGATCGTGTGTCTATCGGTTCCAGCCCTGCCATCCAGATTGGCTGCCAACAATAAGAAGGAGCATCCGATGCCGTCCGCGGAGGTGAGCAAGTGATAGCGCCTGAATTTATCCGAGTCAAGGCCTGGCGGGTCGGAGAAGAAGGTGCGGTGGCCGGTGAAGGGGTCATACACACATAAGCTAGAGAGCTTTTCGCTGGCGTAGCGACGACGAAGGAGGACGAGGCCGCCACGGGACGTCACGGGAATGCGCTCGCCAAGGAGGTCATCCGCGAAGCGCGACATGTAAGGAGACATATGGTCGTCCATGAACGACACGGCGGCGGCTGTGACTGGCTGGACCAGAGAAAGCGGTGGCGGCGCCGGACCTGGATTTGTATCGTCGTGGGTGTTGATGCGGGCGAGGAAGCGCTGGGGCACGATGCCTCCTGCTTCTCGCCGGGTAACGCGGTGGATGAAAGATGGATCCAGGATTTCTCGGCGGAGGAGCCTGGAGGTGGCTGCACAGCGGACGAGGGTGCGGGTGTCGGAAAGCGCGATGATCTCGAGCAGTAGATCCGCCGGGACCGTCCACTCGTCCGCCATCGGTGACTCCAGGTCCTCCAGCATGCGTTTGTTTCTTCGCCGCCGTTTGCAAGCCACCATCCTGCTGTATGTATCTGTGTGTTCGCCGGACGGACGTGGCTAGCTGCTAGTTGATCTGCAAATATAGGTGATTGAGTTCGGCCGTGTATATCGCTGCAGATAAGATGATTGGGTTCTATTAGGAAAACTGAATCTGCCACCCATCCGAACTCGAACAAGAGCTTTCCAATTAATTAGACTCCGTGCTCAACGCGACATGTAAACAAGCTAGCCCAACACGAATTAAACCAGGGGGTCAGATGGGATCCCACCTAAGTCCCGGCCATTTGTAATACATTTTGTTTTTTAATTAGTGTAAATTTTGACACAAATTTTTAAACTACAAAGACAAAATACTCTAAAAGTGAGATTAATTTCACCGGGATTCCACCCTGACACCCTAACTTAAACCCCGTTGCGCAATCGGTTCTTCTTTCTATTCGGACAGTTCCTTACGAACTCGATTAACCTAAGCGCACATTGTGCGAATTATTTTATCAAGTAAAACCATCTTAATAAAAAGAAAAACATGGAGCAAAACATACGGTACGTAGGGGTTGCAAATCGTCTATCTCTAAATAGAAAGCCCGCTCACTATCGTATGAATACATGTATTTTTATTAAGCTGACTACACAGGATTATTGCCCTAGCTCCGGAACCCAGCGATTTTACCGGTAACGGTACCTATCGGTGCCACGTCCACTCCCTGCTTTGAGATTAGTGAGCTTTTTGACATTTTTCTAATATAAAATTAATAATTAAAACACAAGTGAAACTTTTATGAAATTAAAGTGATACATGAAAAACATTGTGATAAAAAGTGAAACTAATGACATCACTGCTAACGTCACTCTGGATCAACACCGGATGCACCCCAGAGATTGATGTTGTCCTCGCGGCGAAGCCGGGCAATTGCAAGCGGTCGCTCATAACGGCGGACAGCGAGTGCGCTGAGTACAGGTGATCCTCTTCACCTAGAGCGGGTGGTCTTCCAGCTGGCTTTACTGGGGGATTGATTGGCTTAAGTTGAGTACCTCTCCACACGATGGGTGAATATGCCTTTGTGATTTCGAGGAGGCACATCTCGAGGACCTACTTTTATTGGTACCATCCGGTACGTCTACCATGGCATATTTTGCTGCGATTACCGTGGTACTGACAATCATGTGAATATCAAGATGGTTGCATAGTTCATGTCGAGTTTGATATTTCAAGGGATGACATCGACGAGATTTTAGATGTGGTGAAGATTGTCAACTCGATGATCGGTGTTTTGCAACATGCTAGGCAAGCGGGGGCGGCAACACAGGGGGCTTCATTTTTGATGGTGTTCTTTGGACACCAAGTTACGGTTTCCGGGGTGAAAACCCTAGGTCTGACCTTCACTGGTTGTACCTGGCAATGACGGATCTATATCTGTCTCCTTGTTGAATGCATTGTGTCTGGAGTTTATCCAAACTTTCTTTACGATGGCACTGGTACCTGGTAATGATGGATCTATATCCGTCTCCTTGTTGAATGCATTGTGTCTGGAGTTTATCCAAACTTTCTTTAGGATGGCACTGTTTCCTTCTTCGAGGTGTCGTTCTTGGAGAACCTTTTTGGAAGCCCTGGTGTGGCCATTGGTGGTGGTAGTTCATGTTGCTTGGCTGATTGAAAGGATCGTATGCCGCACCTAGAGGGGGGGGGGGTGAATAGGTGCTAACCAATTTTTAGTTCTTTTTCAATTAAGGCTTGACACGAAAGGTAAATTCTCTAGATATGCAACTAAGTGAATTTACCTATATGACAAGGATATCAACTAAGCAAGGTATAGCAACGCAATAGTAGATAGAGTGGGATAGAGGTAACCGAGAGTGGAGCACGCGATGACACGGAGATGATTCCCGTAATTCCCTTCCTTTGCAAGAAGGTACGTCTACGTTTGGAGGAGTGTGGTTGCTACGCAAGCCAAACCAACAGCCACGAAGGCTTCACTCGGATCTCCTGTGAGCAACGCCACGAAGGCCTAGCCCACTTCCACTAAGGGATTTCCTCGAGGCGGAAACCGGGCCTTTACAAAGTTCTTTGGGCACACATCCACAACCAAATTGGAGGCTCCCAAATCTGTAACAATACAACAATCAACAACAACACATCAACAACAAATCAACTAGAGAACCAAATAGGAACACTAGCATGAGATCCCTCAAACAAGAGAGGGGGAAATGAAGAACGCTTCGGTGAGGATGTAGATCGGTGTCTTCTCCTTCGAATCTCCAAAGATCAAGAGCTTTGGTTGGGGGAGGAAGGAGATCTTGCAAATCTTGACTTTCTTGAGGTGGCTCTAATGGAGGTGGCTTGGCAGATTTCTTGTGTAATGATTGAGCAAGCAACCAAGGTAGAAGAAGGGGGTATTTATACCCCTCTCAAAAATGAGCCGTTGCTGCTTCCGGGGGCCGGATAATCCGCCCCCGGATAATCCGGCCTTCGGAACAAAACCGTGACAAAATCCGGCCAAAAGTCCGGCCCTATGCCAGAGAAGCTTTTCTTCCAGTCCTTAGCCAAAAACGGGGGGCCGGATATTTCCAAAAAATACGGCCCGGATAATCCGGCCCTGGTACAATACCGCGACATTATCCGGGCAAATGTCCGGCCCCCATACTTGCGCTGCTTTTCCTCATGAGACTTAGCCAAAATCGGGGGCCCGGATATTTCAACAATATCCGGCCCGGATTATCCGGCCTGGCCAATCTTTTCTCGATGACTTTTGACAGACGATCAAATCCAACACACATGAATAATTATCTATGTAATCCCTGTACCACTTAATCAAACATTAGTGTATCACATATATTGACATCAAACACACAAAACATAATGTGAGAGATGTTCTTTCAATCTCCCCTTTTTGGTGTTTGATGACAATATACGGATTTGCCAAGGAATCACAATAGAGACAAGCATGATGGCAAGACATAGAGGCACTCCCCCTACATGTGTGCATATAAGTAATTTGCATTTGAATACAAATACACAACACATAGGAGTATGGTGCCTCAACACAAGAGATATCCAACATGAGCTCTAACAAAAGACATTGACACATATGAAGTTGAGATAGGAAGCAAGAAATCATACCCATGTGTAGATATATAATGCGGAGATATAGCATCACACACAACGTAATATCCTTGATCTCAACAAATAGAAATCCGAAAACCATAACAATGTCTCACACCACATAGCACATAGTTTTGAACGGCACACAAACAAACCAAATAGTTCAACTAAAGAGGGAACACAAGCAATATAAGAATGATAAACGCATATGCTTGTGCCCAAACCATGCAAATCCCCGAGAATCCTAATAGAACACTTCTCCCCTTTGGCATCGAGACGCCAAAAGGGGACAAGCGCGATGCTACACGTCCCATGAGAATCACTCGGAGGCATCATCATCATCGGACTCGTATGCCTCTTCCTCTTCTTCCTCATCAGTGTCAGGTGCATCCGGAGAGCGGCGAGAGGTGGTGGACCTTTGAAGGCAATCATCAAGATCACTCCATGGAACCTGTGCAGAGTGCCATCCACTGTAACCCTGGTGAGCTGGAGGCTGAGGCGGGGGTCCTTGATCACCACTGAGCTTGTGAAGAATAACCGCCTGAGTATGCTTAATCTCAGAACGCTCTCGGCTAGCTGCATAGTTCTCCTTATGGATCTCAATGTTCATGCAAAGGATGTGACGCTGAAACCAACTAAGCCGGGTCACTTGCTTCCTCATAGCCGGGACATCACGATGACGAGCAGGAGCATAACCACTAGAACGAGCATCACCCATGAAGGAGTCAGGAGCGAGAACAGTCGAAGAGACCGGCTTAACCTTGTAGGCCTTCTTGACATGGTGCTTCACCAAAGGGTACCCACTCAAGTCTTCACCAACCACAGCCACGGTGTTGTTGATGAGAAGGCTGGATGTAGGGAGCATAGGGTATGGAGGTCCGGGAGACCATGGCATCATGGATCTCATGGAAGATAAAGTCCATGATATCAAGAGTGAAGTTCCGTTCCTCATTCCCATCACGAGCACACTTATAGGCTGAGGTGCATAAGGTTCACAAGGACTCCCCGGAGAGCATCATTGTTACCACCACTTGGGCAAATGGTTGCCCGAAAGAACCGAAGCAGCTGATTGTATATGGGAAGCAGCCCCTTAGTATAACCAATTTTCCCTGCTGAGGTATAGAGATGCACAAGAGCATTCTTATCTCGTGCATTGTGGTCCATGAAGACGACGACCCCCATCAACAGGAACTCCAAGAAAACCAGCAAATTGGCGTAGAGTGGCACTGCAGTGAGTGGAGCCGGTCATCCATTCCATAGTGTGTTCATCATCTTTCTTGATTGCCAAAGTGGCAAAGAATTGCTTCACCAAATCTGGGCTATAGTCACATTGAATCTTCATGATATCATGCAAACCCAACCTTCCAGCTACCCAGATGGCATCTTCAAAGTGATTGTTTTCAGCCAGAATGTCCACATCGATAGCTTGCATGGGTCTCAGATTCTTCATGGGCTCATAGATGTCCTTGTAGATGAATTCCTGCTCAATGCACCAGAATCTCCTGCCCTCAATCTCTTCATCCCTTGGGACATCTTCATACCGAGTTCTTCATGCGAATAGCGGAATAGGAGACTGGGTCCATGGCCTTGTAGTTCTCCCTCACTTCCTTGTTCTTCCGCCTTGAAGAGACGGACTTGCGAGGTGCATTGGTTGCAAACTCGTCACTTGATCGATCATGCCTTGAGCGTCTCCGACCACCCCGAGAAGCACCACCTGTGAGAAGCAAAGGCGGGTAGCAAAGGAAAGGTAATGCTCATAAGTCATGTGAGATACAGTAATATACTCGAGAAGCATGCTATAAGTCGGTACAAATCTAGACATGATAGATTGAAGCAAAAACTGCAGCGGCGATGAAGCTCCGAGCCGGATAATCCGGTGTCCCACAGGGGCGGATAATCCGGCCTGGCCGGATAATCCGGCCGGCTCGAGGGCGGATAATCCGGCCCTGCGAGATAAGCAGTTTTCCAATCAAAAGCTTGTCTAAGACTAGATCGGCCTCATAGCATGCAAGATGAGTACACTACAAACGATTTGGAACAACTAGACACCAATTCCACCAAGAAAATAGCACATATAAAACACAACATCTAGGGTTAGAGATTGTGAATCATACCCACATCCATTGTGGAAACCGCTTGGAGGAGAAGGTAGCTAGGGAGGAGATGCACCCGATCCACCCAAGAACTCCGAGAGGGGCGTACGGAGCGTCTCCGGCGAGGAGGAGGAGATCCGGCGATCTTGAGAGGAGAAAGAGAGAGAGAGGCGCGTGGGGGAGGAGGTGTGAACCGTTTCCCCCCGTGGCCTCGACCTCAGCCCTTTCAAGATCTGCCCAGGCCGGATAATCCGGCCCTAGCTTAGGGCGGATAATCCGGCCGGGCCGGATTATCCGGTGTCTCCTGGGGCCGGATTATCCGGGGTCTTCGGAAAATTCCGGAAACACCGGGGAATCCGGCCCATCTTTCGTTGGTTATTTGCAGGACTCATATGTGATGCAATAATGTATCACGTCACATATAAGGTGCAAATTTACCAATAAGATGGAGCCACCTAGATCATCCGACCGAACCACCTCAAACTCCAAGTTTTTACCAAACATGACAAATGAGCAAGATGGAAATGGCTTATAGGGGAGAGTAGGCTTAGGTTTTAGAAGATACAAACTGTTGATGGTACATGGTCACTCAAGTTTGCAAGATATGAGCAAATAGGGCCAAACTAGAGTGATTTCCCATAAGAACATGGAGTTGTCAAATAAGAGGCGATAAGATCCAAATAACTCCAACTCTTCACAAAGAAGAGTGTGGTGGCCTAGGCCACCATGTGTGAGTGTTGTGACATGGCACCGCGAAGATATATCTTGGGTCCAAGCCACTACTCATCATTGAAGCTCACATATCAACATATGATATAAAGAGAATGATTTCTTAATGTTGGCATTATGGGGGGAGGGATAGCTCAATAATTTAAACTGCACTCCCCCTATTTCCATGCCCACATCTAAACCAAATGAGACGAAGGTGTGTTTGCAAGATGGTCAAGCTATACTCCTTGAATCAATGATATTTAGCTCATTCCTCAAATAAGAGAACCTTGCTTCATCAAGAGGCTTCGTGAATATATCGGCAAGTTGATCTTTGGTAGGAACATAGATAAGCTCAATATCACCCCGGGCAACATGATCCCTAATGAAATGATTCCGGATCTCAATATGCTTCGTTCTTGAATGTTGCACCGGATTATAGGCAATCTTGATGGCACTTTCATTGTCACATAAAAGAGGCACTTTGTCACAAATGACACCGTATTCCTTTAAAGTTTGCCTCATCCATAACAATTGAGTGCATCCACTTGCGGCGGCAACATATTCGGCTTCGGCGGTGGAGAGAGATATACAATTTTGCTTCTTAGAAGACCAACACACCAAGGACCTACCAAGGAATTGGCAAGCCCCGGAAGTTGATTTCCTATCATCCTTGTCACCCGCCCAATCCGCATCGGTATAACCATTGAGTATAAAACTTGAGCCTTTGGGGTACCAAATACCATATCTTGGGGTATCAACCAAATATCGAAAGATTCTTTTGAGAGCCATCATGTGGCTCTCTTTAGGAGAAGCTTGATACCTTGCACACACACCAACACTCAACACTATGTCCGGTCTAGATGCACAAAGGTAAAGCAAGGATCCAATCATGGAGCGATATACCTTTTGATCCACCTCTTTACCATTGGGATCTAGTGCAAGATGACATTTGGTAACCATAGGAGTGGCCACACCCTTCATCTCGGTCATCTTGAACCTCTTGAGCATGTCTTGGAGATATTTTGCTTGGTTGATGAAGGTTCCTTCCCTCAATTGCTTGATCTCAAAACCAAGGAAGAACTTCATCTCTCCCATCATAGACATCTCAAACCTATCGGTCATAAGCTTTGAGAATTCATCATTGAAAGCTTTGTTAGTAGATCTGACCTTCACTGGTTGTACCTGGCAATGGCGGATCTAAATCCATCTCCTTGTTGAAGGCATTGTCTGCAGTTTATCCAAACTTTCTTTAGGATGGCCTTTGTTTCCTTCTTCCAGGTGTCGTTCTTGGAGAACCTTTTTGGAAACCCTGGTATGGCCATTGGTGGTGGTAGTTCATGTTGCTTGGCTAATCAGTTCGGCGGGAATTTTATTTTTTTTTCACTTTTTTTGTTGTGTGCATCCTTGATGTCTATTTTGACATTATGTTGTTGGAGAAGATAGGTGTAATTAATATTTCTTGATATTAATATATTTCTTGTATCAAAATCTGTAAGATAGCTATGAAAAAAGTTTCATTGCACGTAACTGAGATGACAAATCGACCTCCAAGAGCATGGAGGAGGAAGGGGTTGAATTTTGATGCACGTGCATCTCTTTGGTCTCTATGGCAAAAACGATGAACGCAACACCACGACTTGCATTCAACCCACGCTGATGTATACGCATCTTCACCGTTTCGCTCCCCTCGACGAACCACTTGTGCTCGGTACACCAAATCTGACCAGCCTTGACGGTGGCAGGGTCTAGCGACCGCAACTTCTCCTCCATGTCAATCGTTACAGCCACACTTATTGTGAGAGGTTGGTGATTGTGGAGAGATTAAAAGTTGTTAGTGGAGTCAACCAGGATCGGAATGGGAGTAGACAAAACCCATCGGTGGGAGCGGATTTCTCATGCGTCACTGGATCAAACTTGCAAGGAGCTGAATAGGCCAGGCTAACTTTTTTTTTACTGAGTTCGCATGTTGGTGAGGTAGCATGTTGAGAGAAATCAACTTAGTGGGTTGCTCATATTTAGATATTATAGATAAGATGCGATAAATATTTTGCATGAAGTGTACACAATACCTTCATAGATATAGATATTTAAAAAAAAGTTAGACATGACTTGCGAAATGACATATGAAATACCATGTAGACATGAACCATCTAGCTAATTACGAAAATATTTTCATAGTTTGAAGCCGAGACGGTAGGTCAATTTCCAACAATGAGATTCCCCTCTTTTGCTTGTGCATCTCCATCGTCTCCAAGTCAAAGACGATGACTGTATCCATATAACCATGCAGACATACCCGTAGAAGCACCACTTCGCCGCTCCTCTTTCCGAAGCCCTTGAACTTAATAGGTTTTTGACTACCGATGATAGCAGGGTCGAGGGACCGCAGTTTTTCCTCCATGTTGATCACAGCTTCCAGCGACCAACCACTACCACCTGCTGTTGAGACCGGGAGCTGTAGCCACACAGACATGATAAACCTTTCAATGGCGAGCAACTTCAGCATTTTCCCATCTGAAGACGTCGCCAAGTGGTGCTGGTAGATGTTTCCGTTGATGGGCGGTAGCTCCACGGTGCCCTTCTTCCCTGTGCTCGCGTCGTAGCTTAGGATTTCCTTGCAAGAATTCTCCATCCAGTGAATGATGCCACCGTTGAGGACTGCGGGGTCGCTGCGTGTCTTGATCGACCACCATGGGAGGTGATTGTCGCACCCAGTAACAGGACTCCAGGTGCCACATGATGATGCAGTTTGAACTTTCAGGCTCGATCCGTAGTGATCGATCGCGACCAAAAGGATGGAGCACTTGATGCCGTCGGCGGCAGTGAGTAGGACATACTTACAACAAGAGCTGATCCCCGGCGGTTCGGAATAGAATGTCTGGACGCCACTCATAGGGTCATACACGCAAAGGTCGGAGCAACTGGTGTCGTCGAACTTCGGTGGGTATTTGATGGTTCGGCGCCGGAGGAGGATGAGGCCGCGTCGGGACACTACGATGCTATATTGGTCAAAGAGGCCGACGGAGTGACGCGACAAGAAGGGAGAGAGAATGTCGTCGCAGAACGACGCGGCAACGTGGGTAACTGGGTGGACAAGGGCGACGTGCTTGTTTTTATAGGTGAGATGGGCGAGCACACACGGAGCCGCTTGGTGGCTGACTTGGCGGATGAAAGACGGGCTGAGGATTTCACGACGGAGGAGCTTGGAGGTGGCGGCGCATCGGATAAGGGCACGTGGTTCCGAGCGCGAGATGATCTCCAGCAGGAGATCTGCCGGCAGCGTCCAGGCTATTGGAGTCTCCGGCACAGATGCGTTTTCTCGTCGGCGTTTCCGTGAAGCCATGGCGTGTCCCTAGGTACGAGAGGCCGGTAAGGCGGCGATTATATCTACGCGCGCGTGTAGACCGATCGATCCTTTGTCTGTTCCTCTGCTACGTGCAATTTATCAAGTTATATATGGAAAGAAAGCAGGAAAGGTAAAGTTGGGTCAGATTAGGAAACGATCAGAATCAAAGTTGAGTCAGAATACGTCTTCAGGAGTATTACCGTCACTAGGGATTATAACTTATAAGGCTGTCCCAAATTTGAGCCCATCTTTAACCATAAAATTGGTAAATAAAATATAATCTATTTGTTATAAAAGAATATATTGTTAGAATCTTCTTTCAAATATGAATCTAATTGTATTATGTAACATATAATTTGTATCTGATATGTCAAATTCATAGTTAAATTTGGGATCAAATTTCAAGGGGGCTTATAATCTCTAATGGAAGGTACTACCCGTCACGGCCAAAGAGACGATTCATCATAAGGTTCAAAAACAAAACAAAAAACTAGAGGAGTGTCGAGGAGTAGAGATCCCGACTATCTGCGAGAAACATCGCTTTTGAACTTTCTTCAAGATTTGGCCCGAACTGTTACGCACGGTCTGCATGATTTGAACCTACGACATTAGGTTTTGGAGACACATGCAAACATCGTTTTGAGGAGCCCCCTCCCCACCCACAGTCCCGTTCACCGTTGTCCAGCCGGTGGCTACTCTGGGATGGATCGAACGCCATTTTCTACTGTGATTTCGCGGGGATGTCGCGGCGGAGGAGCCTGGAGGTGGCTGCACAGCGGACGAGGGTGCGGGTGTCGGAAAGCGCGATGATCTCGAGCAGTAGATCCGCCGGGAGCGTCCACTCGTCCGCCATCGGTGACTCCACGTCCTCCGGCATGCGTTTGTTTCTTCGCCGCCGTTTGCAAGCCACCATCCTGCTGTACAGTGGCGGAGCCAGAATTTTTATATTGGGTATTCGGTGTTAAAGAAATCCAACACAACCATATATATAATCTATGTAGTTTCACAATTAAAAGAACATAACTACAAATTGTTCATAGGATTATTTATATTTTTATCTTGATTTTGGCTTCCAACGTCAATAGGACGTTGACGTTGACGTTATGTTTACTTTCTTTGCAGCTTTATCCCACATGGGTTTCAAATCACTGCATTTTTGTCCTGTTTTTGCCTGGTCTTGATTTTTCAGACCTATAAATAATTGTTTAACTAATTAAGGAAGAACCCCAGTTAGAGAAAATCAAAACAGAAATTACAAGAGAAGCGCTTCTTCTTAGTTTTACCGTAGGTGAACACAGCTGATCACTTGTGAATTCACGGATTCACAAGATCGCCTCTGCCGTGGAAGATGTCCGTATCGGTTCGGATGAAGGCGACGGGCAGCGGCCAGGGAGCGGGCCGGGGCGCGCGGGAATTGGTTGGTTCACAGAATTTCTGCAGGGACTATGGCGGAGCGCCGCCGTGCGGCCGTGCGGGCACCTGGCGAGTGGCGATGGGCGGCTACACGAGCAAGATCGATCGATAGGCTAAAGAAGATGAAGGGGAGCGGTTCCGTATGGGACTCTGCTGGCAGCCCAACGAAAGAAAAACGCGGGCTGGTTCAGGTTGGAGCGGTGATCTCGGGAGGCCTCTCCAAAGCGGGCTGGTTCAGTTTTCGCGAGTTAACACCTACAGAAGAACTCTACTGTGTATATATACATGCATATAGGAGCTTATGAACTGAAAAAAATTGGCAAAAATTATTGGGTATTCATTGCATACCCATGAATAGCTCTGGATCCGCCCATGCTGCTATATGTATCTGTCTGTTCGCCGGACGTGGCTAGCTGCTAGTTGATCTGCAAAGGTGATTTGAGTTCGGCCTTGTACTATATCGCTGCAGATAAGATGATTGGGTTCTATTCGGAAAACTGAATCTGCCACGCATCCGAACCCCAAACAACCCTTTCGGTTCTCTCGCGCGCCCGCCTAGCCTGTGGATCTGGTCGCCTGACCAAAAATCAAAACTAGTCTTTCGCCGATATCATCTCTTTTCTTTCTCCCTTTTTTCTTCCCAGGCCGACTTCTAGTACACTAGTATTTGGTACGCCAACTCAGCAAGGAAAAAAGGCATCGCTCCATCAATCGATCTTATGCGAAAAATAAAAAACGGATATGGCCACGACAAACCAGTACCGTGTGTACACCATCCATAGGAAAACCAAGAAGACAACTCTAAAAAAAATCATCTACAGTGGCGGCTCATGGATAGAGCTCGGAATCAAGCACAAATAAATTAGATCGACATGCTAGTACCTGATGTTGCCCATCTAATAAGGAGTTGGATCCTGATGGCGACAGTAACACGGACCCTTGCCGCTGCATCGCATCCTCTGATGACCAATTGATCCAGAGTGTGAGCCCTCCCCTCCCCTCCCCTCCGCGAGCAAGAGTCAAAGTCTAAGTCACACGCGACGCACGCGTAGGTTCCACCCCTCCCCATATTTATAGACCGTAGGAGACCAAGACTGAGGACTTTTCGTTCGAATTCTAAAAAAAACTCGGCGCCAAACTTTGCCGCTAATTTTTTCGTCTCTGTTTTTGGTGCTTGCTACAGATCGAGCGGAGATGAAAAAGAAGAGCGACGGCTGGGATGCATGTGGCGCGGATAGCTGACCTGGTCATGTATGGGGTGGGGGAAACGGCAAATTCATATGGGCGTGGGCATGCATGAAATCCGGTGGCTGATTTCTATCCATATTAAGACTCTCGTTGATGAACCAATTCTCCTCCCTCATAACCGTTTGACCGTAATCACTCCATATTTTAAGGAGCAATCTCTCCCATGTTTCGTTCCAATGAAAATAACTGCATACATATTTATCGGAAACTACCAGCAAAATGAGCGAGTCTCTCCCTCCCGTATGTATGTTTCCTATAAACGAAAATTTTACAAGGGCGTCATAATCTTGAAAACTTCAACTCTACCGATGTCTCCGACCATGGCGTTGCTAGCCGTGATTATGCCGTCCGTGGCCACCGTACGACCGACGTCTTTCGCCGTGCTGTTGTCATACGTGGCTTGATCGGTGGCCGTGTTGTTCTCGTACCTGGCTTGACGGGTCGTGCCGTAGGTTTGGGCCTCGGTCATCTTGTACATGTGGCAGCGGCAACGGTGTAGCTACACTTAACCAGTCAACCCGAGTACGTAGCTACTCAATGGATCATCTAGTCACAATTTTTTTGTTGTCCTTGTACGACTAGGATACGTCAATGGCAGAAGAAGGGTATATACATCTTTTTTTTTTTGAAGCTTGGTTGTGGCTAGGTGTGGTGATTTTTCAAACGAGGTGTGTCATCATGGAAACTACCAGCTAAATGATCGAATATCTCCCTCCCATGACTGTTTTCAAATGGAAGTAAGGGTGACGCAAACCGTTTCCGTCCACGCGGTCGAAAATGTGTTAGGAACCTGGTCAGCGGCCCGACACATAGTGACCGGGCTATCCGCGGAGACGCAAACGCAGCCTAAATATGCGCCTAGGATGCGTCTCCGCGGACGCTGCAAAGACGCGACAAGTGGCCGCTTGCGTCTGGGTGAACGTTTCGTCGGGCCCGCCTAACGACCCTGGCTCGATGCGTCTTCTCAGCCGCGCCAGTACTGGCGACGAGACGTCGCTTCGGCAGTTTGTGCCACGTTAATGGCGATGCATCGCCTGCTGAGCGACCGCCGCCCACATCTGCCAACGAGTAATGGTGATGCCTCGCCTGCTGAGCGACCGCCGCCCACGGCTGCCAACGAGTAATGGCGATGCCACGCGTACCGTGCCCCTTGGCTGAGGGCTCCGGCATATATAAAGAGGGGCGCGTGCATATCATCTCCTCCAAACACAAACCCTAGCCACCGCACAGCCTCCACCGTAGCGACAGTAACACGGACCCTTGCCGCTGCATCGCATCTGATGACCAATTGATCCAGAGTGTGAGCCCTCCCCTCCCCTCCGCGAGCAAGAGTCAAAGTCTAAGTCACACGCGACGCACGCGTTGGTTCCACCCCTCCTCATATTTATAGAATGTGGGAGGCCAATATTGAGAACTTTTCGTTCGAATTCTGGAAAAACTCGGCGCCAAAATTTGCCGCTACTTTTTCGTCTCTGGTTTTGGTGCTTGCTACATATCGAGGGGAGATGAAAAAGAAGAGGGAAGGCTGGCATGCATGTGGTGCGGATCGCTGACCTGGCCACGCATGGGGTGGGGAACGGCAAATTCGTATGCATGGGCGTGGGCATGCATGGATTCCTCGCGGTTGATTTCTATCCATATTAAGACTCTGGTTGATGGCCCGATTCCCCTCCCTTCCTTCCTCATGAAGTCATAATTATTTAACTGTAATCACTCCATATTTCAAGGAGCAATCTCTCCCATGCCCCGTTCCAATGAAAATAGAGAACCACTAGGGATCGGATGCCGATCCATAGCGACCGATCTGACTAGCTGAGTTGGACTGTCAACAGAACGTGGCCTTCTTTTCTTTCATGTTTTGCATGTAACCAGTAATACTACGGATTCATCTAAAAAAAAAGTAATAGTACTCCGGATTTCATCTAAACATAAAGTAATATTGTACTCCGGATTTGCTTCCCCACCTTAACCACTCCCAATTACTACTCTCCGAAATTAACTGCTCCCATAAATCAGGCGAGAATTAAATCCGGGTTTCCCATTTTCAAAGAAAACTGTATTTGATGATTATTTTTTCTAATGCTACCAATATTTGCTTCAATTTCACGGCTAGTTTACTTGGATCCAAGAAAAGAAATATTTGTTCCTAACATAAAACTTCATATGTTTTCTCTCTAAAAAAAATGCATATGTTTTCGAATGCAGCAACAATTTGCTTCCCCGAGAAAGATATTTTGCATCCAGTACATCAGAATTTGCCTTGGTCGTGTCATTTTCCATTGCTTTGATCTGAAACTCTATTGTAGCAGTTCTTTATTTAAGGCAGCAAAACATTGCGTCTATGAAATATATTTTTGCTTCCTGTGAAATTTAAATTTGCTATGGTCTATTAAAAAAATCATGATTTTGCTTGTTATGTAAATATTTCAGTGACACTGAAAATATGTGTTTCTACGTAAGATTATTTTTTCTTCTAGCCAAACATACAAAATGGCTTTCCTAGTTTGCTTTGTACCTGAAAGAAATGCTTCGATTGTATACAAAATATTAGTGTCTTATGTAAAATTAAGTTTTGCTTATGCAATATTACAATATTGCTTCTGATGCTTAGAGATTTCTTTTTGAACGGAGGAGTTATTTATTTCCGTCGAACATAACGGTAAGTTCGGTATGACAAGTACAGCCGTGTCAAGCTAAAATGTAAAGTGATTCCAAAGAAAATGGCTCCATTGAATAGGGAATTTGCTTCCATGAAAATTGTGTCGCACTATGCTTGTACGGAAGCCACACTATCTGCAAGCGCACGGAGACGGCCTGGGTGCCGGCCGCCGTGCAACCATCCTTACTATCACAAAATCAGCTGGGGGCGTGGAAGCACCCGCAGAGGACGATAGAAGCTGAACGCCAGAACCGTCAAAGCACCCTCGCCAAGGACGCGGTGGAGGCAGCATGGGCGGGGGCTGTGGAAGCACCCTCGCCAATAACACAGTAGATGCGGCATCAGCAGGGGCCATGGAAGCACATGTGGACGACGATAGAAGCTAAACACCAGAACCGTCGAAGCACCCTCGCCGAGGACGCGGTGGAGGCAGCATGGACGGGGGTCGTGGAAGCACCCTCGCCAAGAACACAGTAGATGCAGCATCAGCGGGGGCCGTGTAAGCACATGTGAACGACGATAGAAGTTGAACGCCAGGGCTGCCAAAGCACCCGCGTCGAGGACGTGGTGGTGGCAGCATCGGCCGTGGCCGTGGCCCTAGAAGCTGAACGGTAGGACCGTTGAAGCACCGTCGACGATGATACAAGCGCAATGCCTGGGCCATCGAAGCACCCGCGTCGAGGATGCAGTGGAGGTAGCCTACGATGGGGTACGAGATGCATGCTGCATTGGATCGCCAAGCATACACCGCGCAGACACTGTTGCGAGCAAACCATGGGTCGTCTGGAAGGAGCATGACGCCGCCTCGACCGGACTCCATGCGCTTCTGCGAGAAGGCCCTGCTAGGGGAGGGGAGCTGGGTGGTGGTGGCGGTGTCTGTGCCTGGGACTGCTAGGGCTCCAACCATGGCGACCAACGCGGGGCGTTTTTCTTACCATGGCGTCCAATTGTTAAGATGGATGGATATGTGCGGTTTGAGATGCGTAAATGGCTCCCTCCGCCGATTTCTGGAATTAATCAGGAAAGGCACCCATATGCTCTCCTTATGCATTATAGAAGATGGAATAAAGAACAGTTACAAAATGTGACCCTTAAGACACACTCTTGGCAGTAGACAAAGTAGATATTATTCCTTCCGGAAAGGTGAATCAAAAAACTTGCCACCCGGTTAGAGCATCTCCACTCGTCCCCCCGACGAGGCCCCCGGCGAGCGTTTTTGCCATCCGGACGGCGTAATTCGGCCCAGTCGCGCCCCCGGTTCCTCGTTTTCGTCCGGATTTGGGCCTAAATCCATCCGGCGATCCCACGCCATCCCCGGCCCCGGGGGCGCTCGGGGACTCCGGACGAGTGAAAGCGGGCGTGGCCCCAACTTGTCGGCGACAATGGCCTCCGATCTACGGCAAAACCCTCGTCTTCCCGATCTACGGCAATACCCTCGTCGAACGAAAGCTTTGAACTCTCAAGTGGTGCAACATAGATAGATTATATATATATTTCGAATATAATTGGAATAAACATAAAAATTACATATAAAAACTTTAAAACTAAACTACTTCTTCTTCTTCTTAGAAGGCCCCGCCTCATCGTCGTCGCGGCGACGCTTCCGGCTCGTCACCTCCTCGTCGGAGGAAGTTGAGTCCTCCTCGTCGTCGTCCTCATCGGCCTCTTCGTCCTCCTCCTCCTGCTCCTCCTCCTGCTCCTGCTCCTCCTCCTCTTCCTCGGCCTCTTCCTCGGCCTGCTCCTCGGCCTGCTCCACGGCCTCTTCGTCCTCCTCCTCGTCGTCCCACTCGTCCTCGCTGGCCGGCGGGGGGGAATCGTCGCTGCTGGACGATGCGGCTGGATCCCACCAATGGCGCCATCCGGGCGGCTTCCCTCGCTGTCGGTGTCCGATGGCCAAGAGATATCGCTCATGGTTGACGGAGGATGGTGACGAGAGAACGGATGAATGGCTCAGCCCGTCGAAAACCGTTTATGTAGGTCTCTCGACGAAAGAGAGCGCCGGTTGCTCTTCCGCGGAGTTCGTGCTCCATTACGGCGGTTCTCGCATCGAGGCCACTTCGACCGTTCCCGACGAGTCGTTTCGGCTCTCCGGTCCACTTCGCGACGGTTCAATGCGGCGAGGAACTCCGACGATTGCCCTTCCCGGTGACTGCGCCGTCGCTATGCACGCGGTGGGTGCGCGTCCATGGGCTCGCGGCTGGAAAAATGGGCCTCCCCAGGCCAAAAACTACATCCATCCGGCGCTAAATTTCGCCGGATTTGGGCGTGGGGAGCCCAAACGAGTGGGGATGCTCTTAAACATGGAATCATTTTCCTTTGTGTTCTCTCCCACTGAGTCAATATTGATGTTGCCATCAGGTAGAAAATATGATTAACAAAAGTTCCAATGTATATTATCACATCATCAGACAAACACAAAGCAATGCGTTAGGGAAATATCTGTCACTTACCAGGGCGACTCCATTTAGTGTTAAGCTACCAAAAGCTGGATCACAGATCAACAGGTAGATGGATCACATTAAATTGCTGCAATATGAGTAACAAGGGGCAATGTTGCCAAATAATATAACAACGGAATCACATTTCTCCATAGCTGAATAGGTTGCTTGGGAAACACTCAATCCAGGACCTCAACTTGGACTTAGCTAAAGTATTTATAGACTGGACAAAATAGTTTACACCTAGTGATGCCAATACTGTCGCACACGACCGTTACGGTCCTCCATCTAGATTGTCAGAGAACAGCGTTCACCTAACAATGGAAGAACAAGCTGAAGTTTCCTTCAAGATTACCTTCAGAACCACGTGGAGCGAAGGCCTTAACAGCTTGTCGCACCTGCCAGCATGATAGAACATGATTAAACAACATCAACAATGGTAAAGTTTTGATTTTTTTTATTCAAGGGGCTAACCGTTTTCCTCTAGCATGCTTGTGTTCATGAAATCAAGTGCAAATTTATCTCTAGTTGTTGGTGCTACAACTTAACTGGTGATGTAATGACATGTGTGGACATAATGCAACTTTGGAGAGGTATTTTGGAAGCACTACACCAGCCGCTTTAAAATGGAGACGGAGATAGTGCATAGCAACAATTTTCTTATACAGATAGAGCAACAGGCTAAGAAGTTTACATTTAGGTACACATCAATGGAATTATTACTGCAAACACCTTCCATGTTGAGATAAAGGCTAAAGAGAACTGACGAGTCCATAGTCTACAGTCATAGTATTCCGCTTGAAATGTACCCGGAGAACATCATTATGCCATTCACGCATAGAACGGCACAAACTCCATACTCCAATCCTAAGGGGTGGAAATTAATGATTAGGATGTTTCGGTGACAAAATATGGGTACCGCAGATTCTCTGCTGAATCTGCTTCAGTACATGACAACGAGATCATGGAGGGATGACATGAACCATATATAAAGTGGTGAGTGATAATAGGAGCGACATGTGAGAGGAGTGTGTAGACAGTCACATATGTAATTGGAACAGGAGTACAAGACCAATCATATTGTTTCTTCAAAAAAAAAACTATCTAGGATTATCAGTAATCGTACTTATCCCTCAATGCATTAGTACTTTGTAACATGCTCTCAAGACTCTTCTAAAGTCAGAGACTACCAAAGTTACTAACAACACCAAACGGATCCACAAGAACCAACAGAAAAAATGTGGACCATGTTCTTAAATCGTTTATGATTGTCTTGCCAAATTACAGTACTCTATATCTTGGATAAACACACATGGAAAAATGGTCATGTTAATGGAAAGGTTTCAGTAAGTGCTAGGGGCATAGAGGGCCTAGAACCTAGGATGCCTAGGCATTTTGTGTTGTAGCTTATCAGGATGAAAATTTTCATGTTAAAAATAGCTATATATTAGAATACAGAAAGCAATAGATACAAATAAAGATAGTTCATATAGAAGTAATAGCTATCGCATAGAAGTAGGCAAATGTCATGGAATGATAGTCAAGCTCTTAATTCGGTAGATCACACTGCAAAACTAAATTTCTTAATTCCAGAATCCTAATCGATAGTCAAACTCAGCGTAGTATTTTCATCCTCTTCTTGAATGTCTCCTCAAGGGAAGACAAATCTTACACAACACCCACGTGTTTTGGGGGTAATGATATGTGTTCTGTCAGGCCTAGCCAAAAGTAGCATAGGACAACGACAATCAAAGTAGCAACTTCTATGACAAATTTGAGTTACATGGTGTATGCGATGCAACTATTTTTCTGTTACCTCTCACCCGTGTCTATGCTAACGAAAACATATCAAGCACATTTGCACACAATCCAGGTAAAATAGAAAAAAAAATCTGCTGAACAAATGGTTGGCTGGTAACGTTTTAGCAAGAGTACCCGCAAGGATATTTGGAACAATATCAGAAAAGTGAAGTAAAGCAAAGGAGATATGAACACTATAGCAATAAAATTTTCAGCCTATATCGATTTTCTACTTTTACCTAACCTTTTGACATGCTTGAGGGATGGAGCATTATCCAAATACGAAACGAAGGCGATGTATGGGCTCACCTTGTGCACGTTCTTGTTGACATCGTAGCATCTGTCCTTGAGCGACAAAGACGACTCCTTGAGCATGTCCTGGAACCTTCGCATCCCGCACATGGCCGCCGCTGGTATCTATGACAAGGACAAGGGGTGTTCTTCAGGATCATTGGAGCCATGGTACAACGTGACGATGATAAGAAACTAGAGTCACCATCTTGCCTGTAATGACTTAAAGACAAACAACAACCGCTATCAGGGTCCCAGGTTCGGAACAAGGAATGCGTTTATGCTATGAACGAAAAGGAGAAGATGCATTTTCGGACCATGCAATACATCTAGGCTCTTAAAAGCGTGTATAATACTACTGTTTACCACGTCTGCAAGTGTTAGCACTGTTATTAGTTTCTTCTCTTGCACAATAATAATGTTCAGATTACACAGAAATACATACTGAATAGTTGAAAATATAAATCCCCCTTTTTAAAAGCTAGTGAAAAATAGAACTCTTAAATATTCCTCACGTATCATGCATAAGAACCACCCACATCATATGAACTCCAATGTCAATGTGCATTGAGTTGTAAAAAAAAGTATATTGCATAGTACTATGATAATGCAGAGCGGGAATAAGCTTCATACAAGATTCTAAAGGTGAAGAACTCCATAGTAGGACAAGATTCAGTATCTAATTAGGTAAAAAAAAGAAAAGAACAACAAGGATCTTTCTAAAAACTACTATGACTATTTTGGCTGCACCAGGTATTCACCTTATTTGGCGGAAATCTTAATACTAACACAAATTTCTTGCTGTCGGAACTACTCTTTGAAGATATTCCCATGATTTTTTTTTATAAGATGTACATGTACCTTAGAGACTAGACCATCAATCTCCCATGAGTGCCGGTGTGGTTCTTGACTTATTCAATCCAGATGGGACTCTTCTTCGGCGGGCACTGAAAAGTAAAGGCTACATACAGCAACAGGCACAAGCATAGGCATAGTGAGTCCAGCCCCTACCGCATCAGAGCCATCACGGGGAAGAAGAAGACAAGCCGCATTCACAATTGACAAGGAAATATTTCAGCATGGAGAGGAAGGGGATCTATCAGATTCGGTTCTAAATTCTATACCTCAACGCTCCTGACGGCTTTCGTGCAGGATGACGAGAATCTGGTGTTAGTATGAGTTGTTTGCGATGTGAATGAAATCAATTACCTGCAAAACAAACACAAGCAGCTGACGTTTATAGCTGGGAGTTTTCCAGCGAAACGAACCAACCTAGCGTTTTTCTTACAGATTTGTGTCTTAAATGCTTCACCACCACTTTTACCTACACTAAGGTATGAACCTCACAAAAGTTGAGCATGCACAAACCAGATATTAACTGAAGATATCATTTTACTCATAGCACAAGAAGAGCTTATTATTAAGCCTAAACCAAGTAAGGAAATCAAACCAAATAGTCAACCACTAATAACAACGTCACCTACCTAATCAAACCATCAGGATTTGACTTCTGAAATCTAATGCCAAAGATGACAGAATTGATAGCAATGGACCTACCGAGCAACAACGTGTTTCTCGTAAATCTACAGAAGTCAATAGATCAAGTATGACAATAATAAAACAACAGAGATCCCAAATAAAGATAAAGGAACCACTACTAAAAAATATAGAGATAGAACAGAACATATAATTTTGACATTGCAAAATTAAATTTGAATCATAGAAAAAAAATTGGTAGGAAATCAATGGAACTTGACGTCAGTATTACAGATTTGACAGCATGGCGCATTGAGTGAACCAATCAGTCCCGAAAGATGGTGTCTTTTGTTACTGTTTTTCACCATTGTCCAGCCAAGTTATTATCAACAATAAATAGATGAGAAACACAACAACGTCAAGACCAAAAAGAATGGTAGAAGAAAAAACTAGTGAACAGATTAGCTCTAATATGGCCTCAGACATCCAAGGAAGAATGTAACAACATTAGCTCTCAAGCCTGGTTGGGGGAAAGCTGGTAGGAGGCATATGTGAAATTTTTCAGAAACAAGCCCTGATATTGACATTAACGGGCATACATTTCCATCCACTAAATTAAATAAAACCAAGTGGAAGAAGAGACAAATATCTAAGTCTAGAATTACAGTAGACATCCAAGGAAAAATCTAGCAGCATTAGCTCTCAATCCTGGCAAGGACAAAGCTCTTAGGATGCAACTACGAATATTTTGATAAACAAGCCTTAATTTCATCATCACTTGCAATGCAAGAGCGGATTGGATATACTATGAAGACTGCTAAATTTTATTTTGAATAGAGAATACGAACAAGGGAAAATAAAAATGCTCATACACATCCAAGGAAGGAATTAACAACATTAGCTCTGGAGCCTAGCAAGGAAAAAGTTCCTATTTAGCAACTATGAATGTTTAAAGAAACAAGATCCTTAACTTTATCATCATCACCATCTTTTGCCAGTAGCAAATGAACTTCAACTAAATTAGATATGCATGAAGAAGAGGAAATTTAATCACAATAATCAGGTTACTATCAATATGTGAAAATTAATTCTAGGCCCAATCATAGATCTTATGGCAATGCCTGTAGCTATGGGGGAAGGCCTAGTAACGACTCATATATGAAGGGCTAGTAGCAATTAGAGTAAGAAGTGGATCAATCAGAAATTAGAGCACGACTCATATATGAAGGGCTAGTAGCAAGGTTTACATAGCATGGAAGTAGACATGCAAGATAACCAACAACCTACATTAGGGATCTACACAAAATAGTAACATAGTTGCTGCAAACTGAAGCTGGCATTCATACCACGACAAAGCCAGTAAAACCAAGACAAAGACTGCATCAACATAATACAACATAATGTGTATCCCATAAGAAACAAAGACACCAGGCTCATAGCATAACTAGGAAGAAAAAACACCAGGCATCACACCACCATATACGAAAGCACGAAAAGGAGATTTAAGGGAGCAAAACATTTAGACGCCGTCAGTTTTGCAACATACACCAAGCACTAGAGTTACCTTACCCCAAATAACATCACACGAACAACTATGATTCTAAGTGACGATAGTCTTGTATGAGCTGCCAACATGTCATGCTAGACAGCATGTGTCTTCGACTGTTAGACATGCAATTTTTCTATCGCAACATGACTAAAACACATCGAAATCTGCAGTTTTCACTCCGATGAGCAGGGGAACAACTAGACCTGTTAATAAAATATCAAGATTGAGCTAGTTTGACCTCAGTGCTTTTCAGGTTTGTAGGAGGCATTTCTTTTCACCCCAGATTCCACAAATATCTGGAACAAAAGTGATATAGGGGCTCACTCTTGTTGATGCAGTAGCCGTTGTTGTACACATCTGGCCGACGAGCACTTTCACAACGGCGTCACCGGCGTGCGCCTCCTTGAGCATGTTTCGCTTGGTGCAATCCAAAACCCCACCTTGGTGTACATGCAAATAAAAACACTATAAAATTACAATATAATACAAAATGGCAATCTAGGCTAATCAACTAATTAAAGCCATGCGATGGTGCTAGCTTTTCTTAGCATCTCTTTTTTCAAAGAAGAATCAAATTGTTGGTCATCAAATCTATATTACGAATTGGTTAATTAATGATCAAAAAGCAAAAAAAATCAAAATGTATACATTAAAATTCAACTTTTGCAGAATCAAATGCGTAGAACTTTATAGCCAGACAAATTATAGGTCGGTCTCATTCATTAGCTGTAGCACCTCTAGGAAACGTGCTAGTAGCTGGTATATGAAAAATATCATGGCCTTGAAACAGGAAGAATGTTCATAAGAATAAACTAATAGCTGCTACAATGAACACTCGATGGAGGTCAGACATACAATTTGCAGCTAAACATGTGTCTTGCTTCAACCTGGGCAGGCGGCACCCACTAGTCCTCCTGGATCCCGCACACCGCCACCACATCCCACACCTCAGGCAGCCTAGAGTTGGCCCCGTCGCCTGCCTTCCTGGGAACTTTACATATGGAGCTATGGTCTTTGCTGCTGCTACTTATATGTTCTGAAGTCTTTTTAGTTCACAACTAGTATGTGCCACTATCCAGCAGGGAATTGCAATGTCTCTATCTGGCACTGCAACTGCCTTGCAGTGTACTGCTATAATACAAGAACCTATATTTACCAACCTAATTCTCTGTGTTTATTTGGACGAATGGTTCAAAGATTTTTCTTAAAGGATGGCTGCTACAATTGGATAAGTCATGTATCCATGAACATACAAATGCTCATGTAGCAGTTTTTTCTCTTCCACACATCTATTTCTATGAATCTGACACTGGGCTTAATAACAAAACACAAACGTCTTTCTGCATTTGTGATTAGAGTTGTGCTTCCAAATTAAGACATGACTGAATATACATAATACTGAAAAAGTAAAACCAAACAGTGTTTTTTTCGGGCAGCAATCAGTACCTTTGGAAGCTGATGTCGACAAACTCCTGAACGGCAGTGTCAAGGTCACCGTGGTGGCTCTTGCATGCCAACAGCTCGACCTCCTGCCCTGTGCATACACGGCCTCCATGCAGTCGGGCGCCACCGTCCAACATCATCAGCGAAAGAGGTCAGTGAGCTGCGGGGGCTGAACTCCAATCATAGGCTGGTTAGAATTTTTTACACAAAATTAGATCATCATTTGTGCATATGACTGAAAAAAGAGACGGGGAATAGTGCAAGGGACTTTTGCAAGATGGAATTCATAGTTTTTCATGATTTATATTTTTCACCGAGGTGGGATTTAATTATAAAACATTTTTGGTTCACATTATAATGTTTCAAAGCTTATCATTTCTTGCATTCCTACACAGAAACATAAGGTAACACCATCATGACAAGAAAATTAGACTATACCATGGCAACGCACCGTTGAGACCAGTAACACCACTTGGGGTACAGTTGGTGGGTTTTCCTCTGAAAGTGGGGCTTCTGATTACTCCTACTGACACCAGAAAACATAGAAGACAAATTACAAAACAAGGACAAGATGCTAGGAATTTCAATGAAGGAGAAGATTTTACAAGGATGTAATCTTGCAGATCTCAGGTTATTCCCTGTTTGCTTGTACTGAGGAAATCAAGTGTCTAGGATTCTTTTCTCAACACCTAAAGACAAAAATAAAAAAGAGTGAATTATACCTTCATGAGATAAACTTCTCTTGAGGTATACGAGAAATGAAAATAAGCCGCAGCTATTGAACAGAGTTGTCCATCTAAATTAATTAGAGTTACAATGGATACACCTAACACCGACAGAAGAAAGCAAAACCAAACAACATATACATCAGGCAGCAATCCATCTGACCACTCCTAAATCTAGTATGGAGTACCATAGAAATCGGAGTTAGCTATCTCATTTGCTCGGAATTTATTTATTAGATCTATCATTGAGTGTAATGATGGATTTGTTAATAGATCAATTCAAGAGCTGCAAACTCAAGAGACGAATAAGGATGTGACAATTTTTATTGTAATATCTGTTCCATTACTTTGTTGATTAAATAACAAATAAGTAATTATTCGAGCACATGGCAACTACAAATAACAGTTGTGGCAACAAACAAATTACATAATAATGAGGGAAGGTACCACTGCAGTAAACAAACTAATTATCAGATTTATGATGGAAATGACCATAGAAGGTACGAGCTAGATAATTTCGAAGCAGTATTATCACTAAGATCTGGAGGAACAAAGAAAAACCAAACAACGTCTCCATTGGGAAGTAAGCCAATCAAGCGCCTAAAGTCGTACCTTGCGGGCGACCGGTTCGACCTCGTCCACGTACGATGTGGCTGCACAGCATGGAGCGCACGATGACAATCCGTGTGACCAGCGCCACCATGGCTCGGCGCCGCCTCTCCCATCGACGAGCCTTGGGTGGCATCAGTCGATCTGATGCAGGGGAGATGAGGCGGCAGCGGACGCGTGGGGAAAATAAAAATTGGATGTGTTCTCTCCAAATTGGGACCGGTGGACTGAGCTATATCTTAGACCTACAAGCGAAAATGTATGTGTATGGCTGGTCAATTGGATGTGTTCTCTCCAAACGTCAGAGAGATCGCAGGTTCGAATCCCATCTTTTCAAATTTTTGTTTGCGTCGGCGTTTGTTCAGTTCGCTGTACATCTCGCACACGTTACAGAGTTGGAGGGGTTGAAAGGGACAAAATTCAGAGATCAAGAACTGGTCCATAACAAGACTATATACGGTGAGTTTTAAAATAGAACATGTACTAATCGTTAAACGTAAGTGCACAAGTGAACATGTACTAACTACTTTATACATTTACAAAGGGAGACCACGAGGTTCCAGAGTTGCAACATTCAGAGATCAAGGTTCAGTTTGCTGCTACTTTACAGTTTTTCCTCTTATTCCTAGTATTTATTTGATTATTTCTTGATTGATGGCTCGTGAAGCTCCGGTCAGGGTATGGCTGCAATCTCATCTGCTACGTTGGTGAACCTCAAAATCCAATCAAGTTCTGAAAAATGAAGAGGTGGGATGGAGAAAGAGAAAGCCCTATGATTAATTGTGTTAATGCAGACATTTTTGGAAGATGAATACTGGGATTGGAATGAATAAGAAGGCAAATACATGAACCTACATGTTGCTTGGCAAGTGATCTTACAGGAACATGCCAACATCTCCTCCGATCCCATCTCCAGCAGGTATCACCATATCTCCTAGCCCTGCACAACAAAGTACAGAATTTATTACCCAAACAGAATTGTGCTGAGTTAGATCAAGAAAATTACCACTAAGGTCTTAGGGAGATCGAGATGTCCCAGGTTGCGGCCGCCGGAGACAAGCATCAGTGTGACCTCGATCGCCACCAATCCACCATGTATGGCACACAGCATGCGTCATGTCCGCCCGCCGGCATGGCCTTCCGGCCTCCTCACCATGCCGTGCAGCGACCATTGGTTGAAGCTGACGAGTTTTGTGGAGGAAGGATGAGAAGACATGGGTGGAGGATGAAGAACACAACATGGTAGGGAAAATTTATAGAGAGGGAGCGCGGGCATCTGCGAGCAGGGGGAGCGGGGAACGCGGAGAGACGATGGATGAGGTCACGATCCGCGCGACGAGTGCGAGGTGAGCCGGCAGCCATTGGATGGAGAGGGAGGGATCAAGGAATCCCGCCATGCCGTCGCTGGGTTTTCGGGACAAGGAATTGGGAAGGTGGAGAAATTATTGAGTAACAGATTTGCATTGGCTTAATTGATTTGCCTTAATCGCGGAGGAGATATACCTCACATGGATTTCCTTTCGTTTTCTACCACGTCAAACGAAATAACGGAGGCCGAACATCTCGACAGCTGACGATCAACCGCGAAGCTGCCCCCCGCGCTCACGTCACGTGAACGCTGAGTCTGAGCAACACGCCATCACATTACAGAGAACCAACGTCCTGCATGGCGTGCGATCATTGCATCATCTGCTACTGCTAGTGGCCTCCTGCGATGGGTAGGAAAATCTCAAGTTTTTTTTTTTAGATGACTAGCTATATCATGTTGTGTATACACCAGCCCACCAGAGCTAGCTACTAGGACGTGAGGTTGATGAGTTTTTTTTTCATTCCATGCAATGCTTGACACCACTTGCACCATCGTCGCCGCATGTGGAAGCTTTGTCGTCCTCCACTAGTAGCACCGCTGCCCGATCCTTGAACCATCGATTGTTGTCGATCGAAGCAACATCGGACTGCTATTGCACCACAAGCGGACTAACTTAGCAGAAAAGGTCCAACACCGCATCATTTGTAGCCATGGCCGCACCAAAGGCGGGGGAACGGGCATTGTAGTGGGGGAGGCGGGGCACCTCGAAGAGTAGCGTTGTCGTCCAGCCGGATTTTGTGGGAGGTGTGCACAGAAGCACTTCGACGGCGAGGAAGCAGAGGGTTGGTGTGGCGGTGCCATGGGGAAGCGCGTGGAAAACCGAAGTCGTCCTAGAATCCACGCATGGTGGAGCATAGCGCCACGATGCAGGAGTCTGTGCATGGGTGGCGAGGCGATGTTGTGCAACCAGTGCGGAAGCGTGGGGGCTCCGTCGGCCGTTCGGGGTGCAACGGAGGATGCGGTGCACAGGTTCCACCGGGGGAGATGAGGGAGAAGAAGTGGGGGGGGTGCTGGTAGCCGGCGAGCTGCGGGATTAGGTAGCCAGCGTGGTGGCGGTGCGACCGCGTAACAACGTGATAGCGTCAGATGCGTCATGCTCACGCCAGGAAGAAAGTAAAACGAGAGGTTAAGGAAAGAGATAAGGTGGGCCATCCGGACACACACACCAGATGCGTGAGCCGAAGGGTGGAGGATACGCGAGCCTCGGACTATTTCAGATCATTATCCTTTTATTTATACATGAAGGTTTATATATGCTCTAACTTACAGATGCTTGTATACGTAAAGATTCCAAATCTTTTCGTTGACCTACTACACATGTTTCCTCGAGTAACCAAAGATGTTATGCTACAATTAAAGCGCAAGTTTTGAATATGAGGTTCGGGGTTGTGGAGGGAAGGAGAGGTAACGATCTCTGGATGCTTGAGGTGGCACTTCTGTCGAAAGTGGTGATTCAATATGATTTTCCTCTTTTATTGTGTTATAGTGGGTCATAGGAACATGAAAATCCCCAAAATACACCACGTATGTACTTACAAGAGATCAGTCAGTGGCCTCATAGTGGGGGTTACGCACTATGAGTCGACAATATTCGCGCTCCATAATCATGTTTGCAGATGAAGTGCCACTTCAAAGTTATGTATTGGTTTTTCTTTTTTAAACCGCACTTAAATACTCATATCACCCCCCATGAACGAGAGTAAGTGTTTTGACCATTGCTCACGCAATTTGAATCGAAACCCTGTCTAGTGGGACCCACAACATGTAACCCCTAGCTACCCGTCAAGAGTGGTAATTTCATGTGGCATTCCTCTTTGTTTGTGTTATAATAGGTCACATGAACATGAAACCTCAAAAAAGATGTCAAGTTCTTACAAGAATTGGGGTCGTTGGCGTCTAATTAGGGGTTTTGCACCTTAAGTCTCGAATCTTAATTATGAGTGACTTAATTTTTTAATATGTGAAATCTCAGAACTCCATCCACATTCATAAATTTTGAATTTACTTAATATTATCTCAAGATTCCCTCTGGTTGACCCCGTGAGAGAGTTCCCCCCTATACGTCCTAAAACCGCCTAAGTGTCGTCAACGCATGTGCGTGAAGTCGGAGTTCCCCAAGGGTCCAATATTGGATCCAACAACATCTCACCACAGTTGTGTACGCACCTTGTGGACACAAACAAGTTTTGGGGGCATTCCCACCCTCCGATGTGCGGCATCCAAAGAAAACCTAATCTGTTGACCGTGTGGTATCCATCATTGACTATATCCTAGCGATGGTGCCCCGGTGTCATTATGCCTTAATTTGAGCTTGGTTAGCTCATAGGGACATGTTGTGGCAAGGATGGATCCATATTATCTCAATATTTCATCCGGTTCGCCCCATCAGGGAGTTCCCCTCTATACGTTCTGGACTGTCTAAGTGCCGCCAATGGATGTGCGTGAAGCCAGACAATCCCAGGGGTCCAATATTGGATCCAACAACATCACACCACACTTGTATACACACCATGTGGACGCACACAAGTTTTTGGGGCATTCCCGGCCTCCGAGGTGTGGCATCCAGAGAAACCCTAAATCCATTGACTGTGCGGTCTACAACATTGACTACATCCCAACGACAGTGCCCCGGTGGAATTATGCCTTCATTTGAGCTTGGTTAGGTCATAGGTACATGTGGTGGAAATGATGGATCCATATTATCTCAAGATTCCATCTGGTTCACGCCATGAGGGAGTTCCCCCTATACGTCCTGAAGCTGCCTAAGTGTCGTCAGCGCATCTGCGTGAATCTAGACAACACGAGGGGTCCAATATTGGATCCAACAACATCATACCACACTTTTGTACACACCATGTGGACGGACCATGTTTTATGGGGCATTCCGAACCTCCTAGGTGCGACATCTAGATAAACCCTAATCTGTTTCCGCGCGGTCCACAACATTGACAACATCTCATCGGCGGTGCCCCACTGGCATATGCTTTCATTTGAGCTTGGTTAGGTCATATGTACATGTGGTGGTAAGTATGGATCCATATTATCTCAAGATTACCTCTATTTCACCCCATCACGGATTTCCCCCCCTATACGTCATGGAACTGCCTAAGTGCCGTCAGCGCATGTGCGTGAAGCCAAACAACCCTAGGGGCCCAATATTGGATGAAAAAACATCCCACCACACTTTTGTACAAACCATATGGACACCAATAGGGGCCCAATATTGTTTACACACCATATGGACACACAAAAGTTTTAGGGCATTCCCTACCTCCGAGGTGCGACATGCAGAGAAACCTCAATCCGTTGAACGCGCGGTCTAGATCGTTGACTACATCCCAGCGTTGGTGCCCTGGTGTCATTATGCCTTCATTTGAGCTTGGTTAGCTCATAGGGACATGTGGTGGCAAGGATGGATCCATATTATATCAATATTCCCTCCGGTTCACCCCATCAGGGAGTTCCCCCTATACGTCGTGGAATTGCCTAAGTGTCGTCAGTGCATGTGCGTGAAGCCGGAGTTCCCCAGGGGTCCAATATTGGATCCAACAACCTACTACCGCACTTGTCTACACACCATGTGGACACACACAAATTTTGGGGGCATTCCCACCCTCCAAGGTGCGGCATCCAAAGAAACCCTAATTTGTTTCTGCACGGTCCATAACATTGACTATATCCCAGCGACGGTGCCCCGATGGAATTATGCTTTAATATGAGATTGGTTAGGTCATATGGACATGTGGTGGTAAGTATGGATCCATATTATATCAAGATTCCATCCGGTTCAACCCATCAGGGACTTCCCCCTATACGTCTTGGAAATTCCTAAGTGTCGTCAGCGCTTGTGCGTGAAGCCGAAGTTCCGGAAGGGTCCAATATTAGATCCAACAACATCCCACCATACTTATGTACACACCATGTGGACGCACACAAGTTTTGGGGGGCATTACCACCCTCCAAGGTGCGGCAACCAGAGAAACCCTAATCCATTGACCGCGCGGTCTACAACATTGACTACATCCCAGCGGTGGTGCCCCGGTGTCATTATTCCTTAATTTGAGCTTGGTTAGGTCATAGGTACATGTGGTGGAAATGATGGATCCATATTATCTCAAGATTCCCTCCGGATCACCCCATCAGGGAGTCCTCCCTATACGTCCTAGAACTGTCTAAGTGTCGTCAGCGCATGTGCGTGAAGCTGGACAACCCTAGGGGTCCAATATTGGATCAAACAACATCCCACCACACTTGTGTACACACCATGTGGAAACACACAAGTTTGGTACTCCCACCCTCCGAGGTGCGACATCTAGAGAAACCCCAATCCGTTGACCACGTGGTCTAGAACATTGACTACATCCCAGCGGCGGTGCCCATGTGTCATTATGCCTTCATTTGAGATTGGTAAGCTCATAGGGACATGTGGTGGTAAGGATGGATCCATATTATCTCAAGATTAACTCCAGTTCACCACACATAATATGTAAAATATGGATCACAAGCATATAAAATTTAAAAAGTTGACACACAATAACGATACACTTAAGAACTAGACCCACACACGAACTAAAACACTTAAAAAATTTACCCACACACGAACAAAACACTTAAAGAACTAGACCCACACGATGAGCTGGACACCCGGACTCGACATTCAAATTACTCGGCACACACATACTAATAAATTTGTCAAAATCTTCCTCGTCGCTGGGGCTGTCCTCTGAAATGGTTGTTGAGATGCAGTTCACCCACCGGTCATCATTAGGCTCCCATGTCGATGCCTCTCCTTTAGCGTTCTCCGCTTCATATTCGGTCCTCCTTTGCTGCTTTCCTGCCCTCTTCGCTCTCCTCTCCGTTTGCCACTCCTTCGAGAATGCATGCGGGGTTGCCACGTCTTCGGGATGGTCTCTGCGCCACTGCGCCATGGACCACTCATCCGCCTGGGCGATGGAAATCCGCCGCTAACCTTGGCGGTAGCGCCGTGCTTCCCCCTCTGAGCGAAGTGGCGGCTCAAGAGCGAGACTCTTGGCTTCGGTCAGAGACCTGACCTCCGGGAAGTTCATTTGGTTGCGCGGCCGGGCAAACCTCCACTCCACAGCGTTGTATGCGCGGGCAACATCCTCCTTCCCGTAGAAGGTGCTGAGCCACACACGCACTCCAGCGGCGGTGATTTCAGCCGCGAAATGGCCCCCTGGCCGCAAGCGAACGCCGATGAAGCCCGTGTTGCTACGGCGGCGAGGAGCCATCTCAACGGCAGCGGAGCTAAGAGGATTCTGTGGTGGTGTTGGAGGAGAAGTGCTTCCGGTGGTGCTGTGTTGGAGGAAAATTGCCAAGACATGGCTATATGTAGGGAGGCGAGGGGCTGAAACGGCGGGAGAGAATGGGCGGGAGAAAAAATGGCGGGAGAGAAAGGGCGGGAGAGAACGGACGAAAAGCTTGGCGGGAGAAATTGAACGGGTGAGAGACAACATCCGCAATGTCATTTCATGTGGGCATGGATACAGCAGGGTTTACGATTTTTTCAAATTGATAACAAATAGAACCATGATTGGTACTAATAAATAAATAACTACAAATGTAATATAAGATAATAACTAGGAGTGAAAAAAAGAAAAAAAAATAGGGAGGTGCTACGCTGAGGGTGGCCGTCGACATAGAGAAAAGAAAAAAAGGGAGGAGTCTATGCCGAGGGGAGCCCTCGGCGTAGCTGTGACGTCGTGGCAGCGCCGTCACGGCCTTGGCTTGGTGGGGCGCATGCCCAGGCCTATACCAACGACCCGCGATGCGTCGAGGGCAGCCGTTGGCGTAGCATTTCCTTACGCCAAGGGCATTAATTGCTACGCCGACGGCCCTTCTGGCGGACTGTACCTTTTGAATCGTTGCATTCTCTCTTGAGCTAACCACACATAGACGCTCAGGCAGCAGCCAACACTTGATCCATCTTATCGTATGTGACCAGCTGCAAATTTTTCGTTTAACTGAAAAAATCCCGCGCTATCTTCTTCTTTTTTAGGTGCTATCTGAAATTTCCAAAAATTGACATGAGAAAGAAAAGGCAGACCACGACTTGGACCAACTTGGGCCATCGAAATTGAGTTGGGCCAAGACGAGACGAGAACCTCATTCCATCTCATCGTATCCTCCAACTTCCCCGCGCCGCCGCCGCCGCCTCAACGCCGGCCGCACCAGCCCCTCCGCCGCTCGCCGCCAATCCAGCTTCCTCGACGCCGGACACCCAATCCCCTCTGCCCACCTGTTCCACCCGCTGCAGGAACCGCCTCCTGGACCCGCTGTCGAGGCTCAAGACGGCCCTGGACCTCCTCCATGGCGTCCGCCACGGTAAAGTCCCGATCTCCGCTTGAAGACCTCAATTTTCTTCCTATTGCTCATGCTCGATCTGCCCCGTGCAGAAAATTTGAAGACTGCTGCACGGCCAAGGAGAGATCCTCCTCAGAAGCTGCAGCTGCAGCTGGGCCGACGCCGACGACCACGCACAAGGAGACGGCGACCTGGACATGATCGTCCAGGAGGAGGGGCTCGCACAAACCGACCCCGACCATGGCGACGCCTTCAAAATAAGGTCCTCACCTTTTTACCCATCTTTCTGCCGTGCACTAACCTACTTCTTCCCCACGATGACATGTTTGTGTGCACCTCTTTACACATGAGCATATAGCCGTACCTATTTTCTCTAAACATTTGCCCGGAAAATGTGCTGCTGATGATTCAGGGCATCTTGTAGTTACTTTAGGAATTGACCAACTTGTTAATGCTTCCTGATGCTGGCTTCATTCTTATTATTTGCTTATTATGCTACAGTTCCTCATGTTGTTAGCTCTGTTCCTGACATATGCAAATTATTTAGGCTCTTGTGTTGTTCCAGTTGAGTGGATAGGTAAAAATATGTATGGTTTACTGTACTAGTAGCTGATTAATGTACTACTTGTTCTACTAGTACTTGGACAAACATGTAATTTTTTTTCCAATTCTGCATATATATGTCCACCACCTATCTTATGCTGCTCAAAGCTTTGTTCAGAAGTCGTCGCCTAATCGTCGCCTAAACGGCGTCTAGTCGTCCGGTCGCGCTGGAGAGGACGACTGGGAGCGACGCCCAGAAAATTCGAGTTAGGCGCGCGCCCAGGGAAAAAAGGCGACGCCCCGCTCGCTTGGGCGTCGTCACGGGCTGTTCGGTCGCTCGCCCAGGGCAGTTGGCGAGACCAATTGGGAGGGAATCGGGAAAATTGGCGCGTACCAGAGAGGGGGAAAGGTAAATTGAGCGGGAGAGAGAGGGAATCGAGCGGGAATCGAGTCAATCGACCAGAGACCTGAAGAGAATCGAGCGGGAGACAGAGAAAGCCGGAGGCACATCGGGTCGGAAATAGGGAAGCGGAGTTGTGCCGCCACCACCACCAAGCCAAGGCGCTAAGCATCTTCGTCCTCTCCACCTCCGGTAAGCCTCCTTCCTCTGCTTCTCTCCTCCGCCTCCCTCTCGTGTGCCGCTCTGCTCCTCTCCTCTATAGCTCTGCTTCTCTCCTATGCGGTTCTTCCCCTGCTCCACCAATCTTCTCTATTTTTATTTACTCTCATATTGCAGTAGGTAGTCACCTCCTCCGATGGATCCTGCAGCTGCCGGGGCATATGACAACCCAGCTTTGCAGTATGCTTTCTGGCCAGATTCAGGGAGGAAGGATAACCTCTGCTGTATGCTGTGCGGTCAGAAAGTCAAAACTGGAGTTGGAAGGTTAGTGTGGCACCTTGCTGGAGGTTCCAGTGATGTGAAGGAGTGCCCCGAGTCAACCACAGAGATTAAGAAGGAGATGAGAAGCTACTTAGATGGAAGGAAGTTCAAAGCCATAGAGCGAATTATTGATGCGGAAGATGCAACTGAAGTTCAAAGACGCCGTTCTATCATCTACACAATATGACTACAGGCTTAGGGATGTGTGTTAGAGTTATGTCAACAACTACTAATTGTATTAGTTTGCGGTATTTATATTGTTAAATCTTCCAATTTGCTGC
>NC_061509.1:39054235-39092933 GCF_022539505.1 Lolium rigidum
TTTAGGTCGAAAGGGGTTTTATAGGCGAAGAGGCGGCGCAGGGGGCACTCGGGGCGCCACACCCTAGGCCGGCGCGGCCGGGGTCCGGCCCGCGCCGCCATGTGGTGTGGTGGCCCCCGGCCCTCTCCGACTCTTCTTCGGTGTTCGGAGCCTTCCGGGAAAAATAGGAGGTTTGGCGTTGATTTCGTCCAATTCGAGAATATTGCCCGAACAGCCTTTCCGGAACCAAAACAGCAGTAGAACAAAGCAATCGGCCTTTCGGCATCTTGTTAATAGGTTAGTTCCAGAAAATGCACGAATATGACATAAAGTGTGCATAAAACATGTAGATAACATCAATAATGTGGCATGGAACATAAGAAATTATCGATACGTTGGAGACGTATCAGCGTCTCTGGAACTTTTCTCGTATTGTGGCTCTCGGTACTAGGGCTTTCGCGATGGAGAGAATAAATAGGCGAAGGGGTAGAGTCGGGAGGCGCTCGAGGGGCCCACCCCATAGGCCGGCGCGGCCAGGGGCCCCACCGCGCCGCCATGTGGGGTGGCCGCCTCGTGGCCCCTCTTCGTCTCCTCTTCGGACTTCTGGAAGGCTCCGTGGAAAATAGGACCGTGGGCTTTTGTTTCGTCCAATTCCGAGAATATTTCCTGTGTAGGATTTCTGAAACCAAAAACAGCAGAAAACGAGGACCGGCGCTTCGGCATCTTGTTAATAGGTTAGTGCCGGAAAATGCATAAAAATGATGTAAAGTGTATATAAAACATGTGAGTATTGTCATATAACTAGCATGTAACATAAGAAATTATAGATACGTTTGAGACGTATCAAGCATCCCCAAGCTTAGTTCCTACTCGCCATCGAGTAGGTAAACGATAACAAGGATAATTTCTGAAGTGACATGCTACTATCATAATCTTGATCAATACTATTGTAAAGCATATGAGATGAATGCCCAACACTTAAGGGAAACTTGATGTTGTTCTACAAACCTCTGCACTTGAAGGCCCAACACTGTCTACAATAATAGAAGCGTGTGTAGACATCAGTACCTAGCTTCCCCATTCTCTTCTTACCCATGTTCTTCTTCTTCTAGTGACTCTATTACCTGGTCTGGATCAACTCCTGTTCCCCTAGTGGCTAATTGATTTGCAATGTTTCTCATCTGGATCCTATGCCCTACTATTACTGCATATACTGCTATGCTATGATTGATCACTTGCTATTGCTATTGGTTCTGGCTACGTTAGAGCTTGATATTTCCCCATACTTCCCCGGGGGATCTACTGCTAGTGACTAGTCTATTTACCTATATTGCTCACTGTTTTTGCACCATATGGTTGTCTGTGGCCCTTTGCTATGGCCTGCTATCCTGATAGACATGCTATGATGCTTCTGGTACTTATAAAAGCATTACAGGTCATGTGAAACTGATGATGCCATATTGTTTTGCTTCCTGGTTGCAACTTTGTGCTACTATTGTCCCTACACTTTCCATATATTATATATATTGATCAAACTATGTTGAGTGAGCTAATGGTCTATTACGTGTTCATGTTGTGAGAAATTTAGATGGATGGTTGTTAATAAACTGGCTAAGAAGTGACGATTCAGTTAAATATCTTGAATTATATGAGTTCCAAGATTCCTTCGATGCTATTTAAAAGAGTCTGGACCCTTTTTGGGTGATGATGACTTGGCTTATGTTGCGGTTGGATTTACTTGTGATTTATGTGACATCAGCAGTGGTAACACTGTTGTTAATGGTTGCTCTCACTACTATAGAAAGGTGTGGCTTTGTGTAGATAGACAATTTTATAGTAGGTGATCATTCCTATGCTTGTCCTACTAATGGTTTCCATTAGAATGAGATGGGTGTTCTTTTTAGTTTTCAGAGGATTTGATGTTGGCTTAAATAGGATAATTTCTATGCTTTTCCTTGTTAAGAGCATACAACTCTGTTTAACTAGTATCATCTCTCTGAGAACTGATTTGAGTGCCAGTTAGTTTTGATTGGGCCAAATGATGATATAAACTCTTTATTTCCCCTATTTTTGTTGGGATGTGTTGTTAAGATAAGAAACTGATCCATTGGATCAATTCGTGGTGCTTAGTATACCTCACTCCAGCACCTTGATTATGGGGTTGCTGATGTAGTGGATCTGATGTTGCTGTTGTTGAGCTTGTCCTCCTTGCTCTTTGTACCTGCTTGATTGATTTATGACTCCATATGGTGGCGTTCTTGGTGAAGAACACTATGATTTTCTTTCATTGTTTCCAAGTGCCACCTTAGTTTAGTACTACGTACTTGTTGTAGACTCATCCATTCAGATTTAGTTGTGCAATGATGTGTACGGAGGAGCACGTCCGAGCAAAATTGTAATATGAGCAAAATTATAATTACTGTTTAGTTTAAATACAATTATGTAGAGAAACTTTGGATCGTATAGAATAAAGAGTGAATCTGTTTTTATTCTATATATGAAGGTTTTGTGATATCACATCATTTTTTTTAACCTAAAATACATACCGCCGACGCATAGGGTTGTTTGCCGGTGGTAACTTAAAATATCGCTAGCGAGCTGGGAGGCGCCCGTGGTACCTATTACCGCCAGCGAGTTGGGAAAACCGCCGGGGGTATTTCCACCTTACCGCCGGCGCTTACGAATACGCCGGCGGTAGCACTTTACCACCAGTGAGGTGGTCGCCGGCGAACAGCAAGGCGCCGGTGGTAGCAAATTCTGTGCGCGGGCGGTAAGCAAATTTCTAGTAATGTTAGTAGATTGCGATCTTCTTCCCCAAATCCCCCCATGTCCAAAACTTGATCTTCATCCTGTAGTGAGCAATGCTTCTAATTCTCTTTCTAAATACTTCTATGTCCGGTTCAAGTCTCATTTTTCCCTTTGAGTTCTTACTATGTGAGCTTTTTCGGAAGGGTGTATGTGAAAGGAGTTGTAGTAGCTACCAAAGTACCATTTTAAAATGAGTCAACGAAACATAAATATATCTGATCTCTATCACCACGGCTATCATAGTTGCTGTCATAAATTCACATCATGTCATGTTTACGCAATGGTTGTTCTTCTAAGTGTATGTACAATGGGGTAACGCCAAACTTCTGTTACGGTCGCCACGTCGAATTTTTGCTTAGTTGAAGTAGAGAAAATGAAAAAAAAATAGAAGATTGCCTTCTCTTAGCTAAAAGATAATATCTTACTTACTAAAATTAATTGATTCTCATTAATAGCTAGAGATGACAATAAAAGATATTGCATTGTATCACTTATATTTGGTGGCTTCTCTAGATGATGTGGACTGATAAGAAAAAAAAAGAATTTTATCTACCATTGTACATGGCCTAACGTGTCACATGCCTCCCTCGCGGTGTCACTTTAGGGACATACATCCTTTGCCTTTATAGCTAGAAGATGGTATGTGTATTTACACACAATAAATGCTCGCTAAATCTAAAATCATTATATACTTCAAAGATCAAAACCTACCAAAGATCAAAACCAATCAAATATTAAAGGCAAGAGAGGATCATTATAAATGCTCCAAATAAATAGATAGATATATATAGGCGCTACATATAGAAAAAAGAGGCCACCATTTATTGCATGATAAAAGCCAATTAATAATAATAAACACTAAAAGGATCAGATGGATATAGAGGAAAAAGGTACTATCCCACTACTATATTACATTACGCGCCGGTTGGGAAAGAGAGAAGACGATCCACAGAGCTCCAAGAACAACAAGACGAGATGTATTGGTGAATTTCGGATGCTAGGTACCTAGCTCACTCCTGATCGATCTTCGTCCATTTCGATATCTTTTTTCTCTGGTTTTGTGATATAAGAGGATTAATTGTTGTTTAGGTCGATCGTTTATACCACCCAAACTTTTCGAAATCATCCGAAACCTATATGGAATATTGAGCTATATACAGGGATTTTGGGGTATGAGTTGTAGAAGGATTTCGGGGAGGAGCGATCTAATCGTCGGGTCTAGAACGGACGGCGAGGATTTCGGCATCCGAGTCCGTCTCGAGCCTGGGGTACCGCTGCTACTAGTACTGATCTCCCCTCTCTTTTCTTCCTCACGGGTCACGCCTGAGCCCTGAAGCAACCGGATCGCCCCGCCTCGCCGTCCGCCGCCGGATCCACCTCGAGCCGCCGCTGCCGCCAGAAACCCTCCGCCGCCGCTTCCCTCCGGTGCCCTCTTGTTTCTTGTTCCATGATCTGATGAGATTGTTCTGTTGTCATTACTCGTGAAACCCTGTTTTCGCTGTTTCGTCGGCTCACAGAGGAAGCGTACTGGTGTAGGCTTAATTAGCGCCCCAATTCTAGCTAGCCCCTTCATGCTAGAACGGTGGAATTTTGGTCCTGAATTGTGTGATTCACCATACTTTTATTCGATCAGGAGCACATCACTCTGAACTCTGAACTCTGAAGCACCGGGGCTGCTTCAGTAACTGAAGGGGACGAAAACCGCCCAGCTGATCCGCCTGATCCTGCCGTCACGATGAAAACACACGAGCGCGCGGCTAGCCTGGCCCTTGCTGGTACGTTTGTCGAGAAATTCAGCTATATTAGCCCCTTCGGCCGTGCTTCTCGTAGCCTCTTCATTTTCCTTTTGACAGGCAACCTCCAGGCATACACATTTTTCTGAATCACAGTCCTAAGGTTTCGCATGACATGTGCAGGTCTGAGCCTGGCGCCGCTCGTGATCAACGTGAACCCGAACCTGAATGTGGTACTGACGGCATGCCTCACCGTCTACGTGGGTTGCTACCGTTCCGTCAAGGCGACTCCACCATCTGTGAGCAATGTTTCTCTCCTTCATCTTATAACGTTAACATATCTCTTTCATCTTATAATACTATGATTAACCTTTACCTTTTTTTCTTCTTATCCAGGAGACGATGTCGAAAGAGCATGCGATGCGGTTCCCTCTGGTGGGGAGCGCGATGCTTCTCTCGCTGTTCCTGATGTTCAAGTTCCTCTCCAAGGACTTGGTCAACACTGTTCTCACAGCATACTTTTTCGTTCTCGGCATTGCCGCCCTCTGGTAATTTCTAGATGCTCTTTCAAGGGTGTGTTTTTCCACAGATGTACATACTTACAACTCTAACAGCGAACCTGAGAATGTTTACGTGCCCTGCTTTCTGAATTGTGCAGTGCGACGCTGCTTCCTTCCGTCGAACGGTTTCTTCCTGTAGGGTGGAATAATAATGCCATTGTATGGCGTGCTCCGTACTTCCACTGTATGATTCACCACCTTCATTTTGATGCTTGCTCGCTTTCCTGTACATTCTGTAGCTCATGTCATATTATTACAGCTAAATTTCTATTACCAGTGTACTACTTTGAAGCACTATTTTGCCGCACCTCTAGTATTTTCATCTTGCCATACTTTGGAATACCATTATGCTAACCAAAAGTATGTATGCTTTTGCTACTCGTGATGTAATAATATGACCCTTTTCTTGCAGTTCCATATTAACTTCCGTCTTGCCTACAAGATAACGATTGCTCCTTCTTGGCCATATTATAATTTATCATGCTCTTACCTAAGATTGAGACTTGTTGATGGTTTAACCTCATTAATTTCACATTTCAGCACTCTCGGTGGAGTTCACCAAGTCTCAAGTTGTTGCTTCAATCCCAGGAATTTTCTTTTGTACATGGTATGCCATGAAGAAGCATTGGCTAGCAAACAATGTTTTGGGAATTGCTTTCTGCATTCAGGTTTGTCCTTACTGCTACTTTGAGTTTAAGGTTAATATGCATTGCTAGAATAGTTGTTGGCTGAAAGATTTCATAAAAATATATTATCTCTTTCCTTTTTTTTTTACTTTCTCAACAAAACCTTAATACTTTAGTGTTTATCTTGCAGGGAATTGAGATGCTATCACTAGGATCATTCACAACCGGTGGTATTCTCTTGGTATGTGTTCACTCAAAGCTCATAGCGAACTAACTTATCTTGTACGGCTTCCATTATTTCAGCCCCCGACTTGTCTTTCGCTTGCTCAGCTCTCTGCTATCTTAGTACTCTGTGGAGCATGACATTTAAATACCATAAATACAGTTTGAAGAATATAGCATGACACGTAGGCACCTTAAATATAAATGAAGTCTCTGATATCCTACAAAATTTGTTTGCCTTTCTTCTTGCTATGAAATGAGCAGTCTACCAAATTTGTAGGAAGCCTTAATGATATATTGTGCTTACTAACCGTGTTAATGACCTGTAGTTTGCATCTCTAGGTTATCATGTTGTTGCGTCCCTCTTCTCTTAATACAAATATTGATTTCCAAGCAGCTCATTAAATGCATTGCAGATAATGTTTTTTGTCCTTGTTTTCGTGATTTGTTTATAATGTAGAATCGAGTTTCAATCATGGATTATTTATTTTGATGGTATCCTGTTGGAAAGTTAATATTCATGATTGCCTTTTCCAGTATTTGATGTAGTGGACCCATCCTCCAGCGAGGAGTTTTAAAATGTGATCCTACTATCTCGTGATTTAAATAATATGAAAAGTTCAACTTGTTTACTGTGTTACTTATTCTAAACCTATTGAAATTCTTGCTTGTGTCTGGCTCATGAAAATGCTAATCTAGTCATGCCATCAGTTTCTGTTACTGAAGTTTCACATACCGTTACTGAATCTTTGTTGAGTATTTCTTATATTGTTGTGTAAATGGTTGCTCAACTCCTTCTGGAATTTCAGGCTGGACTTTTTGTGTATGACATCTTCTGGGTGTTCTTCACTCCAGTCATGGTCACTGTTGCTAAATCATTTGATGCTCCGATAAAGGTTAGTGTTTTGTCTGACTGGATTTTTGCCCTCGACATTTTCTTCCATTCCATTGCCAATAATTTAATTTATTCACCTGTTTTTCTCTTCTTTGTGCAGCTTCTGTTTCCCACTGCGGATGCTGCACGCCCTTTCTCTATGCTTGGCCTTGGTGATATCGTGATACCTGGTTAGTGATAAGCATGCTATATTTGCAGTGATACTTGATTCCCTTTTCGATTTCTTGTTTTATAATACTGGCAGCTACATTATGTGAAAGCTCTGCTCTAACTAATGATCTATTGCAAGATTCTAACATTAATGTCATAACAACTGGATTGCTGTTGATATAAGGGGTTTTAGCTGAGGAAAGAAACTCGTCTCAGCGCTTGTTTAATTTAATGTACTCCCCGTCCTGAAAATGATGTCGCAAATTTATCTAAATTTGGATGTATCTAGACACTATTTAGCGTTTGGATACATGCAAATTTAGATAAATCTGTGACATCCTTTTTGGGGCAGAGGGAGTAGTCAGATATCATTTACTTAACACATAGTATTATTAGAGTTGGATGGGAGATTCTATAGTTTTGAGGAAAATAGAAAAGAAACAGTTACCTATTCAGACTTTGGTGCTAGAAAATCAACAATTAGTTCTGGATCATTCAGTATTGAAAAAAATGTCTAAAGATTCCATGTTTCCACAGGCATGTAACCTAACACATAATAACATGTTTCTAATTCCGACTCCAGGTATTTTTGTTGCACTTGCTCTGCGTTTTGATGTCTCGAGGGGGATCAAGAACCGTTACTTCAACAGTGCATTTCTGGGATACGCTGCGGGTATAACAGCTACAATAGTTGTGATGAACTGGTTCCAAGCTGCGCAGGTTAGTCCTGTTACGAATATCTCTTTTCATCCTTTGCTGCTCTTGACCCATGTCGATCTCTGAAAAAATATATTAACACCTTTTATCTCCGTCTTTTGTTTTTGATACGCAGCCTGCTCTGTTATACATCGTTCCTGGTGTGACTGGTTTCGTCGCTGCTCACTCCATGTGGAATGGAGAAGTGAAACCGGTAAGCTTCCTACGTTGTCCTTTACTTTGAACTTGAGGGTATTTTAAGTAGTAGTGATTTTTTACTTGTAAATTTTTTCACATTGTTGCTCTTAAAAGTCTAACAAACCAAAATATTTCCACATGACTGGCAAGAAAGGCATCATCTGACACAAATATTAGTTCCCGATAGAAAAGCTGCAGTTTGATATTCCCATATTCTGAAGTAGTCCTGTAATGAGAGAAAGTAGTTGACTATTGGAGCCTCCTTTGATGTTGCCTCAAGTAAAAAATTCTACTTCTGCGTAAAGAATACTCATGCATGTTGCAAAACTAATGTCAGTTAGTTGTTTGTTCCTTTGCTGTGATTGTCTGTGGTGCTGCGTCCCTATCGTTTTTTTCCTTTGTAGTCAAAACGCAAGATTTCGTTGTTTCTGACTATTTTGCGTTTCCAGCTGCTGGAATTCGTCGAGAAACAAGCCGAAGAGGAGGGAGCCGGCGAGGGAGAAGATAAAGACCCCAAGGAGAGCAAAAAGGTGGACTAGTGTTGGATAAGTTCTTTCTAATTAGCTAGGAGAATCAGGAATTTAAATGGGGCAGATGATCTGGACAACCGAGAAGTTGACTCATATGAAAAAACCTCCTTATTCAAAAAATTATGACTTTTAATTCCTTTGAGTGGTAGTAGAACTGTAGAAGAGGGAACATATGCCCTGAAATGGACTTGGAATAGAATGCAGTCCATTGAGATTTGACTTCACCGAAAAGAGAAAACGTTTTGTCCGCTCCATCCCCCGCGGGCGGAGACGGGCGAACCCCAAAACCTAGCGCCGCCAGGCCCCTCCCCTCTCTCCTCCCCTTCGCCGCCGTCGGCGCAGGCCGCCGGGCAAAGTCCCTCCCTCCGCCTAGACCTACTCTCTCGCTATATCTAGAACCTTTTGTTTTATCACCACCGACTTTTTCGTTATGGTGGCAGTAAGGACAGGGTACTGTCCGAATTATATATGTTCCCTATATTCAGTGACATGTTATTCCAGATCCCAAGTAGGGCAATAGATTTGCCGTTTCTTGCGAAATTGACATATGTATTTCGGTTTTTCATCATCATTGTTAAGAGGCTATACCAGAAAGAATATTTGCAATTTTGTCTCAACGGCAGATTCGGCAGGGAAAACATTATAAGTTGTGTTGTCAAAAGAAGGCGCAGAGGAGCGAATCCGGTTCGTGGCTGACTGCCAAAGTCACGGCCAATTCTGTCTTTTGCGCAGACAAGAGGTTCTGCATTGCAAAAGTGTCTCTTGTACAGTATATGCGTGTGTTTCTTCTCCTGCATGCGCTTCTTTGCTTGCTATAGACAACATGGAAACGGTGTCCATCCATCACGTACACTCAATTCCATTTTGTGTCAGCCTCGTGGTTTCGTTTTCACATCTTGCGACACTTTTTTTAGACGGAAAAGTGAGGCCAGCTTTGAATTAATGAAGCCAGCAACCGGCTAGGAGTTACACCAGAAGTTACAACATACACGCGCAGAGCGCAAATCGAAACACAAAACAGAAGACAACACAAGTAACGTCAAGGCCGCCAGAACGCCAACTTGAACCATGAAAAGGGAGCTTTGTCTTCTGCAGCACCGGAGCAATCACGGCCATGTCCGCACCAACAAAACCTCAACCACACCAAAACTGCAATCCACGGGGAACTCAACGACGGGCCGACCACCTAACAGAGCTTGAGGAGCCAAAGGAGGGGGGGGGGTGGTCTTGCGGCGACGCCTCCAAGAAGGTGTATGGCGCTAGAGTGCGCCATCGTCACCGGCAGAGACAGAAGGTCCTGCAAAGTTTTCACCCAAACCCTAGAACCACCACCCCTGGAGCTCGAGCTAGGTCCAGACCTGGAACACAAGATCATCCCCTGGCATTGGGATAAGCACACCAGCAAGGGCTACGACCAGACGCCGACCTAGCAAAGCCCCCCAAGGCGCTGGGGAGGACATCAGCTACCACAGTCCACAGCAAGCCGTGTAAAAACAGCCAAGCCGACGTTGCGAGAGGGCTGCAACACCAGCAAGAGGTCACAGGGTGATCCACTAGACACTACTAGAGAGGCATGCCCAAAGCGAGGCCCCCAAGGAGAGCAGATTGAGGCGGAGGGATGGAGCCCATCACTTCGAACAGGCGAGACATCATCGGGACGCCTTCAACAAGGGAGTGACACCCGCAGGTGCCGCCGTCACCGGCACAGGCCAGTGCCATGTGCAGCTTTCGCTGAGGTCCAAACACCCGATCAGAGTTCCAGACGGCATCGCGAGGGCGTAGAGCAGACAAAGCAGAAATCACTGCCGCGCCCCCAACCGAAGCCGCACTAAGCACTAGCCCCAACTAGACTCAAGCGCAAGGTGAACGCAGAATGGCTGGCAATGCCCGGCCAGACCCAGATCTAGACGACGCTAGATCGGCGGCAACCCAACGACCCCACCATCCCCAGAGCATCACCACCTGCGCGAGCGTGACCAAACTGGTCAGAGGAGAAGCGTGCCAAAGCCGCAAGAGCAGTTGTAGCAGCGAGCATGCTGCCTACCCCGGCGAGCACGCGCTGGCCCAGGACCCACTCCTGGATGGGCAGCAAGAACGTCGCCCACAGCGGCAACGAAACAGTCAAAACTCCCATGGTCCCGACACAGCTGAGCAGGACCGCCCGGACCCCGGCCACCACGCAGGACGGTCAACTCGTTGCTCAGCCGACACCATCCACCCCAGCCGCGCGACAACAGCATGCACGGGAGGCCACGATGGGGAAGGCAAGGGTGTGAGGGCGACCGGGCCCACCAAGCCCAGATCTAGGCCCGCGGGCCAAGATCTGGCCGCCCCCACGAGCACCCCCTGCAGCACTGGCGGCGGCGGCCAGAGGCTCCACCACCACGCCCAGGCACCAACTACGCCATGGCGGGAGCCCGCAGCAACCGGGGGCAGGACCGGCGCCTTCCTCCGCCGCAGAAACGAGGCCGCCCCGACGGTGCGTCCATGCGCGTGGGAGAGAGGGAGGCCGCCGCTTCCAGCACCGTCAGGGCTTTGCCCGGCAGCTCCCGCCGGCAGCGACGACGAAGGAGGGGGAGGGGGAGGGGCGCGCGGGCGTGGGGCGGCAGCGCCCCGGCTGCCTTGTGGGGGGGGGGGACGGGAGCGGGGGAGCGGGGGAGAGGAGAGATCTTGCAACACTTTGATCATCAATTTCCATGAAAATACATTTAAATGATAGATTCTGTAACATCATATTTTTCGAACCCTGGTATACATAGTTAGCACACATCTCGATTGGACAAGTTGGTTATGTGAGGGTATTTGGTGTGAGGTGACAAGCTAGTTGGGACGATTGATCTAATGGTCTAATTCACCGTCTTGTTCCTGGAATCGAACATGCCATTACTTTCCTCGATTCTTTCTTGCTGATGCGCGGAACATCAGACATTCGAGTTTGTTTGGTGCAACGCACGATCGGGCACATCACTATATGTCCTTTTCTTTTACCTCGTCTTAATAGGCGGCCCTAAAGCCAGTTGATGCATGATGCAAACTGTTCGTCACGTTTATATGTATGCATTTGCACACTAAATTTTTATTGTAAAGCCAGAGAATTTTCCTCCTCTAGTGGCACATGATCACGATCTTCTTAATTAGGGGAAGACAACAAAAGCAGGAATTTAGATGGGCAGAATGGTCTCGACACTAGTAGAAAATCTCTCATCAGTACCGGTTCCAGAGGGGCTTTAGTACCGGTTGAGCAACCGGTATTAATTATCCGGCACTAAAGCCCCCCACCCTTTCGTACCGGTTGCTTACGAACCGGTATAAAAGGGGCCTCCACGTGGGCCACCAGGAAAGCTCAGGGCTAAGGATCTTTGGTACCGGTTGGTAATACGAACCGGTACCAAAGGTTCCCCCCGCGGCAGGGAATTTGCCCAAATCTCGCCGCGGCAGAATTGGTTTTTTAGGGTTTTTGGAGGGGTTTAGGGATATCGGTTTGTTTCATATCGCGTCGATGCACCAGAAACGCGTTTGGGTTTAGGTAGTACATGAAGATCAAGATGATGCATAGCAAGTTGGTGCATATAATATAACACACATGTTATTGCATAAGATCGCAAATTAAGTAGCACTATGCATGAAGATCGATCTTCATGCATAGTGGTACTCTCCGAGGCGTACTCTATATATGTCTATTACATGTAGCATAGTGGTACTCTTCGAGTCAACTATATATGTAACATGTACATCTTCATTCATAGTGGAACTCTGCGAGTGGTGGTATGACGTCCCGAAGGAAAAATCCCGCCAATTCCTCGCCTATTGCAATGAAGCGGTCATCGATTGAGAGCTTGTTCCGCTTTCTTGCCAACTATAAAAGAATAAGATACAAATGAATACATGAAACAACTATTACTGAAACTCAGCACAACTTATGATAACAAAACAAATTTGTGAAGATTGTTTTTGTACCTCTTTATTTCTTTCATTATTCGTTCTCTCGTTGATAATTCTGCGGATGTACTCGCAAACGAAGAATCCACAGAGATCGGTTCCCGGAGGTTGTTGCGGGCATTTCTTTACAAGAATATAATTCAATCAAACAATAGTCAAGTATGATAATTAAAAGGTGTGTGGACCTAGGTAGTACTACTTACTTTCGCACGCCATCGCAGCTTCGGTGTCCATTCACGGGACGTATCTTCCTTGATGAAAGTTTGCCATACGCTGCTCGACAAAAGAAAATGTATAAAAGAGTCATCAATTAGTTCAAAGCAGGAAATTAACGAAACAAACCGATCAGAATTAAAATTACCTTCTGAACATTAAAAAACAAGACAAGTATAGATCCTTTTTTTTGCTTAGTGAGTCCAAGACTTCAACTTCTCCAATTTCCAAATTGATGACGAGAAGAATAAAGTGAAACCTAGGCACGTTTCAATATGTAGTGTCATATACATAAGTCATTAGTTAAAATTTTGACATACGGTGAGCAAAATATAATGTGTTATAAGACGAGTAAGACTCACTCGAAGTTGTAAGGCCAAAGTATTAGCTTTTTGTCACGTTGTCGCTTCAAAAACCTTAGCAAAGTCTGCGGTGTATCCTTGTTATAGAGGGGATTCTCTATGGTTTTAACATGCATTGTGTGCGGGTCAATGAACCCAATGTCTGTGATATCGTCCCTTTTGCATTCGAGCATCTTCGATCTGCATAATATAGCGCACAAAAGATTATAATCTGCAGACAATGAACGACTTCTCAAATTAAATAAATAAATCACTTACAGACAATAGCAACTGATGATTGATTTGTCGAGGGCCCGGAGATTGTATAACTGAAAGAGTTCGGCGAAGTCAACGTTCACACGAGTACTCCCGGAAGTAGTGCTCTTCCCTAACTCGCACCATGATAGTCTCGATCCCTTCCTTTGAGGCCTTAAGGTACCACGAATGCAAGTTACGCATACTTGTTGGTACCTTCCTGAGATTCTCGACCAAATCTTTCCCTTGAACAAACTGATATGCTCGTTCAGCTAAGGCGTAATCAGTTGCGTCTTGTCGAGAACTTTGAACGGTCTTCCCGTCAAACACCTTGAGAGGGGCGACCGATTGAACGGGTTGTTGTCCGAGCTGGTAGACACTCGTGTATCCCTTTTATCTCCCCGATACCCGATTGAACGGGTTTTGTCGCCTCGATCATCTTGTCATACGACCTTTCAATAGAACGCACATAGTCGGATGGCGGCGATGGTACAGGGTCATATAGATTGTCAACGGTACGCACAACTTTCTCCCGATCTAGTGTCTTCTCGAAAGGTATCTCCGGCACTTTCGGTGCAAAAATTTCTTCACCTCGGCCTCGAACGGCCTCCGCGTTTTCCTCCGGAGTTTTTTCCCAAGGTAACTTCTCGGTAGGCGGCAGTTGTTTCTCCTTTCTAGCTTTCTTCCTAGGCGGCGTACCGTTCCGCTTAACGGACGCTGTCTTACGCGGAGGATCTCGAGATGGTGGACTCACGCTGGGGTCCCTCTCAGGTAGGTGTGGACTTGGCTGCTCACCAGGACTGCCACCAGGAGGAGTCGATGGCATTTGCTGCTCATGTGTAGGAGTCGGTGGCCTTTGTAAATTTGCGGCAAAACTCCTTGGGCTCCACTGGTTCACCATTATCCTTGAATGCCGTGAGGGCTAACCTGCCCTCGCCCTTTAGCACCCGCGTCGGGCCTCGTTTTGATCTAACAGACTTGCTCGATGACCAGAAGGCTAAAAGAAAAAAATATTCGTTAATAAGTGCAATACAAATAAATGAATGCATCTAGGGATGAACATATAGACTAATTGATACATAGATATACACCTCGCCGGAGTTTGTGGTGGACACTTCGTTGTCTCTTCTAATTTGTTCAGACTCAAGTCCCTCGCCGAAATCATTCAGAAAGTCTTGGAAATCGTTGTCATCTCCATCGTCGGGTTCCTGACCACGGGCACTCTCATAGATCAATTGCTGCACCGCTTCTTCCCCCTCCTCATCTCGGATGAAGGTGCCGTCCTCCATACCTCAATGTCACTGCAAAATTAAGAAAGCAATTGTATTTCATTCATCATGGATAACAACTGAAATGAAGAAAGCAAAAAACCCTAACCCTAACCCTATCCCCCTCCTCCTCCACCACCGCCACCGCCACACACTCGGCCTTTGGATCCGCCACACACTCGGCCTTTGGATCCACCACACACTCGGCGTTCCCCCTCCTCCTCCGCCACCGCCACTCCTACTCGGAGTATGGAACTACGTACATGGCGAGTTTATGAACAATGGGATGGGCAGGAGCACCACACACTCACACACCACTCCTTATGTGGAGTCTATATATATCTCGCCATTCGATAGGCATGGCCACACCCACTCATGTACACTCGCTCGTCTAACTAAGTAAAGCACATCTAGCAAGAGGCTAGTGACCATGGCTTCACTCTCGTCCCTCTTGCTCGCGTCGGCCTTCTTCCTGGCTGGCTCCATCTTCTTCTACCGCTACGACGCGAGCGGCAACAAGTCCGGCGGCACAACCACCACCGCGCACCTCCAATTCTACATATGCACGACGACTACACGGGTCCGCGCCCCACCGCGAAGCGCGTCGTCTCTGGGCACACCAGCGACAACGACAACGTCACGACGACGCTGAAGACTGCGCCGCGGCAGTTCGGCGACATCATGTTTCTGTCCGGGCCAGGCTTTTCAAGTACATCCAGGGGAAGAACGCCTACAACGAGACGATCGAGATGACGGCGCCGGTGCTCACCAAGGTGGCGCCCAGCGACGGGCCATTCTGCGCCTCCTCCTTCGTCGTCAGCTTCTACGTGCCGGCCAAGAACCAGGCGGACCCGCCGGCCGCCGACGGCCTGACCGTGCAGAGGTGGGCCGGGGCCAGGTACGCCGCCGTGCGCCGCTTCGGCGGCTTCGTCGCCGACTTCGACATCGGCCAGCAGGCCGCGCTGCTCGACGCCAGCCTGCATGGGACCAAGTGGGCCGCCTCCGTGTCCGACGGCGGCAGCGCCGGCCCCGTGTCCTACACCGTGGCGCAGTACAACTCGCCCTTCGAGTTCAGTGGCAGTTCGGCGACGGATGGCCCAAGCGGCGGCAGCGCGCGGGTGGGCACGGCGAGAGGCCGCATCGACATTTTGTCGAACAGCCTACGCGCGCGGTGGCGACGAAGCGGCAGCGCTGGCCTTGGCGCCGGCGTAGGCGTCTCCGTCTGTGGCGTCTCCAGCCTGGTCTCGCAGCGGCGCGCGCGGCGTGGAGCGCGGCGGAGGAGGAGGGGTAGAGGGGCGGGCGATAGCGCCGGAGGAGGAGGGGTAGAGGGGCGGCGTGCTCACCTTGGCCGGCTTGCCGGCGCGCGGAGGAGGGGAGAGCGGCGGGCGAAGGCGAAGGCGACGGCGTGGGCGACGGCGACGGCGCGTCGGCTCTGCGGCGAAGATGGCGACGGCGTGGGCGCGACCGACAGCGTGGGCGACGGCGTGGGCGCGGGTCTCTGCGCGTTTGCGTGTGTGAGAATGGAGAAGATGGGGGAAATTTTGCCCGCGCGGCTAAGTGAAACACAGGGGAACCCCTTTGGTACCGGTTGGTGGTACCAACCGGTACCAAAGGTATTTTTTTTTTCTTTTTCTTTTGCTGTTTTCTTTTCTTTTGCTGTTTTCTTTTCTGTTTCTTTTTTACTTTTCTATTTCTTTTTACTTTTCTGTTTCTGTTTCTTTTTCTTTTCTTTTCTTTCCTTTTCTTTTCTATTTTTTTCTTTCCTTTTCTTTTCTATTTCTTTTTTTCTTTTCTGTTTCTTTTTTACTTTTCTATTTCTTTTTTTTACTTTTCTATTTCTTTTTCTTTTATTTTCTATTTCTTTTCTTTTTATTATTTGCTATTGCTTTTCTTTTTCTTTTCTATTTCTTTTCTTTCCTTTTCTTTTATATTTTTTTCTTTCCTTTTCTTTTCTATTTCTTTTTTTCTTTTCTATTTCTTTTTTACTTTTCTGTTTCTTTTTTTACTTTTCTGTTTCTTTTTCTTTTATTTTCTATTTCTTTTCTTTTTATTATTTTCTATTGCTTTTCTTTTTCTTTTCTATTTCTTTTCTTTCCTTTTCTTTTATATTTCTTTTCTATTTGTTTTCTTTACTCCCGCCACGACGCCGTCCGCGCGGGAAAGTTTCCCGCCACGTACGACGTCGCGCGGAAACTTTCCCGCCACGACGCCGCGCGTGGGAGAAAAAAGGCGGGAAAGAAAGGGCGGGAATAAAAATTTATTACGAGTGAACTCGAATTAAAAGTACATAGCTTAACTGAAAATTAAAGATACATGGCCAAATTCTACTGTTGGAGTCATTCAGTCATACTCGTGCCTAGCCCTGTAGTAGTCGCCACTGTAGTCGTCGTAGTCGCCGTCATCATCGTCGCTGGCATCGGGGTCGCGGTACTCGAACGTCGGCGGGTGAGCACGCGTGGGCTGGGACTGAGGGTAGCGCAGGCGGGGGCCACGGTAGGCCATGACGCCCTGGAGAGTCCGGCCGCGCCACCACGGCCGACGGCCGGCCTCGTTGAAGTTCGGAGGAGGCGGGCCGCCCTCCTCGTGCACGGCAAGCGCCCTCTCACGCCGATTGATGAAGAAGCTTTCCCAAGTCGGGCTGTAGTCGGGATGCCATCGGGGATTCCTCCGCTGCTCGGCGTGAGCTCGAAGTAGTAGTGGTTCGTGATGGCCATCTCGCGCGCCACACCTAGAGGGACTGGAGGGACCGGTACGCCTCCGGCAGCTTAGCAACCAGCCGGTCGGGACGCGGTAGCCCGGCGGGCGAGGGGTAGTTCGAGGCGCAAAGCGCCTCCGCCTCCGGGGGGTTAGAGATGCGATGGAAGCCATGGGAGAGAATGATGAGGTTTGCGGATATGAGTCTAGATGTGATATGTAAATGGTGGCCAAGCCTACATATATATAGTGAAAAAATGGCGGGAAGACGAGAGGCGAGGAACCGGTGGAAAGCGCGGGAAGAAAATAGGCGGGCGAGACAGGATCGAGGCAAACCTTTAGTACCGGTTGGTGGGTGCAACCGGTACTAAAGCTGTCGGCAGGATAAGGACGCCCTGCTCGATGAGATATAGTATGTAGCGCACGATGCCCTGTCGGTGGGATAAGGACGCGTGGGTAACCTTTAGTACTGGTTGGTGGGTGCAACCGGTACTAAAGCTGTCGGCGGGATAAGGACGCCCTGCTCGATGAGATAAAGTATGTAGCGCACGACGCCCTGTCGGTGGGATAAGGACGCGTGGGTAACCTTTAGTACCGGTTCGTGTCCGCAACCGGTACTAAAGGCTGTCGGCAGGATAATGACGCGTGGGTAACCTTTAGTACCGGTTCGTGTACGCAACCGGTACTAAAGGCGTCGGCAGGATAAGGACGCTCTGCCTATAAAAGGAGCATCGATAGACCATGGGAAGCAGCTCAACAAGCCAACATGGATGGAGAGTTTCATCACCATGGATGGAGGAAAGGGTTGGGAAATCTCCCGTGGCGGAACTTGTCGAAGATGCCCTTGGTGCACACGCCCTATGGCATCTTCGGAAGTTCCGCCTTGGAAAAATTTCCCTGCAAGCCCGTGGAAGACTCCATCTCCTCTAACAATGTTGGGGAAAGGGTTGGGAAATCTCCCGTGGCGGAACTTGTCGAAGATGCCCTTGGTGCACACGCCCTATGGCATCTTCGGAAGTTCCGCCTCGGAAAAATTTCCCTGCAAGCCCGTGGAAGACTCCATCTCCTCTAACAATGTTGGTGAAAGGGTTGGGAAATCTCCCGTGGCGGAACTTGTCGAAGATGCCCTTGGTGCACACGCCCTATGGCATCTTCGGAAGTTCCGCCTCGGAATTCTTTCCTGCAAGCCCGTGGAAGACTCCATCTCCTCTAACAATGTTGCGGAAAGGGTTGGGAAATCTCCCGTGGCGGAACTTCTCGAATATGCCCTTGGTGCACATGCCCTATATATGGCATGTTCGGAAGTTCCGCCTCGGAAGAATTTCCACTGCAAGCCCGTGACTTAACTAGTAAAACAAGCCAACCATCTCCATTGTTAATATCTTACATACGGTAACATCATTACACAAAAGTGATTTCCATATTGAGATACACAAGTTATGATCCCTATATGTAGCTAGCTAGTCTTCGAGTTTTCTTCGCCCGTTTTCCTTTCTTCTTACTGCGACGCAACCATGGACAATCTTCATTGTTTAAGATGATGCTTGGGTCAATTTTTACCTTGAAGGGTGGAATATCGTCAAACTTATTATAATCTTCGACATGTCTGTCTTGTCCTCTACTCCCACGATGTTTCTTTTTCTGAAAGAACTATGTGCCGCTTTGGCTCATCGTATGATGTGTCCTCTTGCCTTTATTTTCTTTTTTCGGTTTGCTAGACATATCCTTCACATAAAAAACCTGAGCCACTTCATCGGCTAGGACAAATGGTTCGGTGTCGTACCCAAGATTCTTGAAATCCACTGTAGTCATTCCGTATCTGCGGGTCTACTGTACCCCATCTTTCGGGTTGAACCATTTACACCGGAACAAAAGGACCTTGAAATTAGGTCCATAGTCAAGTTCCCATATCTCCTCTATGTACCCATAATATGTGACCTTGTTCCCATTGCCATCTTACTGCATCAAAGCGGACACCATCTGTTTTGGTTGGTGCTCTTTTTGTCTTGGGCGAAAGTGTAAAATGTGTTCCCATTAATCTCGTACCCTTGAAAAGTCGATATAGTAGAAGATGGTTGCTTGGCCAACAAGTACAGCTGCTCGTCATCGGTGACATTCATGAGACGTGTTTGCAACCAACCGCCGAAAGTCTTCATGTGTTCTCCATCAATCCAATCTTCACGTTGCTCCGGGTATTTAGAGCGTAAGATCTCCTTGTGTTCCTCTTTGTACGGAGCAACCAAGATGGAATTAAGTAGAAGCTGTGTAGTGTGCTTGAGTGAAAGAATGTCCGTCCATACACGTTGCTGATTTCTTTCCTAGCGTGCCTTTTCCACGCAGTCTCCCCTCATAGCGCGATTCGGGAACACCGATCGGCTTAAGGTCGGGAATAAAGTCAACACAAAACTCAATGACCTCCTCTGTTCCATAGCCCTTGGAGATGCTTCCTTCTGGCCTAGCACGGTTATGAACGTACTTCTTTAAGACTCCCATGAATCTCTCAAAGGGGAACATGTTGTGTAGAAATACGGGACCGAGAACGCCAATCTCTTCGACCGAGGTGAACTAGGAGATGTGTCATAATATTGAAGAAGGATGGTGGGAACACCAACTCGAAGCTGACTAGACATTGGACCACATCCTTCGTAAATTTTGTAGAGTAAGTGGATTGATCACCTTCGAGAAATTGCATTGAGGAACGCACATAGCTTCACAATGGGTACTCGAACATTTTCCGGCGAAGCCCCCTCAATGCAACCGGAAGTAATTGTGTCATAATCACGTGGCGGTCATGAGACTTTAGGTTTTGAAACTTTTTCTCCGACATGTTTATTATTCCCTTTATATTCGACGAGAAGCCGAGACGGGACCTTGATGCTACTCGAGGACTTCAAAAAAGATCTCCTTCTCCTCTTTGGTAAGAGCATAGGCGGCAGGACCTTGATACTTCTCTGCGGATTCAGGTTGTTTCCTTCGTGGATACTTTGTCTGGTCCTGCCGTGCATCCGGTGTATCTTTTGTCTTCCCATACACGCCCAAGAAGTTTAGCGAGGTTCACGCAAAGATTTTTCGTCACGTGCATCACGTCGATTGCAGAGTGAACCTCTAAGAATTTCCGATGGGGTAGCTCCCAAAATATCGACTTCTTCTTCCACATGGGTACGTGTCCGTCAACATCATGCGGAACAGATTGTCCGCCGGGACCCTTTCCAAAGATCACTTTTAAATCCTTGACCATATCATATATAACTTCCCCATTAGGGCGGGTAGGCTTCGTTCGGTTATCTGCCTCACCTCCGAAATGCTTTCCTCTCTTTCTTACGTGATGTTGTTTTGGAAGAAATCGGCGATGCCCCAGGTACACATTCTGGTTTCCCAAATAATTACTATCAGTCTCACCTAAACAGTGTGTGCATGCATTGTATCCCTTGTTTGACTGCCCTGAAATGTTACCAAGAGCAGGCCAATCATTGATGGTTACAAATAACAACGCTCGTATGTTAAATTCCTTTTGTTCGTGCTCATCCCACACAGGTACACCTTCGTCACGCCACAACTCTAAAAGTTCTTCAACCAATGGCCTCAGGTACACATCAATGTCGTTGCCGGGTTGCTTCGGGCCCTGGATGAGCACTGGCATCATAATGAACTTCCGCTTCATGCACAACCAAGGAGGAAGGTTATAGATACATAGAGTCAGCTGGCCAGGTGCTATGACTGGAGCTCTGCTCCCGAAAGGATTAAAGCCATCTGTACTTAGACCAAATCTTAAGTTCCTTGCGTCATCTGAAAATGACTTGAACTCTCTGTCGATTTTTCTCCACTGCGACCCGTCGGCGGGGTGTCTCAGCATCACATCTTTCTTACGGTCCTCTTTGTGCCATCGCAACAACTTGGCATGCTCTTTATTCCGGAACAAACGTTTCAACCGTGGTATTATAGGAGCATACCACATCACCTTCGCAGGAACCCTCTTCCTGGGGGTGGACTCACCCTCAACATCGCCGGGGTCATCTCGCCTCGATCTTATACCTCAATGCACTACATACCGGGCATGCATTCAAATTCTCGTACTCCCCGCGGTAGAGGATGCGGTCATTGATGCATGCATGTATCTTCTGCACCTCTAATCCTAGAGGGCGGACAACCTTCTTTGCTTCGTACGTGCTAGAGGGCAACACGTTCTCCCCTGGAAGCATCTTCTTTATTATTTTCAGCAACTTTTCAAATCCCTTGTCGAAGTACCATTTTCTGCCTTCCACTCTGCAGCAATTCCAGCGTGGTACCCAGCTTTTTCCGACCATTTTCGCAATTTGGGTACAACAGTTTGTTGTGATCCTCTAACATTTTCTCCAACTTCAACCTCTCGCTTTTCATTTCCGCAGTTCATCTTCGCATCAAGAATGGCCCGACCCAAATCGTCATCCGGGTCATCAAAAATCGGCTCATCGAAAATGAGCTCTTCTTCAGCTTCGTCTTCCCCCATTCTACTACCACCGTCTTCGGTGAATAAGGGATAGTTGTCACTATCCTCTTCTTCTTCGTTGTCTTCCAATATAACCCCTCTTTCTCCGTGCTTGGTCCAACAATTATAGCTGGGCATGAAACCATTCTCCAGCAGGTGGACGTGAAGGGTCTTCGAGGTAGAGTAATTCTTCATATTCTTACAGGAACTACATGGACAATACATGAAACCATTCGACCGCCTGTTTGCCTCAGCCACGTTGAGAAAATAATGCATGCCGTAATGAACTCGGGATGGCACCGGTCACCGTACATCCATTATCGACTCATCTGCATTTTATATATATCAAAAATCATTAAGTACACAACATCATGGATATATGAGTGACCAACTTAATTAATATTCAAGTTCATCACATAAAACTAATTGTTTTTATAAAAGAAGAGGGGCTCACCGAGGTGGTACCGTGCCGGCTAGGGGACGACGCTGGCGATCGACAGCGGTAAGGACGGGGATGATACTAATTAAAACCTACAAAAAATACCATAATTTCAGCTCAAATTGCATATAAAAAAATAAAATCACTAACTTAGGCATTTAATCGAACACCTTGCTTGCACTACAAAAATAGTACGAGTTAAAACTACCAAAGAACTGAGCTAAATTAGGAACGCCGGAAGGAAGGATGATATTGCTAACCCTTGGATAGATGTATGCCGTTAATCTTGTTAAAATGGTGGAGAAAAATAAAGATTATTGGAGTGTGAGAGGTGGATATTTGGAAATGTGAGAGGAGAAGTGAGAATGAGATATGCAGGGAGCTGGGCGCTGCCGCGCGCTCATATAGGCACAGACCCTTTAGTACCGGTTCCTTACACGAACCGGTACTAAAGGTGCAACCCTGGCCCCACCACCGCCTGGAAATCGAGCCCAAACCCTTTAATACCGGTTCCTGTTACGAACCGGTATTAAAGGTCCATAACGAACCGGTATTGATGTCCCACGCACGGAACCGGTATTAATGCCCCCTTTAGTACCGGTTCGTAAGGGAACCGGTACTAAAGGCTTAGATGGATGAGAGGTTTTCTACTAGTGCGAGTGAAGAGAGAAAGAATTGTGCAAGGCAAAAAAATAAAAAATATTCATGTATTGGGGTGAGCTTATATACACCGATACATGAGGGGGAGGGGAACACCAACCCAATATCCTAACCCTAGTATAGGAATATAGGAGAATTACAAGGGGACTAGAGAAGGAAGGTTAGGTAGGATAGTACGATAATTACGTGCGCTTACACGGAGAACTGATACATCGATTCACATAACGGAACCTTTTCTCTGTTCCTTGAACCAAACATTGACTATTCTTTCTTGGTGATGTGCGGAACAATTATAAATTTTTGATTGAGTTGATTTGTGAAATGCAATCAATTCACATGATAGGTTTTCTTTTGTTTCGAAAGGTTAAGCTCTACTATCTCCATACCAAGGCTTAAGGTTGACTACCTCCGTCTCGATCAAGGAATAAGGCGCACACATATTTCAAGACGAACTTTGACTATAAAAATTGAGCAACAAAATCTTGATTATATTATATGTAATTAGTGTCGTTGAATTCGTATTAAAAACACTTTCTAATGATGCTAATTTCATACAAACAATCTTTATATATTTAAAATAATTCTTGGTCAAACAAAAGCACGTAAAACGAGGGCGCCTTATTCATTGAACCGGAGGGAGTATATTTTTTTTAGAAAAGTCAAAGAAAGTAAAGTTTGACCAAAATTTTAGAATAATCTGTCAACAAATATGATATTTTGTAGATAACACATGAAAATATACTTCATTATCTATCTAATAATATTAATTTTATATTTTTCATGTTAATTATTATTTATAAAAACTTGGTCAAACTTAATATAGTTTGACTTTCTAAAAAATTGGCCTTAAGCCTTGGGATGGAGGTAGTATTTGATCTGGTGACATGTAGTAGAGGCATGGAAAAACCGGGAGTTTATGCTAGGAAGCTTGCCAAGGGCCATGGAGGCCTGTAGGATCTCGTTTCTTGTCGGCGCGAGGGCTCCATTTTTTGTTGATTTCCTTAGTCTGTTTAGGGCTTGTGTCCTACTCATGAAGAAGTGGCGGTGGTGACTCCCTAAAGATGAAAGTGGTAAAGTCATTGGAGAGCGTGTGGAGGTTTGTCTCTTGTGGATCTCGCTGAATTTGGTATGTGTTCTTTCTGATCTCAGCATCTCTTCATTAGTGATGGTTGCTCCGCTCGTGTGTTGGTCCTTTGGGGCTTCCATCTGTCCATTACAACAAGCTTTGCCCGGCTCCAATGAGAGAGGGGCGAGGACGGTGGCACACCTTCAATGCATTCGAGTACTTGTAGTAGTGGCTAGGTGGTCCAAAGACCTTTTTGTAATTTTTATTAATTTTAGGTTTTCGTGTACTGCTATTGAGGATTATGAATAGATCGGTGGACCTTGCGCAAAAAAATATAATCAAGTTCATTGCCATGATGAATTAAGCACAAAATTCGCACTCTACTGTTATTCATATAGTAGGCCACCATCTCATCCTGAAGAAGAATGAACGTCATAGTTTGTGGCAGAGATGGCAATTCAAAATGTTTTGTAAATGATTAATATTTACATATTTGATTGTTGCATGAATCTGATTGTGTTTAATGATGATATCCTTTATTTGAAGGTAAACACGAGCAAAGATTGTACTAGTAATAATCCGGCAAAAGAAAGATTATTCAAAGCAAGCTTAATGGACAATAGGGATGGTCCTGTCTTAAGCAACGAAAAAGTAGCGTGCTATTTCACGCTAATAGCGGCGCTATAGTGTATTTGCGAGTTGAACACTTCGCTATGCATTCTAGGCACGCTATGACACTACGTGTGCTAAAGACGCTCTATTTAACGCTATTTGGCGTTATTCGTTATTCCGCATAGCACGCTATTCTACAGAGTAATTTTTAGTAGCTCATTCCATATTTTGACCCACTTGCGTATCCTAAATCCCTATAATCCAGGCAACCCTAGACTAAGAAACTCAGATCGCGCACTCCCCAACTCCTTGTCACCTGCTCTGCCCAGCAGGCGACGACATGACGGCGCAGCTCCGCCCCCCCTTCTCCTCTGTCAATCGGTGGTAAGCGACCACGCCTATCTTCACCTTTGCGCCTTCACCCCATGCCTCCGTTCCCCTCCTCCAATCCTTCTAGTTCGGGATAATGTGAATGTAAACTATGGTTTGTGATTTTGAGACTATGTCATATCAAGTTATGGACTATGTGAACAATCTCTGGTTGATGTTTGGTTGCAAAATATCATATTCGAGATTTTATAGCTGCAGAGTGCTATATCTATTATTATATATATGCTGAAATCCTGAATTTTCATTTTTTTTGTTAAACGCTATTTTGAAAAATAGCACGCTATAGCGTCTATAGCATTTTTTTGAAGCCCGCGCTATTTGTGTTAGCGCGCTATTTTTTCATTGGTCTTAAGAGACAAAGAAGGACATGAGCTTTTGTGTCCTATGCCTACTTTTTTTTTCAAAACATTTTCAGTTGTTTGGTAGATGAAGAGGAAATTGTGAGAGTGGACGTTTCTTTTAAAATAGCAGAATCCAAATCTAGTGTTGAATAAGTAGGCGTAACGAAGATATTTTGATCCTGCTACTATAAAAATAATATGCGAGGGGTTCTCAACTAGGAGGAATTTTTTATTTAAATCGGGCTTCTTTGAAATCACATGGTGTTTTTCGCAGCAATAAAAAAAAACACCAGTAAAGATTGTAGGGAACCCAAATCAGACCTACTCGGCCTTTGGCTTTGGGCCAGGCAGTTTGAGATTCATAGAAAGCATGCATTCTTCCGTTGTCTCTGTGTGATCATTATAATTTACTATTTGCATATACGAAATTTGTATGTACCATCGTAGAACGTTCTGGGTATATCAAGTTACATGTTATTATTATTCTTTGAAGTCCCGTCGTGCCGTCTCTTGCAAATTATCTGGGAAATATGCATGTCCACTTGGATCATTATCAAGGGAAAGAGAGCAGAAAGAATATTTACATTTGTCTCAGTGGCAAGATTCGGCTGAGAAAACATTATGTGTTGTGTTGTCAAAAAGAGGCGCAGAGAAGCGAATCCGGTTCGTGGCTGACTCCCAAAGTCACGGCCGTTTCTGCGTTTGTCGCAGACAAAAGGTTCTCTCCGCCATCTCTTGTGTTTTTCTTCTGCTGCACTTCTCTATCATGGACACTCAATTCCATTTATTTCAGAATCATGGTCCACGGGTTTCTCAAAATTCACATGGGTTTTGGAATGTGACACTTCGATCCCCAATTTCCATCAAACACTTCGATCCCCAATTCACAAGGCTAAAAATATGTTTATCAAACACTTCCCCGTGATTTTCTTCAAACGCTTCTGGTCTATAGTGAGACCGTACGTTCTAGCCATTCTAAATGGCTATGCTCTTGGGAGAGTAGATGTGGCGAGGCTTAATTTTGGAATCTTAACGCTTATCCCTAAAGTGCAAGGGGCGGATGAGATAAAACTCTTTAGGCCCATTGCCTTGATAAATGTTATCTTTAAATTCGTAGCTAAGGCCTATGCGATCCGGCTCTCTCCTATTGCTCATCGTACTATTAGCACGGCCCAGTCGGCCTTTATTAAGGGGAGGTGCATACATGAGGGAGTGGTTTCACTTTAGGAAATCATACACGAAACTAAATCCAAGAGACTTCGGGAAGTCTTCTTGAAGTTGGACTTCTAAAAAGCGTATGACAGGGTGAACTAGGGATTTCTAAGGGAGGTCCTTATCCGGAAAGGGTTTGATCCTGGCTGGATTCATCGTGCGATGGGTTTGGTCTCGGGGGGCCAAATGGCCATTGCGATCAATGGGGGAGGTGGGAGACTTCTTCCGTAATGGGTGAGGGGTGCGCCAGGGAGACCCCCTTTCCCCTATCTTGTTTGACTATGCGGTCGATGCCCTAGATGCGATCCTGGAGGCAGCCAAGGCCGCTGGACACCTTAGTGGTGTGATTCCCCATATCATTCCTGGGGTGACACACCTAAAATATGCAGACGACACGATCATCATGATCCAACCGGAGAATTTGGCGATTGCCAACCTTAAATTCCTCCTCCCCTGCTTCGAGAGCATGTCTGGCCTACGTATCAACTTCCATAAGAGCGAGGTGATTGTTTTGGGGACCTCACCTGACGAGCAGCGGCGCATCGCCAACATGCTCAACCGCAAGCTTGGGTCCTTCCCTTTCACTTACCTGGGCTGCTGATTGGGGATTGTGCTTTGCTGGCTAGTGATTGGGATCAGTTGGGGCGGAAAGTGGCTAAACATGCGGACCCTTGGATGGGCAAGATGATGTCCTTCGCAGCACGGCTAGTACTTATCAACGCCTGTTTGTCCAACCTGTCCATGCATGCCATGGGGGTCTGTTTGTTGGGGAAGGGGGTGAACCAAACCTTCAGCAAGTACCGCGCTAGGTTCTTTTGGGAGGCCAATGGACCCATGCGGAAATTCCATTGGGTCCGGTGGGAAGCGATGTGTAGACCCAAGTCCTTGGGGGACTTGGTATTACGGACACCTACCTCATGAATATCTGTCTCATGGCAAAATGGATTTGGAAGTTGTATGCTGGGAATCAAGGCTTGTGGGCGGATATCATCCGTAACAAGTACCTTAGGACCAAGGACTTACTGGTGGATTCACACCGTGAAGGGTCCCACTTCTGGAAGGCTATCCAGAAGGTCAAAACGGTCTTTTGCTTGGGGGCAGAGCACCAGGTGCGATGTGGGTGATCCACTAGATTCTGGCTGGATTGGTGGCAAGGTCCTGGCATATTGAAGGATCGGTTCCCCACCATCTTTGCCCTATCTGCCGAACCGGAGTGTTCGGTTGCGAAGGCGGACGCCGAGGGGGAGCGGCGCATCCCGCTGAGGAAAGCTCTGGGACGCAGGGAGCTGTTGGAATGGAGAGCAATGCTGCGCGAGATTGGGGTCTGCCAGCTTTCGCCGGAACCGGACACCATATCCTAGGTGCTGAAGCCCTCCGGCATATTTTCTGTGCAGTCCATGTATAAGAAGCTTTGTATGGGATCCCCCCGGAGACACTTTATCGAAATCTTGAGGGTCTCGGTCTATCTGAAGATTATGGTATCCCTATCGCAACTGGTTAGGAAACGTCTCCCGTCCAATGATAACATCCACTCACGAGTCATGACACGGCCCATCTTCGGGGAGATGCGCCCTGTGCGATGAGTGGCAGGACACAAACCATATCTTTTTTGCTTGTCCGTTGGCCAAGTTTTTGTGGAGTGATGTTCGTGAGCTCTTGGGGGACGGTTTGAACCCTACTTGCACTGCAGATGTGTTTCGATTCCTTGCTAGGCAGTCCGATCAACCAAAGCGAGTCCTTTCGATATGTTGCGCTGCCTTGTTTTGGACTATTTGGAACACAAGGAACAAATTCACTATAGAAGGCTCTTTCCCATCTCAGCCGGCTGACGCTCTATATAAACTATCTATGTATCTGCAGGTGTGGAGACCAGTGGCTAGACAGCGTGACAGTGCGGTGCTGGACGTGATGATTCGATGTATCCGGGCACTTCACTTGGAGAAAATGGAGAGTTAGATGTCACGATGTATCTTGTGGACTTCTTGTGCTTTGTTCCCTATGTTTGTACTTTGGGTGTTGGCCATCTGGTGTTTGGGGGCTCTTGGTGGCAACACTGGTGTTTCTTTGCTGATGGGTCTTAGACCCCTGGATTCTTGCTCTTTGTTTGTCCGTTGTTATGGAGTGTGTTGTATGAATTCTGTCATGTTGGGGCTTTATTAAGTTAAAATCGGGCTCTTCTCGAGCCTACCGTCTTATAACTTATGGACTAACCCATCCTAGTATCTCTAGGATGTCACTATCCCTCCAACCTCAAATCGGACAAGTTGATTATGTGGGATGTTTGGTCTGAGATGACAAGTTAGCCGAAATCGAACGAAGCATTATTGCTTTCAGTGATCCTTTCTTGCTGATGTGTGAAACATCAAAACTATTCGAGATGCTTCATCTCGTGCAATGCACGGTCGGTTCGCACCATTTTTTTATTTTTTGTTTCGTCCCAACATGGGGCCAAAAGTCACTTGATCCACGATTTTAGTATTCATGCATGTGTGTTCATGTATATGCATTTGCACACATTACTATAGCAAATTTTTACGATTACAACATGGGGCCAAAAGGCTTTTTTTCTACTAGTGTTAGTAGTGTAAAACTGAATATGCATAATAAAAATTACGAATACCAAATTGAGTTTCCATGAATGAACACTATTGTATCAGAGAGAAATCTAATCAATTCTCTCGGTAAAAGAGTGACCTTATATAGATGAAAAATATATTTTTCATAGTGGCCTGGTATTCAAAAATGGAGGGAGTAATAATATCTCTCCCATTTTTGAACTTATAGGAAATGTGTCCTTTAGTGTGCTAAAAGTTAATAACTAAATTTAGCAGCACCCAGTTGCATAGCTCAAAGAAATATATAGTACATTTTTTGTGTGTACGTAGTATGATGCATGACATGCGTTGATGCATAAACGAATATAACACTAAGCTCGTGTCAAACAAGCTAGAGGGAATTATTCATATCGGCCCGTTAATTTAACTAGCTAGCTGCAAAGCTAGATGCAAATACCTAGCTTGTCACGGCGATGAAGCATAACAGAAAGCTGCATCCGTACGTACAGATAGATGTGTACATGAAGCAACCATTTATAATTGATGATATTTACGGAAACTATTCCGCCTGAAAGACAGGTTCCCGACTCCTAGATTTAGCAGATACACTGGATGCAGAGTGATGTGGCAGTTTCATGTTGATCTTGTAATACACGTTCGATTTCATTTTCTCATTCTAGCGATATATAATTGGTGAGGCTGACTTAAATCACGTGGTAGCTAAGGCTGATTACTGTGCGTATGAAGGTGATTGAAAGCTAGGTCTGCTGCATATCTGTGGCCCGTTCAGATTCAAGTCCATGTCACTATCGATGCTTCCTCGGATGTTGTGGTTTTAGTTTAGATTTGAAAACTAAAGCCACGGCACATATTATGGATGGGAGAGAGTAGTGTATTTTTATACGAATAACATGCACGAATATGATTTTCCATTGTGTACCATTAATTCCAAATTTCAAACCAAGTCCACAATGATAGCAAAGACTAATCAGCTGGAACCAACTTGCATGCATGCTATGATGTTCCATATTTGTTTTTACCATAGAAAAGAATGAGATAATTAACCCAAATCACTGTGAAGTGACCAGAAAATATGTGACGGGCATACATGTTTTTGTTCATGTTGGCTTTACAAAATGCACTTGTTTTGTTTCTAGTAGCAGTAAACGGTGTCTATCATGGACACACAATTCCATTTCTGTCAGCACCATGATCATTGTACCCTTCAAATTTCCCTTTTTGAAAATAAACATGGGCCGTGTACACTTTGATCAATTTAGCGAAACAAGTTATTACTCACTTTCACCCAAATTACATTGCCAATTAGTTTTCGTTAAAGTATACTTTATATAGTTTGATTAACTATATAAAAAATATGTCAACAATCACAATATCAAAGGAATAAAATATAAAAATATATTTCATGATGGTTCTAATACCATTGAGTTGATATTGTGGACGTTGATATTTTTCTATACATTTTGTTGAACTTTATAACATTTGACTTCGACCAAAACTAATAATAGACAATGTAATTTCGGAAAGAGCGAGTACAAGATTAAAATATTATATATTAATAACATTTAATTCTAGATTTTCTAGCATTAATGTACTGCTATAGATCTTTCTATTTTTGTAGAAATGTTATACGGATATTTTTTACAAAAATGGTGTATTTTATTTTCTTAAGAACTAAAATACTAGTACTATAGTACTAGTAATAAATTATAGATGCACACACAGGAGACAACGACTCCACATAACCTTACCATTTAGTACTCGGTTTGTTATCAATGGACGAACCCATCCAGGTAGAACTAGGATGTCGCCGTCCCTCGAACCTCGAATCAGCCAAGTTGGTCACATATGTGGGTGTTCAGTCTGAGATGATGATTGTTAGCTACGTTTGATGGAACGCCACTCATTGTCATGTTGCTGGAACCAAACACACCATCAGTTTACTTTCCATGATTCTTTTCTTGCCGATGTATGAAACATCGGAAATTCGAGTTTGTTTGGCACAATGCACGATTGGGTTGTTTTACGTAAGACAATGAGAAAATGCCTAGCTAGACAATTTCTCCTGACGGAATCGGATACTTATCACATGCATGTGATGTGGTGGAGCTATCCCTTTTTGACTTTCAAGAAAGGATCCCTTTTATGTGCTCAAAAGAAGGGGAAATCATTTTAGAAAGAGCAGAAACAAAGCATCATCTGGTCTGAGAGCAATAAGGTTGTATTTGTGCATGGAGTGATGACATGCGGCGATTTGCACAAAAATAACCTAAAGGTGAAAGGAAAGCACAGACTGACCCTCCGGCGAAACTATTTCATCCATCTAACCCTTTTGTGTGGCGCCCCACGCATCGGCGCCACACATGCCAGTGTGGCGCCCCTCCTGCCGGCGCCACACACCCAGCCGACGTGGCGCCCTCGGCGCTGAGCTGGTGCGCCCATCCGACGTGGCAGCATGTGTGGCGCCCCTCCCATCGGCGCCACACATGCCCTTACAATTGCCCAAAACATACTATGAGATAATTCGTTTGGGACTTAGCCGTTTTGCGAGCCTCTACGTGTGGCGCCGATGCCACGGGCGCCACACATGCTAGTGTGGCGCCGATGCCGCGGGCGCCACACATGCTAGTGTGGCGCCGATGCCGCGGGCGCCACACATCCACTTAAGTGTGGCGCCCGCGCCCGCCCCAGCCCGACCAGACCTCATCTTCTCTCTTCTTTCTTCTCTGCTCCCACAAAACCGCCGCCGCCGCCCGCCTCCCCTTCGCCCCCCCACCAAATCAACCAAGGAATCGTCAGATCTATCCGGCCAACTTCTTCCTCCTCCATTCCTCAAGGTATTCCCCTTCGATTCCCTCCGATTCATGCACTAGTATTGGTGGATTTGGTAGATTTGGGTATGAACCCTAGACATGGAAATTTATGTTGGTGGATTTGGATATGAACCATTGATATGGAAATCAATGTTGGTGGAATCTACATTGTAGTATATGTGTTTGAACCAAAGATTTGTTGGAACCCTAGATATGAAATTTTACATGTATGTGTTGAAATCCTATGTATGTATGTGTTGAAATGTCTAATATTTGCCTAGCAAATGCATTCAAATTTGTTACATATGCCTAGCAAATGCCTATTCAAATTTGTTGCATTCAAATGTGTGTATGTATGGGTGATTCGAAAGTTAGATATATTGTCTTACATATGTCTATTATGTGCCTACGAATGGTATGTCTTACGGAATTCATATGTGTGATGTATTTGGATATGAACTCTCATGTATGTGTGATGTATAGGTGATTCGAAAGTTAGATATATTCTCATGTATGTGTTGCTCATTTTTGTTAGTGGAATGACTCATAACATGGTTGTGTAAACATGTAGGATGGTGTGGCTTCCGGATGAAGAGTACGACGGGGAGCACCGGGCTGTTCATATGACGGAGAGGGGAACGGATCTTCACCCTTTGAAGATTCGTTACCATGGCACGATGGATATACCTTATGACGAGAGGTACACGGAGTTCATCCAGCCTCACCGGTCTTATGCCGTTCATATCCCTTGTAAGCCGTGGGGGCCGAACATGAACGCCGCGGCACTCACCGCTCTTGTCGACCGGTGGAGGCCGGAGACGCACACCTTCCACTTGAGGGCCGGCGAGATGGCCCCTACTCTCCAGGATGTTTCCATGATCCTTGGACTACCTATTCAGGGCGAGCCACCGTGTATGAACACAGCTTCTGATGGGTGGCGCGGACAGATGGAAGACCTTATTGGCAGGGCTCCTCCGGCGCCAGCAAATCCAAAGGAGAGAGTTCCCGCCGGCGCGTCTTTCTCTTGGATCAAGACTAACTTTGCACAATGCCCGGAAGGGGCCAACGAGGACACTCGGAGGACGTACGCCCGCGTGTACTTATGGTACATGATTTCGAAGACTCTCTTTCCTGACAGTGGGGGGAAGCTGGCCCATTGGTGTTGGCTGAAGGCGCTTACTGTGTTGGACAACCGGTGGAGTTGGGGAACAGCGGCACTTGCCTACCTCTACCGGCAGGTGATGACTTGTTCTATGTACTATTTTCCTATAGTAGTGTGCTAGACAAAGTAGTAACCAAATGTCTTATGTACGCAGTTGGACGAAGTTTGTCGCAGGATTGGGAGCAGGACTGGGAGCGGCGGTATTGGTGGTGTTTGCTCCTACTTTCCGTATGGAGCTGGGACCGCATATCAATTGGGCGGCCTAGGGTACTCAACGAGAGGCCATGGCCTCATTACCCGAACAACCCTGATCGGGAGCCCACTTGGGCATACCTTTGGGACAGTGTCTCGGAGATGACAAGCGATCCAATGGTCATGTACAGGCAGTACACTGCGGAGTTGGACACTCTTACCGCTGAGCAGGTAACCGATCACTCTTTTGCAATCCTAGTTTTCATTGATTCTACTGGCATGTTCTAAATTCTGAAATATTTGTATGGTGCAGGTGGAATGGGAGCCATATGGTACCTACTACCGTATTGGCGCGGGGATGGCTGACCTCAACCGCAAGTGCACGGAGGAGGCCCTGTTCTGGCGGATGCGCTGCCCACTCATATGCATGTGGCTTGTTGAACACCACCAGCCGCACAGAGTGATGAGACAGTTTGGGCTGTATCAGGAGTGCCCACCTAAGTGGCAAGACACGGACAAGGCGCTTCATAGGTAAACTTCTGGAATCAGGCGACGGAAGATTCCTGATAGAAGAGGTAGAATCTAACTTCTTGATTCTTGCAGGCTTGATAGGCAGCGGCAGAGGAAGATCACAAATTGGCCAGTCCACCATAGCGGCCACTGATACGTCTCCGACGTATCGATAAATTCTTATGTTCCATGCCACATTATTGATGATATCTACATGTTTTATGCACACTTTATGTCATATTCGTGCATTTTCTGGAACTAACCTATTAACAAGATGGCGAAGAGCCGATTCTGTTGTTCTCGCTGTTTTTGGTTTCGAAATCCTAGTAACGAAATATTCTCGGAATTGGACGAAATCAACGCCCGGGGTCCTATTTTGCCACAAAGCTTCCGGAAGACCGAAGAGGAGTCGAATTGGGGCCACGAGGCGCCGCCACACTAGGGCGGCGCGGCCCGTGCCCTGGCCGCGCCGACCTATGGTGTGGGGCCCTCGTGTGGCCCCCGCGTTGCCCTTCCGCCTACTTAAAGCCTCCGTCGCGAAACCCCCAGTACCGAGAGCCACGATACGGAAAACCTTACCGAGACGCCGCCGCCGCCAATCCCATCTCGGGGGATTCTGGAGATCTCCTCCGGCACCCTGCCGGAGAGGGGATTCATCTCCCGGAGGACTCTACACCGCCATGTCGCCTCCGGAGTGATGAGTGAGTAGTTCACCCCTGGACTATGGGTCCATAGCAGTAGCTAGATGGTTGTCTTCTCCTCATTGTGCTTCATTGTTGGATCTTGTGAGCTGCCTAACATGATCAAGATCATCTATCTGTAATGCTATATGTTGTGTTTGTCGGGATCCGATGGATAGAGAATACTATGTTATGTTAATTATCAAGTTATTACCTATGTGTTGTTTATGATCTTGCATGCTCTCCGTTATTAGTAGAGGCTCCGGCCAAGTTGATGCTAGTAACTCCAAGAGGGAGTATTTATGCTCGATAGTGGGTTCATGCCTCCATTGATATCCGGGACAGTGACAGAAAGTTCTAAGGTTGTGGATGTGCTGTTGCCACTAGGGATAAAACATTGATGCTATGTCTAAGGATGTAGTTGTTGATTACATTACGCACCATACTTAATGCAATTGTATGTTGCTTTGCAACTTAATACTGGAAGGGGTTCGGATGATAACCTGAAGGTGGACTGTTTAGGCATAGATGCAGCTGGATGGCGGTCTATGTACTTTGTCGTAATGCCCAATTAAATCTCACTATATTTATCATGACATGTATGTGCATTGTTATGCCCTCTCTATTTGTCAATTGCCCGACTGTAATTTGTTCACCCAACATGCTTTTATCTTATGGGAGAGACACCTCTAGTGAACTGTGGACCCCGGTCCATTCTTTTATACTGAAATACAAATCTACTGCAATACTTGTGTTACTGTTTTCTTGCAAACAATCATCTTCCACACAATACGGTTGTTATCACCAGAATTTGACCAAATCAGAGGTGGGCCGCGATCAAGATGGTCTGAAGATATATATATATGGAAGAATACATGGATCGGCCTTTTATACCAAGCTGGGCTTAATTGCCCGTGTATCTGTAACATATTAGATCGTATTTTAGTTTAGAGATAGAATCTTACTCGTGCACGGTTTAGTGCACGCCCACATTAGAAAGTCCCCTGACTATAAATATGTACCTAGGGTTTATGGAATAAACAACAACTCACGTTCAACCCCAAAAACAAACCAATCTCGGCGCATCGCCAACTCCTTCGTCTCGAGGGTTTCTATCGGGTAGCGACATGCTGCCTAGATCGCATCTTGCGATCTAGGCAGCACAAGCCCCACGTTGTTCATGCGTTGCTCGTACTCGAAGCGTTTTTGATGGCGAGCAACGTAGTTATCATTAGATGTGTTAGGGTTAGCATTGTTCTTCGTTTAAGCATGCTTACGTAGTGCAACCCTTGCATATCTAGCCGCCCTCACGCCTATCTCGGGTGTGGGGGCGGCACCCGCTTGATCATTATTTAGTAGATCTGATCCGTTACGATTGCTCCTTGTTCTACAAGGATTAGTTTAATATCTGCAATAGTTAGGCCTTACAAAGGGGGAGGATCCGAGTGGCACGTAGGGTGGCGTTCGCAAGTCCTAAACGGGATGTTCCTAGGATCAACTTCATGTTGGTTTTTTGGCCTTGTTTAGGATCGGCTTACGAGCACCGTGCGTGGCCGCAAGGCCCAACCTGGAGTAGGATGATCCGATTATGCGGTGAAAGCCCTAAATCGTCGTAGATCTCATTAGCTTCATCTTGATCAAGCAGGACCACCAAGTATTCGTGCACCCCGTACGGATCATGGGTGGATCGGCTCTTTGAGCCGATTCACGAGATAACCCGAGAGCCGATCGAGGCTCGTATTTAACGTTTACATGTATGCCCTGCAGAAACTAAGCGAGGCATCTTCATCACCTTCCTGACCAGGTATAGGTCAGGTGGCACGCCCTTGCACTTCGCAACGCCGCGTGTGACCAGAAGAGCATTGCGGGCCGTTGCTCGGAGGGGTCTCAGCCAGCCGCAGCTCTAGGCTCTTCCCGGCTCTACAGTGTTGACAAGGCCGCTGCCCGCCGGTGGGTTTTGGCAGTCAACACATTCTGGCACGCCCGGTGGGACATCGGCTGATGCGCAAAACAAACAAGCAGAGGAAAGCCGATGGCGAGACTTCGGCTGATGCGAACGCATTACTCGTCCTCCCGACGGAGCCTAGTGCCCCAGATTTACACGAGGGGAACTACGATACCTTCATGAGAGGGCTTTGATCCAGCGAGCCGGCTGAGATTATGTTCACCACATGGTTTGCTTGGGTCCAGCGGCGATCTAACGAACAGCAGCCACGTCGACTACACGAATCCCAACGGGGCTGACTTGCGAGTACAGCGCCTGGGCGTAACGCAAAGCCGATATCTGTAGTTACCAGACAGATTCGGCTCGAGGGAGGCATATGGTCACCACACCAGACAGATGGTAAATGATAGCCGGTGGAAAATCGGCCAATAAAAAAAAAGAAGGAGAGAAGCAAAACGTTGCAAACGTAGCGATTAACACATCAAGGCCCTACCGAGAAGCAGAATCATTTGTCTATGAAAGCCCTACTGAAGAAACACACCGAGGGCGATGATAGCATCAACACGGATGCGTTCCGCCTCAGCGATCTCAGCCTCGTCATCTGCGTCTTTGCCCGTCACCAGCTGATTGCTCAGGGAACGGATTTCAGCCAGATCAGTCTTCAGATCGGCTGTGAGACCTTTTGCTTCTTCTTCGGAGCGGGCAACAAGGGCCTCCTTGTCTTGGATGAGCTGTTTGGTCACCCTTACCCTCTCTTCGAGGTCCTCCAACTCCTTGTGCAAGGTCTCGAGTTCGGTACGGGTGGCGGAAGTATCCGTCTTGGCGTCCGAGCAGCCTTCTTCTCATTGAGCCGTCGGCACTTCTCGGCAATATCGGCTCTCGGCGGAAGTTGGGAGTGGCGAAGAGTAATCCTTTGGCGAGCTGATTGAATCCGTGACTTAAAGACCGACAGGGTGACGGCGGGCCAAAGCTTCACTTGCAGGATCATAGGGAGATGAGAATGGATATCCGCGAGGATGCCTTTGACTTCTTCGGAATTCTCAATCAGAGCCTCAATAGAGGTAGAGAGCAAGTCCTTGAGGCGCTGGAGCTGGCCACGGACCGTGCTGATATCTGGCTCCCCACTTGCCTTGGAAGGGATGGGATCGATGGATGCTGGGTCGAACGTAAGCAAGCTCGAGAGATCACAACCCCGATAAGGCAAACACGATGAGTTTAGCAGGTGACGAGGAACCGATAGAGCCAAAAGGGAGAGACATACCTCTCCCAAGGGGAAGGAGCGGCCGACGCAAGTAACGATCGGCTTTTACGGGGACTCGGTTGGATCAACCACTCGTGCAGCCGGCGGCGTCGGGGCAGCTAGATCCAGGGTAGCGGACGGCCTCTGTACCTCCTCAACATCCCCGCTAGAAGTTTCGGCGGCCTACAAGAGGGAGGGATTAGCCGATCCAAGTGATAACGGGACAGCATGAAAGCATGACCACGGAGATAATTACATTGGAGACCTCCTGGCTTGATGGAGAGGTTGGTGGGTTCTTACGAGCCCTTTTGACACAGCGGTGCTTCGTACGTAACCCTGATCTGGTCGGGGCCTGAGGAGCAGGCACTAGTAGGAAAAGCCTCATCAGTGGCGCACCAAAAATGGCTTCTGTGGCGCATGGGTGGTGCGCCACAGAAACGTCGCCACAAAAATAAGCTTTACGTGGCGCACACTGGTCGTGCGCCACGTAAATAAGATTTCGTGGCGCACCCGGCCTAGTGCGCCACGAAATAAGTAGTTCCGTGGCGCATGTGGTGTAGCTGCGCCACAGAAACAGGTGCGCCACGGAATTATTTTTTGGTGCGCCACGGAACTATGTACGGGTATACTCGATTTTGTGCTCCCTGGTGTATTATACGGGTTTTATACTCGGTTTTATACACCGTATACAGGTTATATACTGATATAATATAGACAGATATAATATGGACATATATAATCATCACATCATCATCACATTACTTAGAGCCCGATCGAGTTATACATATAGCTCCATACAACTCATAATCCATGCAAATTAAGAAAGTTCTCATCATCTCTAGATACAAACGAAGTGACACCGGCCGCCGCCTACACTAGGATGAAATAGAGTACCGCCGCGACGATGGTGAGCAAGAGCGAGAGCACAAGGAAGGTCTTCATCTTGCTCTTGTTAGCTTGGTGCGCCCTCCACTTGGCAACCGCCTCGTGTCTAGTCGGGTACCCTTTGTAGCAGTTGCCGCTCGAACTTGTGCACCTGTTTCTTGCACTCCTCCCACTCCTCGTACACTCCCGGAACCCTCCTCGAACACGACGTAGTACGTCATCTCTATGGACACAAGGCATATTAGTATATAACGCAATGGAAAGAGTTAGAGGGTTCACATGCATACATATTCACAAGAATTAAAGCAAGGAAATAATAATAAACCTAAAAGAAATATAGCATCGGTATCACATAAGTAATATGGTTCAACGATAACGACTACAATAGTAACTGAAGTCCAACAAC
>NC_061509.1:39093033-39133113 GCF_022539505.1 Lolium rigidum
GAACTAAGCTTCGCCTATAAGGGTTTTCCTACTAGTGAGGGGTTCTGGTGATCGACCTTTTCTTGGAAGCCGGCGCTGGCGAAGCCGTCTGACTCCGGGTAGTGGACCTCTCGGAATCACCTGAGCTCGATTCTCCCTGGCTGGTTTCTTCGGCTCCGCTGGAGGATCCTTCAGTGGAGGCCTGTAGGAAAGGATGCAAGTGCGTCATGAACAAGTTCTTTGGGAAAAAATGGAGAAGCGCCTGCAGGGTCTAAACCAACTTACACGCAAGCTTTCCTGGGCCGGAGCTTTACGGCTCAGGGTTTTCCCGGCCGCTACCTTCCTCACCGCCGTCCTCGCCTGAGTCGAGGCTCGGGGGGCAACGGGCCCCGAAGACGCTTTACTCTTGGAAGCCGATTTCGGTGAAATCGGCTGACTCTGCATTATAACTTTCTTCAGTGGAGGCGAGCTCTGGCAGAAGAGAACCACTGGTGCCGGAGGAAGAAAGACGAAAGGGGAGCCGTCGGCTTGTGTAGGGGCGGGGCCATCTTGTTGCTGCCAAGAGAAGAGAGTCAGTTCACGGACAATCACCATAAGGCAGTTACAAGAAATACTTAAGTGACGGTACCTGGTCGGCAGGGGGATCATATTCGGCGTCAAGCTCCTTCAGCTGCGGTCCTAGTGCCCTCCTGAAGACATGGGTCTTCCACATGGACCACCAAGTTTCAAAGCCGTCGGTGGTGAAGGAGAAACGGAGGTCGTGGGGAATTGGTATGGCCAAAGCGTCGAAGAAGGTATAACACCTTTGGGCGGTGAGGATGTCAGGCAGTTCAGCTCTACTTGCTGTCAGGTGGTGTAGGAAGAAGTGTGGGGGCACCTGTCCGAGACCAAGCTGCCGAGCCACTACTACTGGTTGATAACACTCATAACCGGGCTTGATGATCCGGTTCGAGGTGCTCATGCCAACGAGGAGAAAGCAAGGACGAATCATGAGGGAGTACAAGTGCTGTGTGCCGGCGTCATCGGCAAGGTCGTCCAATCGGAAAGAGATGGGGTTTTCAAAATTTACCGATTCAGTATAAGGGTGGAACAGGGGGTTGTCTAAACCCTGGAAGAAAATCTTAAACCACCCTGCTGCTTCCTTGGGGATCAATCTGCTACCCGGGAGACCATACAGGGCTTGACCGTAGCTGGTGCATCGAATCTCCTTGCCATTTTCATCCGGAAAGGTGCAGTTGGTCAGCGATGGGAAGTCTGGGATTTGGCTTTGGAAGTATAGTTGGGCCCACAGTTGGATGAACCACCAGGGGCCGCCAGTTTTAACTGTCTTGCGAGTGAACAGTTTGACGGACATCGCTTGAAGGGATCGATAAATCTCTCCAAGGAATAGCTTGCCTAGACCAAGTTGGGTGCCTTTAGCGAGTTCATAGGCCGGGAGAGGTAATTCTTGGTAGGAGCAAGTGACGTACCACGAATATGAAGTGCTCCAACCAGAAATTCAAGAAGGCTGTGTGCTCCCTCTCCGTCACTGTGGCCTTTGGTTTTCATGTAACGATTGAGATAGGCACCCCACTGGTACACTCTTTTTTAGAGGAGAGGGTGAAAGGGACCTTTGGCAGCCTTGAATGCGTAAGGGCCGGGAGATGCAATGTCTAGCCCCGTGATCATGGCCACATCCGACAGAGGTCGGAGTCATAGGACCATGACCAAACATGAAACGAGTTCGGTAAGGCCGGACCGTAAGTAGCCGATGGTTTTCAAGATGTTCTCATTCTTCTCAAGAGGAGATAGCGATAATGACAGTGGCATCGGCTATTCCTATGGTTTCCCAAGTGGCATAGTGAGATTTTGATACCCTACCTGTACCATGCCACCCAACCTTCGGGGGATTGGGCCAGGCTCGCAGGTGCGGCGCCGAGAAGTCGATCTAGGTTTTGGCTCACGAAGGGGATTCTCGTTAGCTTCGCATGAGATTAACAGGGCAGGGCTCTCAGAAGAACGAGGACCGAGGCACATCGAATTTGCGAGAGAAGGATGTGGCAGAAGAATGTCTGAAACCTAAATTAGTGGCGGAGCGAGGCATTAATTCAGGTGTTTGCATTAATCCCGTGTCAAAGTCAAACGGCGAGAGGAGGTTGAGGATTACCTTCAGTCCGGAAACCGTGGTATCGGTGTTAGCTGATTCCGCCATGAGATGCGTTGAAGAAATTGGAAGCCGCGCGGTCGAGATCTGTGTAGGGGGTGGTGGATTGGAACTGCTCAGGCGGCGATTTGGGGATCTGACTTTGTCTTTGCAGATGGAGGTCGCGAGTTACCGTTTGGGAGGATGGCTAGCTCAACGGTACCCGGTGTGTTTATGAGAGAGACTGATGCGGCGCCATCGGTTTCCTTTTTTAAAAGATCGTGTGATTTCGACTATCGGCAGAACAGTTGGCTGGGAACGCTTCTTCAGTATTAAAAGAGGGTTTTTAATAAAGAGCCGATTGCTCAGGGAGAGCCGATTGTTTGTATACCGCTGATGCCATGTTACTAATCTTTGCTGCCTTCATTATCGGCATCATAGTTCCTCACTGCAAAGTATGAAGAGACAAGAGGTACTGCAACGGTGATGCCACGACATGGCCCGACGAGAGAAGAGCATGATGATTTTGGAAATGATATTTCCAAAACCAGGGGGGCATGTGTTATCACCAGAATTTGACCAAATCAGAGGTGGGCCGCGATCAAGATGGTCTGAAGATATATATATATGGAAGAATACATGGATCGGCCTTTTATACCAAGCTGGGCTTAATTGCCCGTGTATCTGTAACATATTAGATCGTATTTTAGTTTAGAGATAGAATCTTACTCGTGCACGGTTTAGTGCACGCCCACATTAGAAAGTCCCCCGGACTATAAATATGTACCTAGGGTTTATGGAATAAACAACAACTCACGTTCAACCCCAAAAACAAACCAATCTCGGCGCATCGCCAACTCCTTCGTCTCGAGGGTTTCTATCGGGTAAGCGACATGCTGCCTAGATCGCATCTTGCGATCTAGGCAGCACAAGCCCACGTTGTTCATGCGTTGCTCGTATCGAAGCGTTTTTGATGGCGAGCAACGTAGTTATCATTAGATGTGTTAGGGTTAGCATTGTTCTTCGTTTAAGCATGCTTACGTAGTGCAACCCTTGCATATCTAGCCGCCCTCACGCCTATCTCAGGTGTGGGGGCGACCCCGCTTGATCATTATTTAGTAGATCTGATCCGTTACGATTGCTCCTTGTTCTACAAGGATTAGTTTAATATCTCGCAATAGTTAGGCCTTACAAAGGGGGAGGATCCAGTGGCACGTAGGGTGGCGTTCGCAAGTCCTAAACGGGATGTTCCTAGGATCAACTTCATGTTGGTTTTTTGGCCTTGTTTAGGATCGGCTTACGAGCACCGTGCGTGGCCGCAAGGCCCAACCTGGAGTAGGATGATCCGATTATGCGGTGAAAGCCCTAAATCGTCGTAGATCTCATTAGCTTCATCTTGATCAAGCAGGACCACCAAGTATTCGTGCACCCCGTACGGATCATGGGTGGATCGGCTCTTTGAGCCGATTCACAGGATAACCTGAGAGCCGATCGAGGCTCGTATTTAACGTTTACATGTATGCCCTGCAGGAAACTAAGCGAGGCATCTTCATCACCTTCCTCGACCGGGTATAGGTCGGGTGGCACGCCCTTGCACTTCGCAACGCCGCGTGTGACCAGAAGAGCATTGCGGGCCGTTGCTCGGAGGGGTCTCAGCCAGCCGCAGCTCTAGGCTCTTCCCGGCTCTACAGTGTTGACAAGGCCGCTGCCCGCCGGTGGGTTTTGGCAGTCAACAACGGTTAACCCTTTGTTACAGCAAGCCGGTGAGATTGACAACCTCACTGTTTCGTTGGGGCAAAGTACTTTGGTTGTGTTGTGCAGGTTCCACATTGGCGCCGGAATCTCTGGTGTTGCGCCGCACTACATCCCGCCGCCATCAACCTTCAACGTGCTTCTTGACTCCTACTGGTTCGATTAAACCTTGGTTTCTTACTGAGGGAAACTTGCCGCTGTGCGCATCACACCTTCCTCTTGGGGTTCCCAACGGACGTGTCAACTACACGCATCAGCCACATCGCAGCGTTCCAACACTGTTTGGAAGCGACACGGACTGCTGGCCCTCTGGAGATTGTGCCTCACGACTTGGCCGCTTTCAACAACTACCTCCAATGGTTCCATGAAAACACGCGTATCGAGTTAGTGAAGCGCGCGTATGCTGACTACATCTTGGACGACCCCATCGAGTTCGATGAGGTTGCGCAAAGCCAGACACGACACCTATGCTCGCAGAGGGAGATCGACTTCTATTGCTTCCGAGCTGAACTTCGTGGTAATGGATTCTCTCACTAAATAGTACATCATCTAGATTGCCATGTGCTCGCTTAAATTGTGTATGCTATGTTTGTCACAGCGGTCGGAGATCCAAAAAACAGCTGACGAGTGCGAGATTATGTGGGACCAGAGCCACATAGATGAAAAGCCTGTCGGACCGTTGCGGCATTTCATTAAGGTATGATCACCAACTTTGAATGTACGCAATTATGTTCTGGTGGCTTTGTAACCGTGAATTCCATGATGCAGAACACTGCACGAAAGATGCGGCGGTTAGCGAACTTGCTAGGTTGCCGCGAAGGCGAAATCCCTACATCCTCCTCTTCTGAAGAACCGCAGGTATGGACTATTTTGTTGCTGTCAAACATGTTCTTACTAATTTCAACTTTTGTAATCTCATGTGTTCATGTTTGTGAAGATTCCTCCTGACGACGACTTGATTCTGAGTCAAAGCATACCTCCAAAGCATACCTCCAAGCAAGCCCCACGGTCAGCTTACCAGTTGAAGACAAGGGGCAATGCTCCAAAACGGTACACTCCGGAAGATTATGTCAACCGAGGAAAGAAGGTTGTCATTGAGGAGGATGAGGGGCCGGTGCGGAGATCATCTTTGTCGAGGATGAGGAACGACGAGCCGTTCTCTTCAGAGGAGGAGGAGCAGGAGGAGCAGGAGGAGCAGGAGGAGCACCAGGAGCAGCAGCAACAACAGCCACGGCAGCGGACGAAGAGGATGGCCGTCCGGAAGCAGCCAGTGAGGACGACACGTCGAGGACGACACTAGGATGTGCTCCGTGTTGTTGTGAACTATATCTTCATAAGTATCGAATTGTGAACCCTATGTCATTTCGAACAATGTTTGTAATGCTACTTGTTGTTTGAATCTACTTGCTACGATGTAGACTACATCTTCTGAGATTGCTACTTGTTGTGTATGTTCTGAGATTGGTACTTGCTGTGTCCAATGATAACTGTTAGAGTTTGGTAGGATTTTTCATGTTTTTAACACAAGTCACTGTGTGGCGCCCTTCACAGTGGCGCCGCACTGCACTGTGTGGCGCCCACGGCATCGGCGCCACACATGCCAACTTATATCCAGTATTGGGTCGAAAACATCCAGGGGCTCCGGACGATAAGTCCTTAGCCGTTTTGGAGATGCTCTTTGTGTGGCGCCCGTGGCATCGGCGCCACACTAGTATGTGTGGCGCCCGTGGCATCGGCGCCACACGTAGAGGCTCGCAAAACGGCTAAGTCCCGGACGAATTGTCTCACAGTATGTTTTGGGCAATTGTAAGGGCATGTGTGGCGCCGATGGGAGGGGCGCCACACATGCTGCCACGTCGGATGGGCGCACCAGCTCAGCGTCGAGGGCGCCACGTCGGCTGGGTGTGTGGCGCCGGCAAGAGGGGCGCCACACTGGCATGTGTGGCGCCGATGCGTGGGGCGCCACACAAAAGGGTTAGATGGGTAAAATAGTTTCGCCGGAGGGTCAGTCTGTGCTTTTCTTTCACTTTTAGGTTATTTTTGTGCAAATCGCCATGACATGCATAGAGGAACATAAATACATGTTTACATGTGAAGCAAGCAAGATTAATTAACAAGACGTACGGAATGGAGATCTAGTGGAGATGTGTCCTTTTTTGACTTTCTACAAACGTGCGCTTTTTGGTTTGACAGCTACAAAAGATTGTTTTTGTGCATGCAGTGATGACATCATAGAGGGATGTAATATAGGCTCCCATGTGAAGAAAGCTATATTAGCAAGATTAATCACCTGACCGTAGTTGGTTAGCTTGTTTAGTACTCGATCGGTTACTTTTCTCATGCTGAAAGCTGAGATTGAGTCGAATCACCTGGCAGTAAGGACTAATTACTACTGAAAATGACCGGTGGCTGCTGCATCTCTGTCTTTACATCACTCTCTGATCAGCTCCAGGTCCCTGTCATTCTGAAAATGCAATTCTTCGCAGGTGACGTGCATGCCCTTCCATCCAAATCAACAAGGTTCTAGCATAGCATTCCAAAAGAAGCAGTAATATGCATAAGCTAATCAGACAAGAAAACATCAACCAGTTGTCCAACTCTTACATGGACGCTAATCCACATTTACCATAATGTAATCAAGCTCAGCAATCAGGAGGCGTCGTCAGCAGAATCCAATCATTGTGATGTGACCATAAAACAAGTGAACACACACATGCATGTTAATCTGTTATAATATATATCGTGCAGCTTGCGCAATCTATATATACCTTTCTTTGCCCAATTACGCACTCTAGGGTTCGAGGTTGCATGGAGAGGCAGCAACGGCGCACAGCTGCCTAGGAGTATACGCGCGCCTACATATGTACGTACCTTGACTAGACCCCACAAATCTTGGGCAGAATATAAGCGACATGGTACCTTCGGTGACCGTAGAAAAACTCCCTAGGTGGGACCGGAAGGACACGTCACCAGAGGTATATCGCCACGTGGTTGCATGCACGACACGTCAGATATATACTAGGTGACGATGACGTCGGCTCTGGTCTACCATGTGTACCACACGTTCTAAGAAATTCGTTCACGGCCCAACCTGTCGTTTGCACTTGTCCGACGCAGCACGTACAAGAAAGAAGAGAGTCAAAAAGCACCGAGTATAACGTTCACACATAGTCCATGCGTTTTAGATCACTCTGCATATTAGCTTTTGAACAAAGTCATACAGAGTAATATATACATTGCAAAGTTTAACTAGACATATAGTAAAATATGAATGTTTACATAATTGAAATGCATATAATGTGAAAATATGTTTCTTGATAGCTCAAATATAATAGTACTGGTTCAATGTTATACTAGATGTTAATATTTTTTCCATGCAAGTCAAATTTGGCTTTGACCAAAGGTAATATGCACAACACTTTGGAACAGAGAGTATATGCCGCCACATATATAGACGTAGACAATGCCCCCGGAAAACTGTTTTCATCCGTGGTCAGTGGAAACTTCCTTGAAGATTTTCATAGGAGAAACAACACTGACAATAGCGTGCAAAAGTGGGTGGTGCAACTCAAACGTGCCACGTACGAAGCCGCCGACATCCGGGAGCTCTGCTAGCTCAATGCCATGGAACACGGTCCATTCGCTATTGATGTGGGTTGCATCAACCCCTTGCTCTTTTGTTCATGTAGTTCGTAGTGGCATCAATGCGCTCAAGCATAGGGTCGAAATCATCAAGGAGAGCAACGCTCTCTTTCAGCTTCCTTCTGATGAGGATATATGGCTACGACTGTGCAAGTATAGTCGAAGAGAAGATGAGATAAAACATAAGAGCATTTTCAGTCGCGTCCCCCAAACAACGTCCAGGGACGGACAAAAAATAGAGAAAAACAAGTTTTAGTCGCGTCCCTCAAAACTAAATAGCGCCTCATTTTATGTCTGGCGTCCCCGATAGAGACTCTATGAGGGGGATGCTGGACACAAAAACAGCGTCCCGACGCATGCATGCATCCCCTAGTCCCCACATGTCATTCTGTTTTCCCAAACTTTATCTCACTTACTTTTTCCACATAGGGTGGTTCCCTCTATTAAAATGCATGCTAAGAATTTGAAGAAAATATATACCATGAAATGGTACCAATTTCATACTACGGATTTTAGTACTTCCGTATATTTACTCGATCAAACATAGAGAATGTCGGTTTTTGCCTAAGTTTATACGCCGTCATTTCTGGACAGAGGGAGTGTTTTCTTTCTGGAGTATTTGCATTTTCGAAATTTTGTGAATAGTCATAACAAAGCTTTGATCTGAACCCAATTTGTGAATCGAAGAGTCATAGCAAAACTTTGATGGAAGTACAAGTGACAAATACATGTATAGATCACAAAGATGTTTACCATGTGCGGGAAAGCATGTGTCAGTGATACCATCTCCATCTTCCTCTCCCCTGGCCCTGCCTGTCTCCCTCCGCTATAATACCCTTCACCTAAAAATAATACCATGAGCTCAACGGCAGCTGCTCCCGGTCGCCGTCATGGGCTCCTCCTCCTCCTCCTGCTCCTCCTTCCCTGCCGCCTGAGGAGTCGACCGCCGTCAAGCAGCCGGAGGAGGCCAAGATTCCCTCTTTGGTCGGCTGAATCCAATCCGTAAGTCCCGAAATCTCTCCTCCTCCTCTGACTCTGTTCTTGCTTCCGAATCCCCACCCTCCCTTCCTGCCAATGCGCGCCGTTTCTTGGCAATTCTAGGGCGAGCTGCGTTCTCCGACTGCTCCCCCATCCCATGCCGGCCGCTGATCCGCGGGTAACGGCCGCCGTGCGTGGTGGTTGTTTCCTGCTGCTTCCTGCCGCCCGCCCTTAAGGTGTTCGACTCATTGCCGCAAGGTGTCGGCCCTCACTTTGTGTTTCAGCCCATTCAGTTTATCCTCAGTTACTAACCGAGCAGGAAACGCGTGCTGGAATCTGTGCTCGGTTGCCCCGGTCGCCTGCCATTTCAGGCATGGCTTCCTCTTTTCCTCTTGCGGGAAGTGCTTGGCCTTAAGCATGGTATATCCTGCACATAATCTGTTTGTTCGTTTCCATGCTGTCTGATTGACACAAGGGGTGAAGGAATATAATAAATGAGATTCTTGCATAATCCAAAGTTTGCCCCGGCGGTTTCTGTGGAGATACTAGTATGGCCACGCAGCATGTTTGGATTTCACTCAAGGACCACGTCGCTTCTTGCTTTTTTTCCCCTTGGATGAGGCCACATGTATGAGCAAAAACGGGGGATGCTTGCCGGGCGAGCCTATGATCTAGTATATCTTTTCTTCCTAGGAGTAGTGTCCCTGGGTGACATAAATGGCATGAGTGATGCTTACTAGTTACTACAAACGAATGTCTTGGGTCAAATCATGTGTCCTTGTTCTGTCAAGTTGCTTTTCTTCGAGATATTCAATCCGTCGATCGATCGTGCTACTGTAATTGCTTCCTTCAAATTGACATTTACTTCTACATTGCTGTTTTCCTTCCAACTTTTGAACTGAAGCTCCAAATGCTGATACTTTTCTACATGGGCTATGTTAATTTAGGGAATATAAACAAATTAATGCTAACACCTTAAGGTGTTCGACTGATTGGGGCAAAGTGTCGGTCCGTCCGGTCTCCTTTATGTTTCAGTCCATTTGGTTTATCCTCAATTGAGCATGAAAGGCATGGAATGCTGGAATCTGCGCGTAGTTGATTCGTGGCTTGCTATTTGCTTGCCTGGTTGCTGTCTTATTGACTCAAGGAATATAATAAATGCGTTGCATAATCCAGCCTTAAGGCGTTACCCGCTGCTTCTTGCCACCCTTAAGGTGTTTGATGGATTGCCGCAAAGTGTGCCCTCCTCTGTGTTTCAGCCCATTTAGTTTATCAAAAGCTAGTAGTACTAAATAAGTATGAAACGCATGGAATACTGGAATCTATGCCTAGTTTGCTTTGGTAGCTTGCCATTTTAGGCATTGCTTCTTTTTTCCTCTTGCAGGAAGTACTTGGCCTTAAGCATAGTATCCTGCGCATATTCTGTCTGTTTGTTTGCTTGCTTGCTGACTGATTGACACAAGGAATATAATACATGAGCTATAATACCCTTCACCTAAAAAAATACATTAGCTCAACAGAAGCAGCTCGGGGTTGCTGTCATGGAGTCCTGCTCCTCCTCCTCTCCTAGTGCCTGAGGAGTCGAGCGCCACCGCCGCAACAACCAGAGAGCCATCTAGCAGCCGGTGGAGACCAGTTTGGAGTACTGAATCCAATCCGTAAGTCTGAAATCTCTGGTCCTCTGACTGTTTTTCTTGCTCTCGAATCCCCACCTTCTCCCCTCCTGCTGCCAATGCCCGCCGTTTCTTGGGTTCCGAGTGAGGAATTCGAGGGAGAGCTGCGTTCTCGGACGGCCCCCTCATTCGATTCTGGCAGCTGCCCGCTGATCTCCCGGTAATGGTGGCCCGCTGTTTCTTGCTGCATTTAAGGTGTTCGACCGATTGCCGCAAAGTGTCGGCTCGTCTGGTCTCTTTCGTGTCTCAGACCATTTAATTTATCTTCAGTTAGTACAAAATAAGCACGAAACGCATAGAATGCTGGAATCGGTGCTTACTTTGGTTTGTGGCTTGCCATTTCAGGCGCTGTTTCCTTTTTGCAGGAAGCAAAGTATCCTGATAAAATCTGCTTGATTGTTTGTTTGCTTGCTGTCTGATTGACACAATGAGGGTGAAGGAATGTAATAAATGCATTGCATAATCCAAAGGTTTGGCCCCGCAGCTTTTGTTCTCTGCCTAGCAAATAGTTTGGCCCCAATCTGGATTTTGTGGAGAGATTAGCATTTCATGGAAGGACCATACCACTTCTTGATTTTTCCTTGGATGAGACCACATGTATGAGCAAAAATGGGGGATGCTTGCCGGGCGAACCTAGGATCTCTATATTTTTTCTTCCTAGGAGTAGTCTTAGTGAATGGCATAAATGGTACAAGTGATGCCTACTACACATGAATGCATTCTGTCTAATAGCCTGTCTTTCTTCTGTCAAGTTGCTTTTCTTCGAGATATTCGATCTGTTGATTGGTCGTATTAAATTGACATTTACTTCTTCATTGCTGTTTCCCTTTCAACTTTTGAACCGAGGAATGTTGATACTCATGTTTGTGGACTATGCTAATTTAGGGAAAACAGAGTGCACTGGTGTCACAATAGCAATTAACAATCATTGTATCTTTTTTTTGCAGGTTTTTTAGTACTCATCAATAATTTTCTAGCATGTGGATAAGCGTGCAGTAGCTTTTGCACCATTTGAGGCACAATGGAGATAGCTTTTCTCATGCCGTTGGTTCTGTCCCTGCTTCTGTTCCCTAATAGCATCTGCCGGAGCTTAGCTGCAAGGCCTCCTGTTGTGAATATTGGGTCCATTCTTCAATTGAACTCCACCACTGGAGGTGTTTCGGAGGTTGCCATCCATGCTGCCTTGGAGGATATCAACTCTGATCCAACAGTTTTGAATGGAACTACATTAAATGTTCTAATGAAGGATGCAAGTTGCTTAGATGGTTTCCTTGGCATGGTTCAAGGTAGACCAACTATAACATCACTCGTTCATTTTGTGTTGGTAAAATAGTGTTTGCTTCTGTTCTAGAGTTCTGATGATGGTACCGTATTCCTTGTATCAGCTTTGCAGTTCATGGAGACTGATGCTATTGCAATCATTGGCCCCCAGTGCTCCACAATTGCTCATATCATCTCATATGTTGCAAATGAGCTCCGGGTCCCTTTAATGTCATTTGCGTCTGATGCAACTCTTTCATCGATACAGTTCCCTTTCTTTGTTAGGACTGCTCCTAGTGATCTCTATCAAATGGCGGCTGTGGCAGCAGTTGTTGACTACAACAGGTGGAAGATAGTCACTGCTGTATACATTGATGACGATTATGGTCGAAATGGTATTGCTGCTTTGGATGATGCACTTACAGCAAAGCGCTGCAAAATTTCCTACAAGGTTGGGTTTCCTGCCAATGCTAAAAATAGTGACCTCATAAATTTGTTAGTCAGTGTCAGTTATGTGGAGTCTCGTGTTATCATCCTCCATACTGGTGCTGCACCTGGACTCAGGCTTTTCTCTATGGCGAACCGGCTAAACATGATGGGCAATGGCTATGTATGGATTGCAACTGACTGGCTTTCTTCTTATCTTGATTCCAATTCATCTGTTCCTGCTGACATTATATATGGGATGCAAGGTGTTCTTACTTTAAGGCCACACATCCCCAACTCAAAGATGAAGAGTAGTTTGGTCTCCAAGTGGAGCAGGCAAAGTAAGAAGTACAACCATAGTGATCTTCGTTTAAGTTCCTATGGTTTTCAAGTTTATGATAGCGTGTGGGCATTAGCTCATGCTCTGGATGCCTTCTTCGATGATGGTGGGAGGATTTCCTTTTCAAACGACTCAAGGTTGCGTGATGCAACTGGGGGAACTCTTCACCTTGAAGCAATGAGTATTTTTGACATGGGAAATAAATTACGTGAGAAGATTAGAAAGGTAAACTTCACTGGGGTGTCTGGGAAAGTACAATTTGATGCTTCTGGTGACCTCATTCATCCTGCATATGACATCATAAACATCCTCGGTAATGGCATGCGGACAATTGGTTTTTGGTCAAATTATTCGGGTTTGTTATCAACCATCCCTCCAGAGGATCTATATTCAAAGCCTCCTAATGTTTCCCTAGCCAATGAACGTTTGTACGATGTTATTTGGCCTGGGGAAACTGCACAGAGACCTCGAGGCTGGGTTTTTCCTTCTAATGCCAAGGAGTTGAGAATTGGTGTTCCCAACAGATTCAGCTTCAGAGAGTTTGTCACGAAAGACAATGTTACTGGGTCAATGAAGGGCTATTGCATCGATGTCTTTACTCAGGCATTGGCTCTGCTTCCTTATCCAGTTACATACAAGTTTGTACCTTTTGGGAGTGGTACTGAAAATCCTCATTATGACAAACTCGTACAGATGATTGAATCAAATGTAAGTACACAATGTTTTTTGTCTTCTTCTACACATCCCATCATGCCATATTGACCAGGGTTATCTTATCCTGCAGGAGTTTGATGGAGCAATAGGAGATGTCGCAATCACCATGAACCGGACAGTGATTGCTGATTTCACCCAGCCGTTCATTGAAACAGGCTTGGTTATCTTGTCTCCGGTTAAAAAGCATATTACAACATCCTGGGCATTTTTGCAGCCATTTACATTGGAGATGTGGTGTATTACAGGGGTGTTCTTTCTTGTTGTGGGTGTGGTTGTTTGGGTTCTTGAACATCGAATCAATGATGAATTCCGCGGTTCACCACGACAACAAATGATAACTATTTTCTGGTAAGAAGCTGACTTGCACCTTTTGACTTTTGTATCGGCTACATGTATTTCAGTTTAGTTTTCTTACAAATGTTGCAGTTTCTACTTTCTACAAGCCGTATGCAATATATTGTATACTGCTAGCACCTTAAAATAACCTTGCCAGTTAACATCCACAAACGAAGCTATTACTAGTGAGCATAAGTCTTGTGGTGAGAGGTATAGAGGATATTCAGTCTATTCTCGTATAATATAAGGACGTGCTACTCTATTTCTCTTATGTTTTCATGTACCTCTCCAAATGTGCTGCCAAATGCTATCATGGTGTAGTGTTTCTTCACTCTCAAATTATAATCTCAGTTTTGATTGTCTGCAGGTTCAGCTTTTCAACTTTATTCTTTGCGCACAGTGAGTAAACCAACCTTCTACATCCCGTTTCTTTTTTATTTGTATGAGTAACATTCTGTTCTGACTCATGTGTTTCACATCTGTATCTGTTCCCAGGAGAAAACACGATGAGCACCTTAGGGCGTGGTGTCCTGCTCATATGGTTATTTGTTGTTTTGATCATTCAATCCAGCTACACTGCGAGTCTTACTTCCATTCTGACCGTGCAACAACTTGATACTTCTATAAGAGGAATTGATGACCTGAAAAATAGCGATGATCCTGTTGGTTTTCAAGTGGGTTCTTTTGCACAAGAATACATGGTCAAGGAACTAAACATATCACGTTCAAGGTTAAGACCTCTCGGTTCTCCCCAACAATACGCTGAAGCCCTCAAGCTAGGCCCTAAGAAAGGAGGCGTTATGGCCATTATCGATGAGCGACCCTATGTCGAACTGTTCTTGTCAAGTTACTGCAAGATTGCAGTAGCTGGCTCAGATTTCACCAGCAGAGGATGGGGCTTTGTAAGTACACCTGAATCTTATCTGTGGTTGAATTCTAAAAACTACGCCTACTTTCTTTCACGAATTAAAGGCTAGCACCTTACAAAGTTCACTCTGACAGGCATTTCCAAGGGACTCCCCTTTGCAAGTAGACCTGTCCACCGCGATCCTGTCACTTTCAGAGAATGGGGAGCTGCAGCGGATCCACGACAAGTGGCTCAAGACCGGCGAGTGTGCGACTGACACCAACGAGTTCATCGACTCGAACCAGCTCCGCCTCGAGAGCTTCTGGGGGCTGTTTCTCATCTGCGGTGTGGCGTGCATCCTCGCACTACTCATCTACTTCGGCATCATGCTTCGCAAATACCTGAGACATGAGCCAAAGAAGAGCCTCCGAAGATTTATCTCGTTCGTCGATGACAAGGAGCCGCCAAAGAACAGGAAGAAGCGGTCCCAGAGCCTGCCTGCGAGCTCGACAGGCAGCCTTTCTGCTCTTGACATCGAGAGGCCTGCGAGGCCAGTTAGGAGTGGCAGCGTTGTTGATATAGAAAGCTAGTTGATGTGTACAAAGCTAAGATATATTATTATATGTTTTCGACCCGAGATGCAACATCTTGCGGGTCAGTTTGCCCAATTTAATTGACGGGGAAATAGGTTGAGAGGCTGTGTAGGGGATTTGAGTTCCTTAGGTATCTGCCAACATGGAAAATTGTATAGAAGCAACTCTTGTCCTTGATGTTATTATGAATGGAAGGAATGTGTTTGTTTGAGTGACAAGTCAGAGTTATCTTAGATGGTTGTTGCCTGGATGGATGTGATCACACAGGCAAGTCTTTCATTTTATTTTGTGTGAAACTACAGAGATTTAAATTTCTATGCCCCAGCAAAAAAACTTGCGATGTTCTTGATTCAAGTGCAATTAATTACCATTCACCATTGGAAGCTGAAGCCGCAGTCTTACAAGGCAATACAGTCTAAACATGCAGAAGCTCTCATCAGAATATAACAGGTAGTAGTACTGTAGTACTAGTTTGCTTGTGAGCACATATGTTTTTTCCTCTTATTACACATTCCACAATTTGTACTGTACTGTATACATCAATTATCATAAACTAAAGTACACAGAACATACAATTTGAATAATATCACTAAAATAAATAAATTGGGAGGTATAAAAGGGAAAATGGAATATTCTGATAATTTTGTACTCTACCATTTCTGGATAATATGCTGACCTGAAGCAGTGGCGTCAGTTGAGCTTAGCGCGCGCCATCCTTCCCCATGTCTCCTCCGCCGTCGATGGCTCCCTCGGCACTGCCTTCTAGAACCTTCCACCGCCCTCGGCTCCCCTCCCCTGCTCCCCCTACGCCGCCTGCTCCAAGGGAGACGGCCGTGGCATGCCACCTCTCCCGGCGGAGGGTGGCCGCGCAGCTTCTCCTCTCGGCCGGCTTCCTCACCGCCGTCTCCCCGCTGCCAGCGCTCGCCGCGAGGAGGGGCCGCCAGACCGTACGGCCAGAGGATTACGCGTCTACACGTACGTCAGCGCGCATCCCGTACCTGCGCTGCTGGTTTCTTGGTTTCTGCTCAGATTTTTTTCCCCAAAGCATGCTCGTTCTCGACTGACGCTGATTAGCGTCGGATTATTTGCTGTTAAATAATAATCTGTTTGGTATTCATAATTGCAAATACAGCTTACGTTCAAAATTATAGACTTTCCGAGTCACGAATCTTCAGTATATTGTCTAAAAATTTGAGCTCCACTTTGTGTTATCTGATTAATCTGACCTGGGAAACTATTGTGAGCAGCTGACGGCCTGAAGTACTATGATCTTGTCGAAGGGAAGGGCCCGACTGCTGTGAAGGGGTCAACTGTTCAGGTAAATTAATTGAAAAAAAAAATGCTAGCAGCATCCTTCATTCCTAAACTGAAATTGATTGCTGCTGATGTTCTTTGCTGTAGGTGCATTTCGACTGCATATACCGGAGCATCACGGTGGTGTCGAGCCGCGAAGCGAAGCTCCTAGCAGGGAACCGGAGCATCGCGCAGGTTATGTGGCAAACTGACTGAGTACTCCTCCCCATCTTTGTGTGCTAGTGGTAGAAATACTCGTTTAGGACAATCAGAACTAAGATGTTTGCGTGCCTTCCTCTAGTAGCCTTACGTGTTCACTGTCGGATCGCTGCCTGGAAAAGAGAGAAAGCGGGACTTCGCGGACACCGCCAATGGGCTGTACTCCGCACAGGCTTCACCAAAGCCTCCGGCGGCTATGTACATGATAACCGAGGGGATGAAAGTAGGGGGAAAGGTACGGAGAACTGGCACAAGTGAAGGGACTTTCCCTCTTTACTATATTACTGACCTGATCCTCTGTTTTTGTTGTACAGAGGAGGGTCATTGTTCCCCCGGAGCTCGGCTATGCGAAAAAGGGCTTGAACGAGATACCGGTAAAACTCCAGTGTCTTGTAGTCTGATTAGGTATCTGAGCACTTCGACTTACTGACGCACCATGGTTTGATTCCATGCTTCTTTGCAGCCTGATGCTAGTTTTGAACTGAATATAGAGCTCTTGCAAGTGATCCCTCCTGCAGAAAATTGACCATTCTCGTTTTGCACTGAATGTGAAAGATTGATGAGGTACTTGTGAACTTTCACAAATTTTAGAGGAATGTGCCTATTTTATACTTTTTCGTTCTCGTTAACCATACATGTACGTGAGAAATACGATGACAATATATTTTGCCTGGATATCTGTCGATGTGTTGAGATGCAAAGCTTTTGCTTTATTTTTTCAAAAATTGTATGCCTGGAAAGGACTTGTTTGAAATGTGAAAATTCCAGTACCAGAAGCAAAACTTAAGTAGGTGAAAATCGTTACTTGGATTTATCATTAATCGTGTTGCAGCAAAATGGTACAAAACATATTCACCACAATTTTATGGTGCCTGTATGATTCTATAGAAATGGTCATATTCATCCGCCACTGTGAAGACAGCACGATCTGGTGCTCATTCAAAGGTCCTCAACGCCGTTGATGTCCTGAAATAAAAGAATACATACTCTTGTTTAAAAAGAAAATCAGTGGGTGCTGCCAGATTGCCTTTTGATCTAGACATGAAATGCTGAACAATAGTCAATTTTGTAGGAATTCTAATTGTTGAGACATGTTATTAATGCAACCGTTTCACTTCAAAATTACCACAGACCTCACGTAAAAAAATAAGCACACTCGAACTTTGATTTTTTTTCTTAAACTGCAAAATTCTTGAAAGACCGGTAAGTGTGTGTATCTTGGGGAAAGATACCTTGTTCTCGATCACTTTGCCATCTGGGATTTCCAGCTTCACACCTGGTTTTGCTGTGATGGTCACCTTGCCCTATAAAATTTGAAAGTGTCATCATCCATGTTTTAAATATGGTGAGATATGTATTTTCTTAAATAGTCATAACTCAGGACAAGAATCATGTGAGAAGCAAAGCTGCACATTATCGTGATAAAGATTTGTGTAAGAATTAAAAATGCATGTAGCAAATGTTCTGGAAATGTTGTCTCAGAGCTGGTACTACAAGAAAGATTGTAATAGTTTAACAAATTGTTGGAGATACCTTCAGCACAATGCCAGAACCAAACCAAACATCACCGGAAACCTTCAAGCTGTCGAGCTCAACAATACTTGGAATCGATTTGAAGCGACCGAGGAAGCTCCCAACCTGCCATTACATGAAGAAAGAAGACCATCTTATTTGCATTTGGAGCTCTAAAAAACTGATGTTCCCTTTTTGTGAAGAATTAAGGTTAGAGCTTGACCTTCTTGAACTCAGGGCCTAGCTCAATCGAGGGATTTGATGGATCTGTTCTAGCTGAATTCCGTGTAACGAAGCCATCAACCAAGGTGTACAGATCAGACTACAAGGTGAAAAAAATTCAGTTATAAATAGGAGAGTTGACCTAAAGAGTTTATTCGCCAAATCATGCAAACCTGTACTAGCTGCAAATCTGATGTCGCCTTTACTGGTAGGAACCGGGACCTTGGAACATTCATACCAATGGCGTGGTCAAAGAACTGTTCCGACAAAATAGGATTGTCATGTTTATATGCAGGATACAGGTATAATAATCAATATATTTTTAAATGGTATTTTGGTAGTACCCTGATTGCGGCACCAGCTGCTGTTTCCAACTGAAGAACTTTCACGCCTTCAACTTCCTGAAACGTGTTTGTTGTCCATCACAAGCTTTGTTAAGTTCTTCACAAATCATAGCTAAGAAGTAACAAGCTCATGAAGCAATATTTCTGTAAGAAGAGTTCATCGAAATGCATTATTACCTTAGGGTTTGGAATGATCTCCATCTTGAGTGCATCAGCCTCGACAAGGCGCTTGATAGCCTTCAAGTTCACCCATCTAAGAAAGCAGGCAGCAGTATTATATGACGTTGGAATGATATTTTAAAACTGAAATGGACTCTATGAATTCACTTACAGATTGTTGGTGTTGAATATCTTGAATTTCTCAATTGATTTGAACTCATCCACCTAAGTTTCAGCAAAATGCAGAAGCAAACTCAGAAAAAATATCTACAGTAATTTCTGTCTGATTTTATAATCATTTGTTATGTCATTGTAATTACTAGATTATGACTTACATGTGCATCAGGAACTTGTGCAATCTCGAGAAGCTGAAAAAATAAAAGGGAAAATCGTTGTCGTTATGTTTCCAGATGCAATTCAGTTCCAACAGGCATTCATAAAACTGGTTTGCAAACTTATACGACAACAAGGAGGAAATATAAGTTTTTTTTTGCAGGGGAGGAGGAAATATAAGTTAACCTGAACCCTTCCTTCGTAGGAAATCAGTGTGCCGCCTTTCACATCAGCCAAAGTTTTCGGGGTAACCTGAAGGAAGGCTGTTAAATTTTACCAACCAACCAAAGGCAATATTTCTTCAACAGATATTATGCAGTTACATACCTCCATACAGTACTCATTCTGCTTCTGGATCAAATGGTTCAGTATCTCTATTCAATAATTAAGTAAATAAGCAGGTTATCTCTTTTTCATTACTGGAAAGTTTTGTCAAAGCAAATAATAATGAATATAGGTTCTACATAAGGATACTCATGTCCACTATAGCACCCAAGTTATCCGAGTTTGCGATGAACACATACTCTTTTCCCTGCAATGTCAAAAGAGTGATGTTACATTCATGGAATACTTGGGTTTAGAAAATTTTCAGCAGATGATTGCAAACCTGTGAGAGCAGTAGATCGAGCTTGCCGCTGTTCATCAGGGATGGGAAGATATCACCATGGCCAGGAGGGTACCTTCATATTTGTGTTGTGTACAGGTAATTGATATGTTTTTGCCGTTAAAAATGAATTTGGTGATCTGGTTATGAACAAGAATACTTTACCAGCCATCCTTGTCGGTCTTCCCCTTGGAAGGCCATGGCAAGAACTCATCGGCTACCACGCGAGGATACTGGCTCTGCATTGGAGCATTTTTTTAAATGTCAGCAGCATATTTGGAAGATAGAACAAGCATGGTGCAAGAAAGTTTGTAAGAAAAACAAAATCTGGTTTGACATACCTGATTGAACGTGTGGATGTCGATGCTTGAGTTGGCGTATTTCTCGACAATCTGCAGCGCAAGCATACCAATCAGCATTCAGAAAAATCATCCAGTTAAATAGCCAATTTCAAGGGAGATTTGGTTGATGATGAGCATACCTTCAAGGTGTCGTCATGGGTGTTGAAGGAGTTCATCAGAAGCAGGGGCACGTTGCTGCCGTACTTCTTGTTGAGGGACTGTTAAACGAAAGAGTGTCACTGAAATTTGTCTTACAAGACAGCAAACTGTTATCTGAATCTGAAATGTGACAGTGAATGATGAACGGGGCATGAAGTTTGAGTTCGACCCCCCACCTCGATCTGGAGCACGATCAGGTCGAGGAATGTGAACCCGTTGCGCACCTCGATGACCGACCTGCAACGTTCATCGACATATAATTTTGTTTGTCGATATCAAATTCAGCGGCATGCATATGGAGGAATCAAGCGAATTATTTCTTCTGTCCATCTATTTCTTTTTGTTCTTCCTGGATGTGGTCACTTACTTTGGTCCTGTGCATCCCATGGTAGTACCGAGTCCGCCGTTGAGCTTGAGCACGGCGAGCTTGTCGAGCAGCGCCTTGGTCGCCTGCAGGTCTGCATTTTTTTTTTCAGCAGATGGTCATCGGCGGCAACATCAAGATTAAATCCAAGATTTTGTCGACGCCGAATAAGAAGAAAAAGATGATGATGAAGATGGTTGTGGCATTGCGGCACGCACCTTCGGGCGGGGCATCAAGGGTGTCGTAGGGCACCACCACCTCGTCGGTGGGGGTGTGGATCTTGGGCCACTCGATGTGCTCCTCGTCGCCACTTCCCGTCGACAAACATGCATTCAGCACGGTCAGGTCAGATCGTTGGTGAACGAACGGAGACGAAACGATCGCTTCTGCGGATACGTTGAGTCGATTACCTGAGGTAGCGGGAGACGAGGCTGATGAACCCGGACTTCTCGTTGTCGCTGCATGCAATGACAAACGGAGACAGATTAATCAAGCAAATCCGTCAGGCAAGACAGACACAGAGAGAGAGAGCGGAATGCAAAGATTGGTATCCAGAGGCAAGGCGAAGACAGCATTGCAGCAATGCCGATCCCGACCTGATCTGGCCGAGGCCGGCGACGGCCTCGCGCAGCTTGGCCAGCTTCTCGTCCGCCATTGTCGCGTGTACGTGGGGAGGGAGATGTTTTTGTGGGAAGGGAAGAGGAGGGTCGTCGGAGGTAGGAGAAGGGGCCAACGCTGGCTATTTATACAAGGAACAGGGAAGAGCAAATAAGGAGACGCGCGCGAAGTTAACGGCCGGACCGTTAACCGCCTTTTCCTCACACTTTTTCGAATTCTCTCTTCTGTGAGAAACTATTTTAGTATACGCTGGGGGCATGCCTACGCTGGGTATTAGAAAAGATTTTTTATTTTAGCTCTTTAGAGAATAACCCGCTCGTTTATAATTGACCATAGCAACCATCCTCCCTTGCAGTGGCGGAGCCACGTTCTGGCTGTGTAGTCAAGCGACTACATAGGTTTTTGCCAAGTCCAAGAGCCCTGGCTATGCATACCCACTGCTAAACGCTAAAAACTCTAGCAATGACCATGCACGTATGCCCACTTATCATGTGCGATGAGTATTATTCAGCTGAGCTAGCAAAACGAACATAAGAGGAACTAGTAATTACCCTGATTCAATGGAGCGTATGTCTCTCTTCCATATCAGCTTCCTGCAATCCCGTGTAGCCTGTAAATCCTCAATCTATTGGCTCCTAAAGTTCTAAGAGCATCTCCACTCGTGCCCCCGTCGAGGCCCCCGACGAGCGTTTTTTCCATCCGGACGGCGTAATTCGGTCCAGTCGCGCCCCCGGTTCCTCGTTTTCGTCCGGATTTGGCCCTTCATCCATCCGGCGAGCCCACGCCACCCCCGGCCCCCCGGGAGCGCTCGGGGACTCCGGACGAAACGAAAGCGCGCGAAACGTTCCCGCGCGTCTGGTGGCCCCAACTTGTCGGCGAGAGACACCGATCGTCATCCTCATCGCATCGTCTTCCGCGCGCTGTAAAAGCCTGCCGCCGGTCAGCATTCGCTGGACGCGTAGCTTCCACGCGGCGAGTTAATGTCGTCGCCTCGGTTTCATGCGCGCCTACCGCTATTTATCGCCGAACTACCCCGGCTGCCCCGCATTCACCTCCTCGCTCGTCTTCCCCCAAATCATCCCCGAACTCGAAGGAACCAGCAATGGCGAACGACGGTGCGGCCAACAACGGCTTCGGCCGCCGCTCTCTCCACCAATGGGAGGGGCGACTCCTGCACGCGGCGGGCTACCCTGCGCCGCCGGACTTCCGCGCGCCGGGAGGCTGGAGGCTGAGCGCAGGCGGTGTGCCGATCCCGCCGCCGCCAACGGGTGGGGGCGCACTCGAAGCGGCGATCGAGGAGGTGCGCGTCACTCTCAGTGACGAGCAGCGCGCGGATCCGCGCTTCTTCCCCGACAACCACGAAGCGTGGATCACGTTCTTCCGGCGAAGGTACGAATGCGAACTCGCCGCTTACGACGGCCCTCCTCCTCCTCCGGCAAGGAACAACGCCGCCGGCCGCCGCCGATGGTGGAGCGCGCCCAACCGCACCCTCGAGAATGTGCTCGCGCACATCGAGGATGGGAACTCCCCTGTCCTGGGGATGCCGCCGCCGGTGGCGGCTACCGTGTCGCGCCGGCACGGTAGTTCCTAGATACCGAGGAGGATGGCGCCGTCCTCTTCGTCGTCGGGCTCGAGATCGGCGTCTAGGTCCGGCGGGTCGACGCCGGCCACCGTCAAGAAGGAGTGGCCGTCTCCGGCCACCGTGAAGAAGGAGCCGACGTCTCCACCGCCGACCGGAGGCGCAGCAGCGGCGCGCTCGTCATCCGCGACCAGCCCTCCTCGCCGCAACGCGGCGGAAGAGGAAGACGGCGAAGAATGAGGCCGCCGCGGCCGCCGCCAACCAGCTCGCCGAGGAGGAGGCGAAGCGCGCGGAGGACGCCGCGGTGGCGGAGGCGATCGCCGTGTCGCTGAAGGACCTCGGTGCCCGCCGACAACAGCCTCCCCATCGACGCCGCGCCGGAGTGGTCCAGTGCGTGACCGGGAGCGCCAGGAGGCGGAGCAGCAGCGGCGGATGTTGGATCCGGCCGCCGCGCGACAACTCGCCCCCGCGCCGCCGCACCGCCGTCCTCGCGGAACGCCGCGCCCAGGGAGGTGATCAAGCTCGAGGAGAGCAGCGACGACGACATCTACCGGCCGTCGCCTCCACGCGCCGGCGACGCTGGCCAGGGCACGAGCCGCTGGTACGAGGCGCCGCCGCCCCAGGACGACGCCGGCTCCAGCGACGACGACGACAGCGGCGACTACACGACCTTCTACCGCCATTTCGGCATGTAGGAGGCCGCTTTTAGTTTTAGTATTAGTTTGCCAATCGCCGAATTCAAATATATGTACGAATTCGGCCTATTTATGTACGAACTCGCCTCTATATGTTAAATATCATTAAATTTCGCTTATGTTTGAACGAATTCGCCTATTTTGTCTGAATTCGTCGTATTACGTTGCATCCATCCTGGGCTCGCGGCTGGGAAAATGGGCCTCCCCACGCCAAATCTTCCTCCAATCCGGACGAAAATTTCGCCGGATTTGAACGTGGGGAGCCCAAACGAGTGGGAATGCTCTAATCCGTCCGACCTTAAATCCCCAAATCAATCTGCAAGCCTAATTGATCGTGACGTCATGGGAATGAGCAGGCCTCTGGTTCTACTAGCTCCGTTTCGATGAATACGGCGCACGCGTATTCTAAGATAAACTTTAACCGAAAAATTAAGTACCGTAACAAAATTTTGATTACATTATACGTAATTAGTATTGTTGGTTCGTATTGAAAAACACATTCTCACGATGCTAATTTATACCAAAAAATCATTATATATATATTTGGAGTAATTCTTGATCAAAGAAAAAACATGAAAAAGAGAGTGCCTTATTAATTGTACGAATCAAAGATTTCTCTTTCTTTTGTGCTCTTGTTTAGTCTGTCTACATAAGTGTGTTATGTTTTCATCGGAAAAAAAAAGTGTGTTATAAAAAAAAACTTCACACGTACTCTTAAAGCTTGACATCAGAGCTTTTGGATCATGGCTCCGCCACTGCTCCCTTGTGAACCAAAATCTGAATGTGCAACATTCTCTCTAGAAGTGCGGGGGTCGGGGTCGTTGGAGCGGTGTGGCTGTCGGCGAAGAACGGAGAAGAAGAAGAACACATCGAAGTGCATCCCGGCGTGCAAAGCCCCTACCTAGCGCTCCAACTGTCGGGGTTTTGATTTCCGGTCATAAATTCGTATGTAGGTGGGGGACTTGTGGCAACGATTCGATGGGGTAAAACCTCACGTACACAAGAGATATACAGGTTCAAGCCCCAGGAATAGATCACCGGTAACAACCCTACTTCCTGGTGGAGTCGATGAGATTAATATGTGTGAGGTGCTGGTAAAATGTGAGGTGCTGCCGGCTTCTGGTGGAAAGTTGGTTAGCGCCTAAGAACAGTGTATGATTGGTGGAAAAGATCGCATCACCTCGTGCGAGAGAGGGATGAATTGGGCTTAGTTCGCCATGGTTCCTTAGGTTTGTAGTTTCTTGGTCTGGTTTTTCTGTGGCGTGTGCTTGGATTGGCTTGGCTTGGTTTGGTCCTCTCCCTAGTGGTAGAGGTGCCTATTTATACTTAGAGGGGGTGGCATGTTCTCTCAAGGAGAATGGTCCACATCTTTCTTTGTACGACGCGGGGGACTCCACTATGAGACCCTATACTGAGAACACTTTCCGTACACCCGGACTTGCCGCGCATTGTTCCGGTGTCACAGTGAAGGTCGAACTCTGAGGTACAAGCACATACATGGGAGTTCGGGATGTTAGGAAATGATGTAGGTGCGATCTCCTTTTTCGTCACCCTTACGTGACCAAGCGTCACCCTTACATGGTTGAATTGTCCTGTCGCGCAACTGCCCTTGGTGGCGTAGGCAGTGCCGTGGACGAGGGAAGCCAACGTGGATTCACGTAAGGGTGACGAGGGTCTTATTGCCCAACTTTGTCGGGTTGCGACGAAAGAAGATCTTAGCCTCATGCTAAGGTCTTTCCTAGATATATTCTTGTTTTAAATTTTCTAGGCGGCGTTTGTGCGAGGGAAAAACTAGTGGGATACGAACAGTTGGGTCACTAACTTTTGCAACATCATCACACATTTCTTCCAACAAGCTGTTTCAGGCATACCAATCACAATAATATAATACCAATGCAGCAAAAAAAATGTTGGTGCAACAAATCTCCATTGGTCAAAGCCAAAAATCACCACATGTATGCAACATGGATTTCAATGCTTGCGGCAGCCCAAAAAAACATTTGCAGCATGAAGGCAACATTTGCAATGTACAGCAAGAATCATTGATGCCTCACGTCCGTGTGTTTGCAACAAAACACACACAGTTGCAACATGTCAAAAATACATATGCGGCATCAAAAATCAAAGACCTTCATCTCTAGACCTCAGATCTCGCCGTCCGAGCTCACTAGCGACAAAGCTGGCTCACCAAGAATACACCACGAAGGCAAACATTACAAACATACACGAAGAATCATTGCTGCCTCACGTCAGGGTGTTCGCAGCAAAACACACATAGAGTGCAACATGTCAAAAAATACATATGCGGCATCGAAAATCAAAGAACTTTTTCTATAGACCCCGGATCTCACCGTCGAGCTCACCGACAAATCTCGCTCACAAAGAATACACCAAGAAGGCAACATTTGCAAATACACCAGGAAACGTTGCTACCTCACGTCCGTGTGTTTGCAACAAAACAAACATAAAGTTGCAACATGTCAAAAAATACATTTGGGACATTGAAAATCAAAGACCTTCGTCTCTAGACCCGGATCTCGCTGGCCAAGCTCACCAGCAACAAATGCTCACCAGAGTCTCAGCGCCGTGTCCAGCGATCTTAGACTCGTTCCACTTGGTCCACCATCTCTCCCAGGCTCAACTCGGTGGGTAATCTCAAATTCGAGTTGCATCATGGTTGCTTTTACGGTACACAACCTTTGTGGTTTCCCTCGCCTATGTCGATGGAGAAAAACAGGTTGGGAGAAGGGAGTCCGGCTAAGTGACGAATCGATGGAGGGAGTGAGCAGCGAAGCAACCCCCTTGCAGTACATTGTGGGAGACGGGTTGCAAGGGAGCAGTTCCCTTTTTTTTTTTTTTTGAAGATCATAATTCCATATATAAAGACTCCAGCAAGCCGCCTCATTAAAAACCTTCCAGCCCCCTTAGGTACCCTGGTAAGGAAAAGAGTGCGTCGTGAAACTTGCTGGGCTCAAGACAAAGTACAATCAGCTCGAAGGACTGTGACTAAGAAAGCCAGGCCGGTCCAGCCACTCGATGTCTACCAAATTATTACAAGCGTACTGAGCACACTCATGTGCAACTAGATTGGCTGACCGGCCAGCAAAATTGAAAACAAAGAACTCAAAAGAAGAGGCTATCTCACTAATTTCACTAAGGATAGGGGCTATCCTCGAACGTTGAGTCTTACGCTCCTTCCAAAGACGAACTAGATCCTCACAATCTGATTCAACCATCACCTTCACAAACTTCCTTTGCTTTGCGAAAACTACGCATCTCCGAAAGCCAAGGTCTCAATGGTCAACGGATCCACAATACCTTGATAGACTCGGCACCATGCACCTCTAAAACCCTCGACATCCCTTGCTATTCCTCCTCCTCGCCGCCAAACCTTGCTCAACCCGAACGGCACCATCGCAATTAATTTTAATGATGCCCGGCTCCGGTCCATGCCAAGAGCATGGGGTCTCTTCACCTTCTCCTTCTTATCTTTCTTATTTTCCAGGAAAGACATAGTTTCGGCAATCGTCTCCACTTGTTTTCCTTGGGTCATACCCCTCATCATCATGTGTCCATCGGTTCCTGGAGTCCCAAATGGCCGACATAATCGATATCATCCTCTCACGCTCCCCCTTTGAGAACATGGGGTCACATAGAATATCCATCATCCAAGTTGAAGGGTGCAAACTTGGTAATTTCACATTCAAGATCTCCCTGGCTGTAGACCAAAATTGACTTGCATGGCCACATTCTACCAAGGCATGAAATAACGTTTCTGGAGCTGACTTACACACCACGCACATACTATTGACTCTGACATGCCGCCTGGTGAGGGTCGCATAATCTGGCAAAATGCCTTTGAGAACCCGCCACCAAAAAACTCGTACTCGTGGTAGAACATCCAGCCTCCATAATCTCTTCCATTTGTCACTTTCTCCCGAGAAACATCCACCCATATCGTTGAGTGCCACATTTCCTTCTTTCTCCGAGAGAAGAGCTCGATAAGCAGACCTCACCGTATAGATACCGGTCCGCTCATGATGCCACGCAATCCAGTCTTCGCCACCAATGCGCCGAAGCGGAATCTGCAGAATCAAATCTGCATCCGGCCCCACGAATATCGACCGGACCAACTCAGTCTTCCAACCACCTGAATCCTGATCAATAAGCTCGTAAACCCACTCTTTGTCTGTGTCGATCAAAGATCCCATCGGATTCCGAGCATTCAAACCAGGTATCCATTTATCCCTCCATATGGACACCGTAGATCCATCACCAACTCGCTTTATCAAACCCGCACTCAAAGCTCTCCTACCAGCCAAAATTGCCCTCCAAGTTCGCGAAGCAGTTTTTGGCGGATTAACAGTCATAAAATCTCCATTCGGATAATACCTGCCTCGCAACACTTGAGCACACAGTGATTGTGGCTGTGTCAGCAATCTCCATCCCTGTTTACCCAAGAGGGCAATATTGAAAAGCTCAAGATCACGGAAGCCTAAACCACCACCACTCTTTGGCCTAGCTAATTTATCCCAAGCTAGCCAATGCATGGACTTCTTATCCAAAGAGCCACCCCACCAGAATCTAGCAAACAGAGAGATAATCTTCTGTATAGATCCCTTAGATAGTTGAAAACAACTCATACTGTAAGTGGGCATAGCTTGAAGAACTGCCTTGATCATTACCTCTTTGCCAGCATAAGACATCAGGCGATCCCATCCAGCAATCTTGCTCCTTATACGATCACAAATATAATCAAAATCCTCATTTTTGAGTCGTCCCACGGCAGTTGGCAAACCGAGGTATTTCTCACTAAATGCTTCCACCATAATATCCAGCTCCTGTTTGACTAACATCCGTGTTGTATCCAAAATACCTGAGCTGAAAAAGATTGAACTTTTGTCCCTATTCACCATTTGGCCCGAAGCTTCATTATACATTTGAAGAATGGTATTTAATCTCCCAGCTCCCTGTGCTGAAGCATCAATAAAAATTAGACTATCATCAGCAAAAAGCAAGTGTGTGATCCAAGGCGAGCGGTGACACACTCTTATACCCCGATCAACAAAACCTCCCGTGTAGTTGTTCAGAAGCGCCGATAGACCTTCTGCACACATCAAGAACAAATAGGGCGAGACTGGGTCCCCCTGCCGTATACCTCGAGTGGGGAAGAAGTGTGGTAATAATTCCCCATTTACTTTGACTGAGAACCGCACAGAAGAGACACACTTCATAATAAGATTCACCATATTTTCTGAGAAACCGAGTTTTCGCATAATAGCAGCAATAAAAGGCCACTCCACTCTATCATAAGCCTTCATCATATCCAATTTAACCGCACAAACTCCTTTCTTTGCCTTCTTCCTTCTTCTCATCGTATGCACACACTCAAATGCTACTAGAGCATTATCCGTTATCAGTCGCCCTGGAACAAAAGCGCTTTGCTCCTGACTGATCGTATCTTCCAGCACCGGTCTTAAGCGGAGAGCTATTACTTTTGTGCACAGCTTATAGATCACAGTACATAAAGAAATCGGTCTATATTGCTTGATCGACTGGGGATTCCTAACCTTCGGTATTAACACAATAGCTGTATCATTTAGGTCATCTGGCAGGTCTCCACCACTCAAAAATTGCAACACTGCAGGCACCACAACCGGTTTGACAAGGTCCCAGTGGCGCTGAAAAAATCCGGCTGTAAAGCCATCCACCCCTGGTGCCTTTGACGGATGCATTTGAAAGAGAGCAATCCGCACTTCCTCCTCCGTAAACGGCCGGTCCAAAAAACTCCTCATATCCTCATTCACTTTTTCTTGAACAAAGTGCAACAGTGGCTCCATATTAGGAACTCCTTGAGAGGCATACAAGTGTTTATAGAACTCTTGTACCTCAGTATGAATGTCTTCCTTGTCCGTACAAACAGAACCATCCTCCCTCACCAGCGAAGAAATCTTATTCATCCTCTTCCTGCTAGCTGCCTGTGCATGGAAATAGGAGGAGTTCCTATCACCTTCCTTTAACCATTGACCCCTAGACCTCTGTTTTATCCAAATTTCCTCCTCAAGAAGAACCTTATTAATCTGCCCCATAAGGTCTCGCTCATCCTTCGATGGCCCCCGGCCCATAGAATTCAAACGAATTTTATCCAGGCGTTTTCTCAGCCCTGTCAATTTGACTTTGAAATTTCCAAATTTTTCACGACCCCACTTGTCTAGGTCGCCTTGTATGCTTTTGAGGGTACGAATAACTCCTTCCAGGCCACCTCCCCCACTCTTCTCTTCCCAGAGTTTCTGAACTTGCTGGTCATATTCGGAGTGGGTTTGCCAGACATTCTCATAGCGAAAACAATGATTATTTTTCTTGATGCTAATCTGATCCTTCCGCTGCATCCTAATCAACAAAGCACAATGATCAGATTCCACCATATTAATATGTTGAACTCTCGGTACAGCAAATTCATCATATAATTTTTGATTGCCCAAGCCCCGATCAATTCTTGATTTAACATTTGCTTCCCCATCTTGCCTATTATCCCACGTGTAAGGGGCTCCATTCCAGCCTAGATCCACCAAACTGCAATCGTCAATGCACTCTCGAAACGCCCTCATATGAGGCTCCGATCGTTCCGAGACGCTAAAATGCTCACTTCCATACAATGTTTCATTAAAATCTCCCAAACACAACCACGGATAGTCTAACGCATTAGCTAGCCGTCGTAATAGAGTCCAACTGACATGTCTATCCTCCTTTCTCGGCTCGCCATAAAAGCCTGTAAAACGCCACGGCCTCACATCATCTCCCACAGCCTTGACTATCACATCAATATGGTTTTGATTGTAGCTTTTTACTTCAACACTGGCCTCCTTCTTCCAAAACAGCCCAATGCCCCCACTTAAGCCAACACTATCAACTGCATAACACCCTCCAAAACCAAGAGCATTTGCCATCTTCTCCACCCTTTTACCACTGATCTTCGTCTCCATAACAAAGAGCAGGGTGGGATCTTCCCGCTTCACCACATTGCGAAGCTCTCTCACTGTCGGTTGGTTCCCAAGCCCCCGACAGTTGCAGCTCAAGCAAATCATTGATCCGGGCGGGGCTGCCCAGCAGCCGCCGCCATATCGTCTTCCTCCTCAGACACTTCCCCATCCGTCTTGGTTTTCTTTGGATCACGAACCTCGCCAACTTTACTCGGGGAACTTAGGATCGCAGTCCTCTTAGTGCCTTGAGATTCCTCATTAGCCTGCAATAATGCCAAGGCTGCCGCATCCCCTGGCAAACCCGACAAATCCAAGGTTCTTTGTGCCTTAGGCTTCTCCACATAATTCCCTGATGTTTGCGCATCAAACTGGAATACAGCCTGCTTAACCTTGCCCGTATTAGCATTGATACTTGGGCCCCCTTTAACCAGACCACCTTGTTCCTGTCCAGCCTTCGCCTGCCAGGTAGGTCTAACCACTATCCTTGGTGGTTTTGCAACTGGATCTTGCTTCATAACAGGTGTAGGCTGAGGTTTCTTCTTCCTGATCTCTTGAAATCTGATAGACGAGTCATATTCCCATGATCCATCCTCCTTCCGAGGCAGAGGATTGTTGCAGAACGTGTCCGAGTGCCCAAGCACACCACACGCAAAACAGAAGTAAGGCAACCTCTCATACTGAACCTCGTACGTATCAATCTTTCCTCTCTTCAAAGAGTTAAAACTTAGAACACGCCGTAGTGGTTTGTTGATGTCAATCCAGACCTTTGCCCTCATACTCTGTCCCCATCCACGGTTTGTACCCCCTTGGTCTAGCTTGATAAAATCTCCAATCTGGCTGGCCACAAACTCAGCTCTCTCCTTGTTCAGCCAATTGAATGGCAGGTCATGGCATCTTACCCAGATCGGCATTCTACCGAAAACAACTTCACGTGGCCGCATGCATCGATCGAAATTTTCTAATATGACTGCATGAAAACCAACCATCCATGGTGCTCCCTCCCAGATACGATCCACATCTCGCTTTGATTCCAGGGTAGCCACAAAAATATTTTTTCCATGAGATTGAAACTTGAGACCTAGTGGATTGCCCCAAGCTGGGCGCAGTGCACTTTCGATCGTCTGGATGTGAAATTCATTGGCGACAAGAACTTTACCAGCGATCGCAAAAGCCGCTTCACTCTGATCCTCTTCGCGGTCATCCATCACAATTACCTTCTGTTCCTCCTCCGTAAGGGTGAGCGAATCGAGCTTCTCAGCAAGGCCCGAGCCCCCACCCCTCGACAAACCTCCCCGTGGGAGATCCCCTCTCGAAGCTCCGTGCTCCCGCTCCGCCATCACGAAGAAACCCGCTCCCCGCGTGCCGGAAAGAACGTCGATCGCGCCCCAGAGATTGGAAATCGCCTGTGCGCCGCCTCTCCACTCCAAACCCTAGAAAAACGGTTCAGGGGAAAAAAATATTCTTTTTTCTACCTTAAGGGAGCAGTTCCCTGGATGCAGCATTGAGACCCAGCCGACCAATTCGCTAAAAAAAATTGTAGGACTATTTTTTTTTTAGGAAAAGGATCCCATTGCCCCGCCCATCAAATCGTCATCTGATCAGCCAGATAATGGCCTTTTTTTTACAATCAGCCGGATAATGGCCTAATGGGATCAATTTCCAATACTAGCTTTTCAGATTGACAGATAAAGCACCTGGTTTCAGAGGTTGATATATAACTTTAGTGTATATATATAACATTATAATGCATGGAAAAAGTGCTCCTTCCTAACTTCCCTCAGCATGAATCTCAAAACAAAACATCCTTCCATCAATCACCAATGGATCTTACATCCACATACCGAAATGATAAGGATTTTACCATCTGTACAAACGAAGAAAAAACACCTTAGTACAGTCTAACCAAAGAACACAAGACAACCAGTCCATCCCAGGTCCGGGAGGCACTCCCCTAAGGTATGTCTAACCTTTCATCTACAGCCCCAGTTTTCAGAGACAAGCAGGCCATCCCAGGTCCGGGAGGCACTCCCCTAAGGTATCTCTAACCTTTCATCTACAGTCCCAGTTTTCAGATTCCTGCACCAACATACACACAGACATGGAGGTAGCATTCGGGGTTCTTGAGGTAGTTGGCCATCCAGAGGAACGGTACGTCCATGTTGTTTTGGAGATCGATACCTTGCACCCTCACCAGCTTCACCTCAGTGGCGTTCTTGGTCAAATCAGCCCCTCGCTGGCTTGCTGGAGCTGGGTCTCTGTCACGAGGAGTCCTTGGAGTGGTGTCTGAATCGTCAGCTGGCGAGTCTGCTGTCTCCACAGGTTGAGTGTCAGCGGCGGGCTTCGAGCTGAAGAACTCTGGTAGCAACGTTTCCAAAGCACGTGCCAGGGTGATGTAGCTTTTACCTGCGAAACAGAGCGAATTGAAGAAAATTAAGTGTCGCAGCTCCATAGAACATCATGATTCATGAAACACAGGATGTGAACAGCCAACAATTGGTAAGAAACGTCATACTAGTATATATTGCAATGTGTAGTTTGTAACGTTTCAGGGGTCATTAAAATACAAAGGAAAATCTTGTTTACAATGGCCTTCTTGAAATATTTTTCAAAGAAGAGAGTTAAGTTGCATCCCTGTACCACTTTTCAGGGGAAAGGCAGAAAAGATGAAAGCAAAATAGAGCATATCACTGCTGCAAGTTTGGTAATTACAATTTCTAGCTAGAGGCAGATGAACACCCTCAACGCGTGCAAATGATAGTGTGCACCGCAATCATTAACAAGATAGTATCACAAAATTTATGTACATGCACTCAACGATAACATAATTGTTCACGACAGAGCTACATACCTTCTTCCTTCCGGATCTCGAATGGCCGGTTTATATAGGATACACTTTCCCAGTCACTGACAGCTATTGCATCCTCTAAATACTCAAGGTCTTCTTGAACTCTGCGCACGTATAATCGAACAGGGACCCTGCCTAACCAGGTATTAATCGATAAGAGCTATTAGAGCAGATAGAGATTTCTTAACGTGACACGAATCCATTATTGTATAACTTGAATATAATGCATCGGTTAACTATTATATGAAAAATTCCGGTCCGGAAATGTTCAAGTAAAAATAACATAGAAAATTTTGATGCAAAAGAATGTACATGGTCTGACAGATCCAGGAGATTCAGGCTCATCAGAACCTTGTTGACGCTCTGCTGAGGAAGTTGCTACTGACCAATCCTCTTCAAACAGTCCAAGCTTAAGCCTGGTGGAGATATTCGTATAACTATCCATGTCACCTGAATAATACATTTGTAGTCAGAGAGAAGATATTCCATGTATCAAAGAATGGATCATCGACAGCTAGTAGAACTAGTCAACTACTGGTAGTTAGAGGGTGTGATGCCCCAATTTCTGAGCAACCATCATATCAGGCTCATGAGACCCACTATAAAAGTATATAGTTTCTGGAGAGCATACCTTTCCTTACGGATTCCCACATAGCAGCTTGATCAGCTTGGGACATATTCATCACATTCTTACTGTTCCCAGTTATGATAAAGGCAGCCTGTACAAGACAAAAGATTACAGTATTGTTTGAGATGGGAAGAAGGGATTGGGTGACACTAGTTCTCGAAACAAACCTCTTTCAGGGAATTGTTGTAGCTCCACTTCACACTATCTTCACCTTCACATGGTGATAATATTTCTGCAGGATATCCCCTAAAATGAACCTACAAATTCATGCATAAGTTGTGTGGGGACAGCAAACAACTGGAACATTCAACAGAGGAAACCACATTCGAGCAGAATAGCATATCTCTAATAATATCTCCAACAAACTGAGATGTTAACACAAAATGTACATGAGTGATCAAAAGGTTTGTACTAATCCCCCCTCCACTTTATGCATAAGTTTGTGGATAGAGCCAACTGGAACATGTTGCCAAGAAAACCACATAGAGCTCTCATGTTATCAGAAACTTTAACTATTGTAGATATAAAATAAAAAAAGTGTAATAGTGTACCCTGTTAGAATAAAGCACTGTAAACCTGAAATCTACTTTACTAAGGCTCCCTTCATGTGCTGATGCACTGGTGATTGCAATAAGCCAGGGCTTACAACGTTTGCAGCATGCATATAAAGCTTTTTGCACCGATCTGACTGGCTCTTCACTGAGCTGAATCGCTAACTTAAGTAACTAGATCAAAAAAGGGACATTTGATAGCAAACATGTAAATATTTACAGCAAACCAAAATATTTAACAACAAATATGCAAGATTATAGCCTTACTATTAGATTCCATGGCCTCTCAGGCTCTGCACAAAGAAGGTCGAAAAGAACTCCAATGGGTATGTACCTAACAGTGCAATAATAAAAAGAGCAGCCAGCAATTAAAACTAAGAGCAATAACAACAGGTTCTCAAGATACAATAAGGCAATTGACAATCATTTATATTGGTAAGCTGAGAGCATATTGTTACCATTTTAAAGGCAGTCCTTTGTATTCAAACCAAACGGTATCAACGCCTGGCGGGAGTGTGCTGCTGAAATGAGCCTTTATAATGGGCACCAGCAGAGGCAAGTACCCAATCCTTGGCCCTAAAGTCTGTTCAAGGAAAAATAAAGCTCCATAACTGAAACGAACGACAAGATGATGACGTATTGCAAATAATAGTCCAATCATCATGTATCTTAACGAGTTGGAGATCAGAGAACACTCGCAGGGAAAGGAAGACACACCCTTTCAAATTATAAATAACAACAAAATAAATAAGCAATCAAATATAGCATGTTCTGACACTTTGCAGAGGTATAGCTTGTATTATTATTTTTGCACTTCGAGGATAAGAAAAAAGAACAAAAAGCATGTTCTGACACTTTGCAGATAAGTTGCCAACAGAACAGACAAGCAATTTTCTCCCATATGACTACCGTCTTGGATTTCAATCTAAGAACACAAATCAATGCGAAAGTGAAACACAAGAATTAATTGTGTTCTCACAGCTGTGCGCTGAATTTTGTATACATATCATCATCATATCAAACATATATTGACTTTATTTTGTGTGTGGGTGTGGGCATGTCGGCGGGCAACAAATTTAGCTTCTTACATAAACGAGATGTGGGATATACTAGATTAGACCTTGTAAGCTCTGAGTCTGTTTGAGAGCTTCATGTTCATGACGAACCGGAGCAGAATCAACTCCACTCATATGTCCATGTCACGACTCATACCTTGCTAAACTAATCACATCGCAAATTGTGTCAGTGTTTCTCTTAAAATTATTTGGGGACAAGCAGACGGAGCTCCCACTAGTCCAGAAGACCTTCGAGAATCTTGAGCAAGGGTCTGATTAAGAGTCTGCGAACCCTAAAACAGCAGGCAATCTGAGGTACGAGCCCCTAAGATCGTAATCGTGATATCGGCAGGCAAGAATTTGACGATCCTGCGCTGCGCGCGTCGTCGATTGAGAGGGCGCGGAGGGGAGCGAAGAGGGGTTACCAGGAAGGGCGGGGGCGGTGGGAGCGCGGTGACGTCGGCGTCGTGGAGGTGGACGTGCAGCGGTATGGCGCCGCCCCAGACCCGCCGCGCCGCCTCCCCCGACCACGCCGCCGCGTCGCCGACGTCGCGCGCCAACGCCGCCATTGCCGCCGGCGCGTATATCTCGGTCGGAGCGAGCTCGCCGGCGAGAGGCTTGGGGGTGGGTGGGCACGACGCTAAATCTGCTTCCTTTTGTGCTTCCGCTGCTGCTAACTTGTTTCGATTGCTTGCAGAGGAGTTGGAGTCTGACAAAGCACAAAGGGTCTCCTAGTTGACGATGTTGGAGTCAGATTCCAAATACTGATTTTTTTTTTTTTTGACCTGCAAATACTGATTTCTTAAGAAAACTGAATTGCGATGCGTCTGATTTCAGTCTAATTTCTCAAGTGAACCTCCTTCAAATATAACAACCTCCGTTTCAGAAATAATGACTTAACTTTATTTAGGTCTAGATAGATATATCCGTATTTAGATAAATCTAAGTTACTTATTTCCTTGTCGAGTTTCGGATACCAGTTTGGGGACCCTGACCCATTCTTCAACTCGTTCCTTGTCGAGTCCTAGATTCACATCTATGACGTTCTCTGCAAGCGTGGCTTCTCCTTTAGCGTGTCTCACTTGAAGCCTTGAGCGTCACATGTTTGTGTGCCCATGGGAATGTCGTTTACTAAGCCTTAGTCGATAGATCATTCTCCTCGGCGCCATCATTCTTCAGCTCCATGCAGCATTTCTCCCGTATCAATTTTCTGAGACACCACATTCTACGTCATCATCCTCGTATGCTCATGGCACACGTGGAAGTGTTGGAATAGCATCACATTCAACTGTAAGAAGTCCTAGGGAAATATCAATGCTTAGAGATAGGTTTGCTTCTTGTCATAGCATTGCCTTACCAAATTTTTGGCAACCAACTAGCCAAAATATTGGTTAGAGATTCCTAAACCACATTGTAGCCAAAAAGTTATCAAGGTTTAGGCAACCAAAATATTGGTAGCCAACCAAACAAGCACCAACAAATCATGTGCTGCCGAAAAAATGGTGGGGCGAATTCAAGCATCAACCAAACGTAACCTGGATCTCTTTTTTTCGATAAAGGGAATATATTAATATCAAAAGATACCAATTACACTCAGTCTATGCAACAACGCCACACCCTAATGGCAGTACGGATGCACACAGCCAAAAAAGAGTAAAGAAAACTAAAAAATAAAATCCCGCTACAGCTTTCTAGACCTAACAACAGCAATACAACCACCACCGTGACAACACCTGAAGTACATACTCTCCAAAAGCGACGCCTCCAAGAAGGAAGCAGTGCACCAACGCCGTCGTCGCCGACCAAAGGTCTTAGGTTTTCACCCTGAAGATATTCCCTGATCCGTCTCAAACGTATCTATAATTTCTTATGTTCCATGCTACATTATTGATGATATCTACATGTTTTATACACATTATATGTCATAATTATGCGTTTTCCGGAACTAACCTATTGACGAGATGCCGAAGTGCCGATTCTTTGTTTTCTGCTGTTTTTGGTTTCGAAATCCTAGTAAGGAAATATTCTCGGAATCGGACGAAATCAACGCCCAGGGTCCTATTTTTCCACGAAGCTTCTAGAAGTCCGAAGGGGAAACGAAGTGGGGCCACGAGGTGGGGACACAGTAGGGCGGCGCGGCCCAAGCCCTGGCCGCGCCGGCCTAGTGTGTGGCCCCACCAGGACTCCACCGACCTTGCCCTTCCGCCTACTTAAAGTCTCCGTCGCTAAAACCCTATTACGTTCGACGAAACCAGAGAAAACCTTCCAGAGCCGCCGCCATCGCGAAGCCAAGATCTGGGAGACAGGAGTCTCTGTTCCGGCACGCCGCCGGGACGGGGAAGTGCCCCGGAAGGCTTCTCCATCGACACCACCGCCATCTTCATCAATGCTGCTTGTCTCCCATGAGGAGGGAGTAGTTCTCCATCGAGGCTCGGGGCTGTACCGGTAGCTATGTGGTTCATCTCTCTCCTATGTACTTCAATACAATAATCTCATGAGCTGCCTTACATGATTGAGATTCATATGATGATGCTTGTAATCTAGATGTCATTATGCTAGTCAAGTGGGTTTTACTTATGTGATCTCCGGAGACTCCTTGTCCCACGTGTGTAAAGGTGACAGTGTGTGCACCGTGTGGGTCTCTTAGGCTATATTTCACAGAATACTTATTCGCTGTTATGAATGGCATAGTGAAGTGCTTATTTATATCCCTTTATGATTGCAATGTGTTTTGTATCACAATTTATCTGTGTGCTACTCTAGTGATGTTATTAAAGTAGTTTATTCCTCCTGCACGGTGTAATGGTGACAGTTGTGTGCGTCGTGTAGTACTTGGCGTAGGCTATGATTGTGATCTCTTGTAGATTATGAAGTTAACTATTGCTATGATAGTATTGATGTGATCTATTCCTCCTTTCGTAGTGTGAAGGTGACAGTGTGCATGCTATGTTAGTACTTGGTTTGGTTATGTTGATCTGTCATGCACTCTAAGGTTATTTAAATATGAACATTGAATATTGTGGAGCTTGTTAACTCCAGCCATTGAGGGTTCGTGTAATCCTACACGAGTTAGTGGTGTTCATCATCCAACAAGAGGGTGTAGAGTCTAGCATCTATCTATTTATTCTGTTATGTGATCAATGTTGAGAGTGTCCACTAGTGAAAGTATGATCCCTAGGCCTTGTTCCTAAATATCGCTATCGCCGCTTGTTTCTTGTTCTCTTGCATGTTTACTTCCTGCAATATTACTACCATCAATCGCACGCCAGACAAGCACTTTTTCGGCGCCGTTACTCATCGCTCATATTCATTCATACCACTTGTATTTCACTATCTCTTCGCCGAACTAGTGCACCTATTAGGTGTGTTGGGGACACAAGAGACTTCTTACTTTGCGGTTGCGGGGTTGCATGAGAGGGATATCTTTGACCTCTTCCTCCACGAGTTCGATAAACCTTGGGTGATCCACTTAAGGGAAACTTGCTGCTGTTCTACAAACCTCTGCTCTTGGAGGCCCAACACTGTCTACAATAATAGAAGCACCCGTAGACATCAAGCACTTTTCTGGCGCCGTTGCCGGGGAGGAAAGGTAAAAGGCTCTCATACTTCGGTCCCAGGTAAAGTACTCTTCTGGCGCCATTGTGTGAGTGTTCGAAGCTATTTCCTTTAGATCCTGCAATTGCATCTTTTTGTTTCTTGTTTACACTAGTTAGGCATAATGGACAACAATAGCTTCTTATCCTATTTCCTGATTTAAGACATGGATGGTTTGATGCGAAAATTAAAAAACCTATGGAACATATTAGTATGAACACTTTGAACACCAATGTTGCTAATGATATGGAAAATTCTAAGCTTGGGGAAGCTGGCTTTGATGAGCATGATATTTTTAGTCCCCCAAGCATTGAGGAGAAAATTTACTTTGAAGATACTTTGCCTCCTATTTATGATGATTATAATGATAGTGGTCTTTTGGTGCCGCCTACTATGGAGGATAAGTTTAATTATGATTACAATATGTATCCTATATTTGATGATAAGAATAATAATGATAGCTACTTTGTTGAATTTGCTCCCACTACAACTAATAAAATTGATTATGCTTATGTGGAGAGTAATGATACTTTTATGCATGTGAATAAGAATGCTTTATGTGATACTTATATTGTTGAGTTTGTTCATGATGCCTCTGAAAATTATTATGAGAGAGGAAAATATGGTTGTAGAAATTTTCATGTTACTAAAACACCTCTCTATATGCTGAAATTTTTGAAGTTACACTGGTTTTATCTTCCTATGCTTGTTACTTTGCTCTTCATGAACTTGTTTATTTACAAGATTCCTATGCATAGGAAGCATGTTAGGCTTAAATTTGTTTTGAATTTGCTTTTTGATGCCCTCTTTTGCTTCAACTCTTATTTCTTGCGAGTGCATCATTAAAATTGCTGAGCCCATCTTAATGGCTATAAAGAAAGCACTTCTTGGGAGATAACCCATGTCTTTATTTTACTACAACACTTTTGTTTTATATTTGAGTCTTGGAAGTTGTTAATACTGTAGCAACCTCTCCTTATCTTATTTTATTGCATTGTTGTGTGATACGTCCCCGACGTATCCATAATTTCTGTCGTTCCACGCTTGTTTTATGACAATACTTACATGTTTTGCTTGCACTTTATGATGATTTCATGCATTTTCCGGAACTAACCTATTAACAAGATGCCACGGTGCCGGTTCACGTTTCTGTGCTTGTTTTTGGTTCCCGAGAAAGGCTGTTCGGGCAATATTCTCGGAATTCGACGAAACGAAGACCAAACCTCCTATTTTTCCGGAAGCATCCGAACACCGAAGAAGAGTCGGAGACGGGCCGAGAGGGCCACCACACCACATGGCGGCGCGGCACGGCCGGGCCCGCGC
>NC_061509.1:39133213-39278868 GCF_022539505.1 Lolium rigidum
CCGGATACGTGACGGTGTAGTCGTAGGAGGGCTCGGCGTCCTTGGAGTCATGTTGCTGGTGGAAGCCTTGTATCTTCAATTGCTCATCCACCTCCTCCTTAGAGCGCGACCATGGTTTCCTGTCAATACTGAACAAATCTGGCTGTGGCAAAAGGATTTCCCTCTCTTCCCCGTCAGCAAACAATATTCTATAGACAATATTATCTAAACTAGAGTCGGCTGTAACAAATTGGTGACTCTTCATAGCAGCAATATCTAGCCTCATAGGGGTTATTTTTACATCAGTAGGGTCAAGAGGAAGCTCTAAATATGCTAAAACGCGCGAAGCAATAATTCCTCCAAATATAGGCCCCTTGCTAGACAAGCGGCGAGCAACAAGAGCACCAAGATGATAAGGTGTGTCCCCAGTGAGTGCAGCAATTAAGAAACCAAGGTGATAACTAGATATGTTACTAGTGTTCTCCCTACCAAGAATGCTAGTGCCAATGTAATAAGCAAAATACTTAATGGCGGGAGTTGAATGTTTCTTATCTTGCCGCGCTGAATGGTGCGACAGTCATCATTGGTGATCCCTCGATAGAGCTCCAGCAATTCCTTGGGGTTGTCCTCGATCATCCTTGCTGTACCTACAGGGACAATACCTAGTGCAGCACAAAAAATTTCCAACCTCATAGTAATAGGTTTACCATAGATCTTGAATGAAACTGCCGGGTGAAAGTGCTTATTGTTGAACTTGAAGCTCTCCACAAAGATTTTAGTGAGCATGTAGTATTGCTCACTCTCATCTCCCACATAGGTGGTTAAACCCGCCTTACCGACAAGGGTCAAGAAATCATCCAACAAACCTGCATTTCTCAAAAAGTCATAACATGGGAAGGATGAAGCATTAGGGACTCCATTGTCCTCCTCGGGTGCGAAGCTTGGTGCAATGAGATCCTCATTGTAGGATTGCCTGAATCGGGTGGATGACCTCGAGGGCCTCCCCGTGCTTGTTGTCTCCCCTTGGAACACTTCTCCAAAGTTATAATTATCCATCTTCCTTTTCTGAAATTTTTCAACAAACATTATAAAATTTGATTTGGTGACATATAATTGAGGGAAACTACCATAGGAACTTGCTAGAGTACTAAACATGCATCAAAACTAATTTCTACCACTTAGAACAAGCATGCAAGCTCACTAAACATGTTACCTACAGCAGCAAAATATTCAAGATATACTCCATCAAACAAAATTCTACGTGGATAATCGGAGGAGTCACATACCGGAGAGCAAATGTGCCAAATTTCGGAGCAAATCTGGGCTGAGCAAAGAGATCGAGAAATCTGGAGCTCTTGAGCAAAAACACGAGAGAGAAGAACCTGGTGCGAGTTTTTTCGGGAGAGAGAAGAGAGTGGGAAGAAGAGATGCTGAAATGGGGCAAAGGGGGACCCACACACCAGGGTGGCGCGCCCCCCTTGCTGGCCGCGCCGGCCTGTGGGGTGCCACCCTGGGGTGCCCCACTGGTCATCCCCAGGTACTCCCAGGTGCCTCGTCGAAAAATAGGACCAACAGTATAATTTTTGTGAATTTTTGAAAACTTTGAAAAATGCACATTTCTGGGTGTTAAATTTATTATTACTGGGCAGAAAAAGATTTTGAAATCTCTAATTAACTAAAGAACTTTGCAAAACAAAAGTGCTACAGCAAGTAGATCAAGTGGAGGAAGAAAGAAATGTTGTTTAGCTCTCCTATGCATATAAAATATACTTGTTAACAAGGTTGATCAAGTCTTGCCACCAAATAATTTTACATGTCATAAGAAGAAATAAACCTCAAATCAATCATAGCACCTTATATTGCATTGATGCGGATCCAATCATAATAGTTTGATATCCTTCTTTAGGATCATATATAGGACAATCAATAACTCCCACTTGGACGGTTCTTGAATTGGAAATTGTATTAACTCCACATAGTTTATCAGTCTTCTTGGGGAAATAGACAGTATGTTCCTTGTCATCAACATTAAAAGTGACTTTTCCTTTATTGCAATCAGTAACAGCCCCTGCAGTATTAAGAAAGGGTCTCCCAAGAATAATGGACATATTATCATCTTCAGGCATTTCCAACACAACAAAATCAGTTAATATCAAGCAGTTTTGAGTAACTTGAACAGGAACATCCTCACATACACCAACAGGAATAGCGAGTAGATTTATCAGCCATTTGCAAAGATATATCAGTCGGTATCAACTTATCTAAATAAAGTCTCTTATAAAGAGAAAAAGGCATCACACTAACTCCCGCTCCCAAATCACATAGAGCAGTTCTAACATAATTATTTTTAATAGAACAAGGAATAGTTGGTATACCTGGGTCGCCAAGCTTCTTTGGAACCTTACCATTAAAAGAGTAATTAGCAAGCATAGTGGAAATCTCCTCATTAGGAATTTTCCTTTTATTAGACACAATATCTTTCATATACTTTGAATAAGGAGGCAATTTAATAGCATCAGTCAAAGGGATTTGCAAGAATAAAGGTTTCATCCAATCACAAAATTTATTATAGTGTTCTTCTTCCTTTGATTTTAGTTTCTTAGCAGGAAAAGGCATTTGCTTTTGAACCCAAGGTTCTCTTTCATTACCATGTTTCTCAGCAATAAAATCTTCTTTAGTGTACTTTTTATTTTTAGCATGCTTTTCAGGTTCTTCTTCAACCTCTTCTTTGTCAGGAGTATCATTCTTATCATTATCTTTATCATGTTCATTACCACTTTCAGTTTCGAGCATCGAAATAGAAATACTATTAGGATCATTAACGGAGTTCGGAGGATTCTACAACATTCTTATGTTTCTTTTTCTTTTTCTTAGATGGAGCACTAGTTTTAGTTCGTTGAGAATCTTGTTCAACTCTTTTGAGGTGTCCTTCAGGATATAGTGGATCCTGGGTAGAAACACCACCTCTAGTTGTTACTTCATAAGCATGTTTTTCTTTAGAATTATTTCCCAACAAGTCATTTTGCACTTTAGTGAGTTGATCAATTTGAGTTTGAACCATATGAAAATGTTTAACAAGCATCTTAACATCATTGGAGGTTCTCTCCACAATACCATGCAATTCACTAATAGCTCGAGAATTTTCCATTAAATGATTCTCTACTCTCATATTAAAATTTTCTTGCTTAACAATATAATTATCAAACTCATCTAAGCATTGTGCAGGAGGTTTTGAATACGGAATATCTTCTCTAGTAAAGCGTTCAAGAGAGTGTACCTCAACCATGGATGAAGGGGAGTTATCTTACATAAATCTTCTATAGGAGGTAAATTCTTCACATCTTCGGGTTTAATACCCTTCTCCTTAAGAGACTTCTTAGCTTCCCTCATATCTTCATCATTTAATTTAATCATACCCCTCTTCTTCAATATCGGTGTCGGGGTTGGTTCAGGTGTAGTCCAATCATCATGATTCCGGCCTATTTTAGCAAATAATTCTTCAGCGTCGTACTGGAGTTCTTTTCCTGAAAACACAACCAGCACAACTATCCAGGTATGCCCTAGACTCAATGGTTAGTCCACTATAAAATATATCAAGTAAATCATGCTTTTCCAAATCATGGTCAGGCCGAGCTCTAATAAGAGAACAAAATCTCGCCCAAGCCTCAGGCAATTTCTCTCCATCTTCCTGGTCAAAATTATAAATTCTCTGCAAAGCAATATGTTGAGCACTAGCAGGAAAGTATTTTCGAAAGAAAACATCACGCAAATCAGTTGGACTTCTAATAGAACCAGGAGGCAAATTATTATACCAAGTTTTAGCATCATCCTTTAATGAGAAAGGAAAAATTTTAGCGACAAAATAAGTACGCATCTTGACATCATCAGAAAACAAGCTACTCAGAGTAGATAACTCAATCATGTGTTCAACAACACTTTCTTTTTCAGTACCACAAAAGGGTGTTTTCTCAACAATAGCTATATGAGATAGATCAAGAGAAATATCATAATCTTTATCCTTAATGTTTATAGGAGATGTAGCAAATTTAGGATCAGGAGACAGTTTATATCTAACAACATGTTCTGCAAGCAACTTTTTAATTTTTCTTGCATCAGTAGTAGCATTGCATTTTTCAATAAAATCATCATCAAGTTCCACATAATCTTCATCAAGATCATCACTAGAATATTCAACAGACTCATGTGAATTAACAGGTGTAGCAGCATTTTCATTAGGAGTTTCAGTATTTTCAATTTGTCTAGACCTAGCAATTGTAGCATCTAGAAAAGATCCTAACGAACCATCATTATCAAGCACAGCAGAAGCATCATCACAATTATAAGAGGAATTTTCAGATTCAGCAGAAGTACCAGCATTTGAAGCTTGTGGTGGCGAAACAAGTTTACTTATCACAGATGGTGAATCAAGAGCAGCAGAGGTACTAAGAGTTGTACCTTTTCTTGTAGTGGATGGTAATATGGCGACCTTAGTATCGCGAGGTTTACCCATGATGGAGAATTTGCAGCGAACAATATCAATCCAAGTGAACTTCCAAATAAAGCTATGCTCCCCGGCAACGGCGCTAGAAAATAGTCTTGATAACCCACAAGTATAGGGGATCGCAACAGTCTTCGAGGGAAGTAAAACCCAATTTATTGATTCAACACAAGGGGAGACAAAGAATACTTGAAAGCCTTAACAGCGGAGTTGTCAATTCAGCTGCACCTGGAAACAGACTTGCTCGCAAGAGTTTATCAGTAGTAACAGTTTTATGACAGTAGCAGTAGTGAAATATTAGCAGCAGAGTAACAAAGACAGCAGTAGTGATTATAGTAAACAGCAGGATTAAAATACTGTAGGCATAGGGATGGATTAACGGGCGTTGCATGGATGAGAGAAACTCATGTAACAATCAAAGCAGGGGCATTTGCAGATAATAATAAAACGGTATCCAAGTACTAATCAATCAATAGGCATGTGTTCCATATTTAGTCGTACGTGCTCGCAATGAGAAACTTGCACAACATCTTTTGTCCTACCAGTCGGTGGTAGCCGGGCCTCTAGGAAACTACTTGGATATTAAGGTACTCCTTTTAATAGAGTACCGGAGCAAAGCATTAACACTCCGTGAACACATGTGATCCTCACATCACTACCATTCCCTCCGGTTGTCCCGATTTCTGTCACTTCGGGGCCATTGGTTCCGGACGGCGACATGTGTATACAACTTGCGGGTAAGATCATAAACAACGAATATCTTCATGAATCAATAACATGTTCAGATCTGAGATCATGGCACTCGGGCCCTAGTGACAAGCATTAAGCATAACAAGTTGCAACAATGTCATAAAAGTAACATCTACGGATACTAGGCACTATGCCCTAACAATCTTATGACTATTACATGACCAATCTCATCCAATCCCTACCATCCCCTTCAGCCTACAGCGGGGGAATTACTCACACATGGATGGGGGAAACATGGCTGGTCGATGGAGAGGCGTCGGTGGTGATGATGGCGATGATCTCCTCCAATTCCCCGTCCCGGCGAGGTGCCAGAACGGAGACTTCTGGTCCCCGAGGCGGAGTTTCGCGATGTGGCGGCGTACTGGATGGTTTCTGGCGACTTCGACTTCCCCCCGTGCGTTTTTAGGTCGAAGGCAATAAGTAGTCCGAAGGAGGGCGTCGGGGGCCAGCCGAGGCCACCACACACTAGGGCCGCGCGGGCCCCTCCTGGGCCTCGCCGGCCTAGTGTGTGGGGCCCTCGTGCCCCCACCTGGCTTGCCCTTACGGCTCCGTCGATATTCGGGAAAATAGGACCTTTCGTATAAATTCCGAGGATTTTCCTGAAAGTTGGATTTCTCGCACAAAAACAAGACACCAGAGCAATTCTGCTGAAAACAGCGTTAGTCCGTGTTAGTTGTATCCAAAATACACAAATTAGAGGCAAAACAATAGCAAAAGTGTTCGGGAAAGTAGATACGTTTTGGACGTATCACCCATTACCATTCGTTGACAACAACAAACACCTCTCAAAACAATTTTACTCCTGTTTTAAAAATGAAAAGCTCTAGCGCATGTTAATCCCTGCTTCCCTCTGCGAAGGGTCAATCTTTTACTTTTACATTGAGTCTCCATCCTTTCTTTGAGTACTTTCTTGAGAGCACAACTGTCATTCTTAGTGTAATATGCTTGTCTCAAAATATGATTGATTGTGGTATAAGTTTGATGCTTTTATCTTTGACAATCACTATTTCTAGTCTTTCTATGAACTTCAGAGGTGCCTGAGCATTTATGTTTTGCTGATCAAATATGGGCAAGTGAGATACCACTCTATCATAATCTTTTATGAACATTGCAATCCTGCTTATATACATGATTCATGATGCTTATTATTAATTGTTGGTACCTTTCCATGATTGACATAGCTATTAGATGATCCTATTTGCATGTAGCTTATTATGAACTGCCTAAGTGTTAGCCATAGCATGAGAATATTTACATCATATGAACAAATGTGTTCGTGAAAGTTCTTTTATCGCTCAGTTGTTAACTGAATTGCTTGAGGACAAGCAATAAGCTAAGCTTGGGAGAAGTTGATACGTCCAAAACGTATCTACTTTCCCGAACACTTTTGCTATTGTTTTGCCTCTAATTTGTGTATTTTGGATGCAACTAACACGGACTAACGCTGTTTTCAGCGAGAACCGTTCTAGTGTCTCGTTTTTGTGCAGAAATCCAACTTTCGGGAAATCCTCGGAATTTATGCGAAAGGTCCTATTTTCCCGAGAATGCGACGGAGCCAGAAGGGCAAGCCAGGTGGGGGCACGAGGGCCCCACACACTAGGCCGGCGCGGCCCAGTAGGGGCCCGCGCGGCCCTAGTGTGTTGCGGCCTCGGCTGGCCCCCGACGCCCTCTTTCGGACTACTTATTGCCTTCGACCTAAAAACGCACGGAGAGAAGTCGAAGTCGCCAGAAACCCTCCAGAACGCCGCCACATCGCGAAACTCCGTCTCGGGAGCCAGAAGTCTCCGTTCTGGCACTCCGCCGGGACGGGGAATTGGAGGAGATCATCGCCACCATCACCACCGACACCTCTCCATCGACCAGCCATGTTTCCCCCATCCATGTGTGAGTAATTCCCCCGCTGTAGGCTGAAGGGGATGGTAGGGATTGGATGAGATTGGTCATGTAATAGTATAAGATTGTTAGGGCATAGTGCCTAGTGTCCGTAATTGGTACTTTGATGATATTGTTGCAACTTGTTATGCTTAATGCTTGTCACTAGGGCCCGAGTGCCATGATCTCAGATCTGAACATGTTATTACTTCATCATGATATTCATTGTTTATGGTCTTACCTGCAAGTTGTATACACATGTCGCTGTCCGGAACCAATGGCCCCGAAGTGACGAAATCGGGACAACCGGAGGGGATGGTAGTGATGTGAGGATCACATGTGTTCACGGAGTGTTAATGCTTTGCTCCGGTACTCTATTAAAAGGAGTACCTTAATATCCGAGTAGATTCCCTTGAGGCCCGGCTGCCACCGGCTGGTAGGACAAAAGATGTTGTGCAAGTTTCTCATTGCGAGCACGTACGACTATAATTGGAACACATGCCTATTGATTGCTTTGTACTTAGACACCGTTTTATTATTATCCGCAAATGCCCTGCTTGATTGTTACATGAGTTTCTCTCATCCATACAACGCCCGTTATCCGTCCCCGTGCCTACAATATTTTAATCCTGCTGTTTACTATAATCACTACTGTTGTCTCTGTTACTCTGTTGTTGTTATTTCACTACTGCTACTGCTATAAAACTGTTACTACTGATAAACTCTTGCGAGCAAGTCTGTTTCCAGTGCAGCTGAATTGACAACTCCGTTGTTAAGGCTTTCAAGTATTCTTTGTCTCCCCTTGTGTCGAATCAATAAATTGGGTTTTACTACCCACGAAGACTGCTGCGATCCCCTATACTTGTGGGTTATCACACCCCTGAGAGGTAAGACTCTGAACTTCCCCTCTGCTGCCGCCCCCACATGCATACCACTGCTGCAAGCCCGGAACGCCAAGCAGATCCCTCAGCATCACGTTGACTCAAACTTCCTTTAGCTAGTCCACCAATCCGGCATTCATGTTATTCCTTCTTCTGACTTCACCATGGACCAAAAAGTCACCTGATGTCAACACAGAATATAGTTTCGCGGCGCTCCCTCCGGAACAAAACGACCGGAATAAAAACATGGGTGCGCGCGACCGAATACCACCCGATCCAGCAAACTGCAGGCAAAATATGCACTGTTCCATTCGCCAGCGGAGCTTTCCGGAACTCACCTCTGCAGCCAGATCAAAGCAAACTGACCTCCATTAGATCTTCATCTTCGCTTGCGAGAAATCCGAGAACCACCGATACGACTCAAACATATCTATAATTTCTTATGTTCCATGCTACTTTTATGGTGATACTCACATGTTTTATACACACTTTATGTCATTATTATGCATTTTCCGGCACTAACCTATTAACAAGATGCCGAAGAGCCGATTCTCTGTTTTCTGCTGTTTTTGGTTTCAGAAATCTTACAAAGGAAATATTCTCGGAATTGGACGAAATCAACGCCCAGGGTCTTATTTTTCCACGAAGCTTCCAGAAGACCGAAAGGGTTACGAAGTGGGGCGACGAGGAGCCGCAACCATAGGGCCGCGCGGCCTAAGGGGGGCCCGCGCCGCTCTATGGGGTGGGCCCATCGTCAGCCCTCCAACGTTGCCCTTCCGCCTACTTAAAGCCTTCGTCGCGAAACCCTCTGTACCGAGAGCCACGATACGGAAAACCTTACTGTGACGCCGCCGCCGCCAATCCCATCTCGGGGGATTCAGGAGATCGCCTCCGGCACCCTGCCGGAGAGGGGAATCATCTCCCGGAGGACTCTACATCACCATGATCACCTCCGGATTGATGTGTGAGTAGTTCACCCTTGGACTATGGGTCCATAGCAGTAGCTAGATAGTTGTCTTCTCCTCATTGTGCTATCATGTTAGATCTTGTGAGCTGCCTATCATGATCAAGATCGTCTATTTGTAATGCTACATGTTGTGTTTGTTGGGATCCGATGAATATTGAATACTATGTCAATTTGATTATCAATCTATCATATATGTGTTGTTTATGTTCTTGCATGCTCTCCGTTGCTAGTAGAGGCTCTGGCCAAGTTGATACTTGTAACTCCAATAGGGAGTATTTATGCTCGATAGTGGGTTCACGCCTCCATTGAATGCAGGACGGTGACGGAAAGTTCTAAGGTTGTGGATGTGCTTGTTGCCACTAGGGATAAATCATCGATGCTTTGTCTAAGGATATTTGTGTTGATTACATTACGCACCATACTTAATGCAATTGTCTCGTTGTTTGCAACTTAATACTTGGAGGGGTGCGGATGCTAACCCGAAGGTGGACTATTTAGGCATAGATGCATGCTTGGATAGCGGTCTATGTACTTTGTCGTAATGCCACTGATTAAATCTCATAGTAATTATCATGATATATGTATGTGCATCTCTATTTGTCAATTGCCCAAGCGTAATTTGTTCACCCAACATGCTAGTTATCTTATCGGAGAGACACCACTAGTGAGCTGTGGACCCCGGTCCATTCTTTTACATCTGAAATACAATCTACTGCAATACTTGTTCTTTCTTGTTCTTCGCAAACAAACATCATCTTCCACACTATACGGTTAATCCTTTGTTTACGACAAGCCGGTGAGATTGACAACCTCACTGTTACGTTGGGGCAAAGTACTTTGATTGTGTTGTGCAGGTTCCACGTTGGTGCCGGAATCCCTGGTGTTGCGCCGCACTACACTCCTTCACCAACAACCTTCACGTGCTCCTTGACTCCTACTGGTTCGATAACCTTGGTTTCATACTGAGGGAAAACTTGCTTCTATACGCATCACACCTTCCTCTTGGGGTTCCCAACGGACGTGTGTTAACTGCACGCATCAACCACCACCAAAAACAAAGTAAGACCAGCAGCCCCCACGCCGCCAGTCCCTCCTGCCGGATCACCAGGGAAGAAAACGGCGGCGCGAATCATGCGTACCACCGCTGAACCATCACCGGGGGCGGAGGCCGCCACCGCTCCACCGAATCCTCCATGGCTACCGACGGAGAGCATCAGGCCCCGGCCTAGTAGCCATGCCGCCCGGCTTCCTCCACCGACGCTTCATCACCTCCCATGGAACACCACCGTGGAAACCCTCTCCCCCCCTCGTCGTTCGACGGAAGGGGCGCCGCCACCGCCACCGTGGCCGAGGCCGGGACCAGGGCCAAGGCCAGGGCCGGGACCGAGGCCGGCAGCAGCGGCGGCTGAGGTGCGGCGGTCCGGGGGCGGCTGCTCGGAGCGGGGCAGGTAGATCCTCCGCCGCCGCCCGGGAGGGGGGCGGGAGAGGAGGAGGCGGCGGCTAGGTTAGGAGGAGGCGGCCATGTTCGGTGGTGTAGTAGTCCCTATGGACGGAGGAACCTAGATCTCTTTCCTTGACACAGCGGTATATGACCTAACAAAAAATGGAACATAGGTGTTCTATATCCGATGATCACTTTAGTAAAATTTGGGCGTACTAGGACTATGCTCTCCTACTCTAACAATATCAACAACTATCTTACATGGCAAAAGGGGACAAAAGGGACTGCATACAACCGCTAGATCCTCCTTCGTGGCACGGTTTACACCTTGCCATCAGTTGAATCATCATCACGTTGTCGGAGTCGACTTACACGAAGATTCTTGTAACAAAACAAAGTCGCTAGCCAAAAGGTACTAACGAAAAATAGCATGCTTTGAAAATATACTTATTATATTTTCTCCATTTCGCATCGATCAATTTTAGGAAAAAAAAAGTGATCCACAGCCAGATACTCCTCGTGGACTTTTTTGGCCGACCGGCCATGTGAGTCTGGACAAAATGTGATGAAAGGATTATGCATTCTGGACCGTTAGATGTGAGAAGTGTGGCTCCGATTGGTATCTGTAAGTTGGTGGGATACTTTTGCAAATAAGACCCATCCATTAACCCATTCCCAGCACGTTTTGTTTGAGCCCTAGTTCCCAGATCGCCCCGGCGAAACCGACGGCGGCGGCGGCGGCGGCGGCAGCACATCGTGTACCAGCTCGTCCCCGTGCCGACCGGTATCTAGGGATACGAACACGCTACTTCAACAAGTTTCAAGGCGGAGTCCATTCTCCTTTTGACGGCAGACCGACCGACCGCCGCCGAGTTTCAAAAGTAAGAGAAATCCCCCAATTCTTGTGGCGGTGGCGAGTGGCTTGCCGGCGGCCAGGCAAGGTGAGGCAGCGCCGCAAGGCATCCAGCTCTTTCTCCCATCCGATTCACTCCACCATCTAGTTTAATCGATTTTTGCTTCGCAGCGCAGACGAATTTAAGACAAGAAACTCCACCGACTCTCGTGGCTCGCCGGCGGCAAGATGAGGTGAGGCGGCGCCGCCGCAGGGCATGCGGATCTTCCTCCCATCCGATTCCCTCCACCATCGCGTCATTTGATCTTTTCTTGCCTCGCAGCGCCGACGAAGCCCGCCAAATGTTCCAAGGAATGCTCATCAGCCCGCCGCCCGTGAGCGGCGCCGACCGCATCAGCGCCCTGCCGGACAACGTGCTCCAGGACATCCTCTCCCTCCTCACGGCGCAGGAAGCCGTGCGGACGTGCGTGCTCGCCCGGAGCTGGCGCCACCTCTGGAGGTCCATCACGAGCCTGCGCATCCTCAGTCCAGATACTGCATGGTATGATATACTGTCAGACGACCCAGAGCCTACCCGAGACCTCTGGAAGTTCGTGGACAATCTTCTCAACCTGCGTGACAAGCGCACCGAGCTGCACACTCTCGACATCAAGTTCGGTCAATTCTCGGAAGAGGACCTGCCCTATGTGAGCCTATGGATCCGTTCTGCTGTGATGTGCAAAGTTAGTTCGCTCACCTTCCACCACATAGGTCCATACCTCTGCCTCGACGGCCTGCATCTTGCATCCCGGCATCTCAGAACAGTACACCTTGCAAGTGTAGCCCTAATAAAAGACAGCTTTGTTGATTTTGCTAGCTGCCCAGCGTTGGAGGATTTCAAGTTGCACGAGTGCAAAATCTGTTTTCTTGGGATATCATCTACCTCGCTGAAGCATTTGAGCATCACTGGCTGCATTTTTTGCCATGACTCGCACAGCAGACTCCATGTTTCTGCTCCGAGCCTTGCTTCGCTGAGACTAGAGGCTCTTATTGGTATTGCACCGATTTTTGAAAACATGTTGCTGCTAGAGATGGCATGCGTGAGTCTTGGAGATCAAGGCGCAGATATTTGTTGCAATGTTTTTATGTCTGGTATTCTCTGTCGAGCTGATAATGCATGTCCTATTTGTGCTGATTACCCTGCCGATTATGTGCTCCTGGCTGCTATCTCAAGTGCCAGGCATCTGGAGCTGATATCTAAACCTGAAAATGTAAATTACTACTCTTAGCTCCTTTATGCTGTCCCTTTTTTTTTTGTGATGCACTATCTACATTGTTGCCTACACATCGCCACCAACTAGGGGTTCTTAGATCATCACGCCATTCTCAGTAAGGAATACTTTATTGGTTTAATTTTTGTATGTATTTTTTTTTCAGTTCATTTTCGCAAGAGATTTGGAACACCGCCCTATATTTAGCAACGTAAAGACTTTATTACTAAACGAGTACTGGTGTGAGGCTCCTGGCTGCGGTCGACTAGCTCGCGTTCTAAAAAACTCACCAGTTTTAGAGAAGCTCACTCTTGAACTTTTCTCTGAGGTATGATTGGACAATTGCTGCCCTGTTAAAGTTATTATCGATAATCCATCTTGGTTAATTTTTTTTCCTTGCCTTAGGGACCAGATCATAAAATTGAAATGAAAGGAAGCTACAGGACAATGGAAGGACCGCCTGCAATATCTGAGCACCTTAAAATAGTCGAAGTCAAGTGTAATGCTGTCGACGAGAAAATTCTCGAAGTTTTGAAGTTTCTGCGTGCATTTAATATCCGTAAGCTAACTAATGACACTTTTGATGCTCTATATCTATTCTGAGATTAGCTTTCATATGTGTGAGATAGAGCAAGTATGGATAAGAAACTCCTGAATTATGTAGGAAGAACAGTTTGTAGGGATACCAAACTATTTGAGTCATTCTTGACCAGGCTGGTGCCCTGAACAGTAACTGAAAATTGTGCAGTAATAGAATATTTCGGCTCATTCTGTTGTTGAATAGTTGGTGCTAATCAATAATAAATTTTATAGGCTCATGAGCAGCTACTTGCCCTAATATGTTCTAAATTATCAAGCACTCAGTTTGATTGTGATTCCTCATTCCTTTCCTGGAAATCCTTTACAGTTTGCATAACAAAAAAATTTAAAAAAATTATCGTCTATACGTGAACATTTCTGGTAGTGTATCCTCATGATTGCTCATTTTTCTATTTCATGTGCCATTAAATGGTTTTTGATGCTTTCTGCATTCTCATTTGGGAGCAATTTAGCTTGATATTTTATTGTGAGATTATCAGCTAGAAATGGCCGTATCAAATATAGTCAATGTTCGCGCTCAAATCCATGTTAAGATAACTTGCACCTGGTAAAGTAAATCTCCTGCGTGCTTAAGGAACTTGTTCCAGTATCTTCATTTTTATTTTCAAGTAGCTGAGCACCTTCTATGTCTTCAGATACACCGACTCTTATGTTATCTTTTCATTCGTTTACAGGATTTGGTTCTGAGTAAGGGCAAGAAGATCTGGGTTGGCGGTTGATGTGCTATCTCTTTCACTATTCAGAAATGCAAGGAAGCTTAAGCATATATGCTAGGACAGTGTTTCAATATCTTCTGTGTGTGCATTTTGTTCCGATTCACTCAGGGACTTGTACTGTATATGTAACTTGTGAAATCTAGAGCGGCTGTAGACCACAGATTTATTAGTATCATGTAATCTAGGCCATCCTTTTATGGATGGTGGGAGTATATAATTCTGGCTGAACTTATTTGGCTCTTGAACTGGTTAGTGCTCTATCGGCGTTTCTTATTGTTCTGTTCTGATGTGGTGATCCGTTATTTAGGGCGTGTTTGGATACTCGAAAACTTTTTTCTGCATTTAGGGAGATCTGCTCATTCAGTCATGATTCATCTGGCTAAGTTCAAATTTAAGTTATGCATCTAGTTTGGTTGGTAACAAAATATTTTTGGTCCATTTGTGCACTTCGTTTGGCTGTCAACAAAGTTAATTTCGGGGTAGAGGATATAAATTTTGGTTGTTCGGTTTCATACACCGTGATGTTGTGGTAACCACTTCTCACATGACAAGCCATATTATCTTGCTGATGGCATCTACCCTGACTGGGCCACATTGGTGAAGACTGACCGTAATCCAAACTCCGAGAAGACGAGGAGGTTTGCCAAGATGCAAGAGGCTTGCAGGAAAGATGTGGAGCGCGAATTTGGTGTGCTCCAAGCTCGGTGGGCAATTGTCCGTCACCCGGCAAGAACATGGTCGCTGAAGACCGTGCATGAGGTGATGACATGCTGCGTGATCATGCACAACATGATCGTTGAGAACGAGCGTCCTGATGGTCGCAATGAGAACCAATGGGATTTCCAAGATGAGTTGGTTGCGCCACTTCCTGGAGCTTCATCTTGGCAGGACTATCTACATAGGAATGTAGAAGTCACTGACGAGAACGTCTCCAAACAGCTGCAAATGGATCTGATTGAGCATCAGTGGACATTGGCTGTGGACATTGGCTGGCGATGAAGATCATGCCTAGAGAAATACTATCTTATTTTCATGTCGACTTTTAAAAATTTAAATGTAATAACTATGACTTTGTTGATTTCCTTATTTTGTTGTTTGGAAACTTCATAAATTAACGCAAACGCGAAAATACGCCGGCCTGCTGGAGCCACCCCTAGGTGCAAACGGACGCGCGGACAAAAACGGTCTGTCGAGCGTCCGCCGCGCGACGCAAACGGACATTTCGGACGTCCAAAATGCGTCGCGCCGCTGGAGATGCCCTTATGTCACATGTTTCATGTTTGTATCTCCTGCTATCCCATGCCCCATGGATCACTCTTGGCATGTCAAAGATATTACATTGACAACAATGCATCAGGTTAAAGTGAGTAATGTTCCCCTCTATATCAGCAACCTTTCTCTCATGGTCATTTCCCAAAATTGTGAAGCAAATTCATCAAGGATGCCATCCTCCCAGATTCACCCAGTCTCAGTTTCTCTTATTTTGCACTGCAACTCTTCTTTTTTAGAAAAAATAAAGGTGACGGAGACTGTCACTCATACTACTGCAGTTCAGAAGATCATTACCATCTGGGCCAAATTGAAGAGTTATGCTACAGATAATGGTAGGGTCGCAGTGGCGACCAAGGCCGACTGATGTCAACAGTAGAATTCTGGCATCACACTTTGCTGCCTGACGAAACACTGGTATCACACTTTGCAGCCTCACGAAACACTGACCAGTATCCTGTGTTTGTTCAGAAAAGGTAATAAAGCTGCTATTAAGGTACTTGCAAGTTCTTCCATTTGAGATGCAGCAGTGGCCAGTGGGTGAGTGGGGTCATATTTGCATGGAAGCTAATAAATTGACAGAAGCTGCAATGTTCTCACTTATTTTTGAAACACGAAACTGCAAATCTAGATGATCATTAGATTTAACCACGGCCAGATCAAACCCATCCAAGTTATTTGGTGTGTTTAGCTGACCGAAGACAACAACTCAGTTTAAGAGTCTAGGAATCTCATATGTTATTTCAGAAGTGCAAGGTTTTCCATTAAATTTGCATTCCAAGATGGAAAGACAACTCTCACTGACTTGTTGCCAAATCCAAGCGTTTGGTCGAGATTGGTGGCGCCAAACAAGCCAGGTCAGCGATGGAAAAAAGAAACACTAGCGCATCATTACATTATATCATCCATCAACATTTAGCTTCTGATGGGAAATGCTTTTCATGAATTAACGTTTCATACATAAGAGCACAAAAGCAGTTTCCATGGAGAGAACTAGTAAGGAAATCTTACCTAAACCAGATCGCGACATACAAAGATGCAGTCAGGTGGATGATTGGCTCACCAAACATCGCAGGGTATGATGCCCTCCATAGGCTTGCAAGAACCCAAGATGACCTCCAGGAAAGGGCAGCAGAAGCTTTAAGTTCAGTTCCGTCGTGGCTAGGCAAAGGTCTCCGACAGCTTAGAGAACCCGAGCTTCCGGAGACGGCTGCTCATCGGGTTACTGCACCTAACATCAACCACCTCAACAACATGAAAATTTCCTTTCTTCTTCGCCTTCTCGACGTTCGGGCTTCTGTCAGCTAGCACACCATCTGAGTGCAGCATTGGAGAGTGGGACTTGTTCCGTTGAGAGCTCCTTCTTGCCTTGCTGGTTTCATCAGCACTCGAACGATCGGTTCTGCCGTTGTTGCTGCTACTGCTGCTGCATGCGACATTGGATGAGCTCTTCCTTAGGATGGTCTTCCGAGGGCTAGCTCCACAGGGAACCGAAACCGGGTTACTTTGGCGTCTCAGACGCGGGGTAGCAGCTCCTTGGGGTGTGGCTTTGATGGACTCCAGTTCTCTTATCATGAGTGAACCGATGGTGCCGGTTGTGCCCACTTTGATCGCGCCGCCCACTCTCCCACAAGTGGTGACACTACCACACACACTACTATGAATAACATGCATGCAACATGTTTGGCCCTAGCTACTAGCAAATATTAATTCGTCGACACGTTACCTAAGGGTGAGATTGAGAAGAATTGATGTGATGTCTCTTTCACTAAATTGGAGTTTACCACAAGTACCAGTCACACACATACACATAAAGGGGTTCATGGAACACAATGGCATGGTGTTGGCTCATCAGTTCTTCTTCACATGCTCGTCTTCGGATCTTGGTGTGGCCTCTATCAGCCCACATAGTTCATTATTAGTAGCACTGATACCATGGCGAGCATCATGGCGAGCATCAGCATCGTCAGTCCTCACATCAATCTCATCCGGGAAGAACAAGCTTAACTTGGGTGGGGAAATGATGGAATGGCTTCTCATCAAGGATCTTAAACATGTTCTTCAAAGACCGAATGCTATCTCTTCACTATTCGGAAATGCAAGGTTGTCAGTAGATAGTGTTTCTATTTCCCTTTTTGCGTGGGCGTTTTGCTCCAATTCACTCAGGGACGGTGTGCAGTGTGCATTATATGTAACTTATGAACTCTGGAGCTACTCTAGACCACCTAGTTGGTAGTATGAAGAAAACCCTGTTACACGGTTCAGGCTGAACTTATTTGGCTCTTGAATTGATTAGTGCTCTCTCAGGGTCTTTTCTTTTGACTGATCCGTAATTTTATCTATGTGCCAAGATCTGGATGTTTGGAGGAGTGAAACAAGAGGTGTTAGTTGCATAAACTGTACTTTTCGGTTGGATGCCATTGGTCAATCTTGCTCGATATTCTGAATACCCACCCAGAAACACAATGTGTTGTACTTGCTAAAATTTGCACACAAGTTTCACATCTGAATTGTTAGTGCCCCAAATTCAAGCTACAGTCAGCACAAATTTTTTGGGGCGAATACCCCGTAACAACAAACTAACTACGCTAGAATTGCATCTCAAATCAAGATTCCAAATACTCGTCGCCCCTTTCGTGAATGATCTTGTCAAAAGATGGAGTAGTTCGAACGGTGTGTCTTGGAACATAGGTTACATATATGAAATAATTTAAGCTTAAGCACGTGAAATATGAACTCTGAAGCTGCTATTGCTCCAACAAGCACTCTCAAGAGCCATCTGGGAGAGATGGAGAACTAGATCATTGTCTTTGCACCGGTGATGTGATGCGATTCTGAACAAACATTACAAGAACCGAGTTTTGCATTCATAAAAAAGGTCATCACAGACTGCACTTGCAATTACAGAGAGGTGGCCTAGTTCCAGCCAGGTTTCACACATCAAACTGTCAGGGCTGGAATGAGTTTCTCCGCGCAACCACAAAATCGGTGGGCCAAAGCATCTCCACCAAACAAACAAGCCTGATAAACTACACCAGCATTCCTTCTCAAATCAAGATTCCAAATGGTCACCTGTCTTTACAGAAAGTTGCAGCTGCGAACTATTTCTTCACTCAAAAATCACATTGGGACAGAAAGTTGCAGTTAACTTCACATCTGAATCATTAGGGCTCCACGTGCAAACTACAGCTAGTACAAATTTTCTGGGGCGAATACCTCCAGAAAAATAAACTGACTAAACTAGCATTGCCTCTCAAATCAATATACCAAAGAGTCATCTTGCTCCTCCCGTGAATCATCTCATACATCCACACCTTTGCCCTCGGGTGAACATCTAGATTACACAGTATATGAGTGCCCTTTGTTCCACATGAACATTTGCAGGGCAGTATCGATGTCCAAGCTTTAGAACACAACATCAACCTTTGCCCTGTTTGAAGTAGTGCGAGATCCGCGCGGCCAGGATGTCGACCCACGTGTCTGGTACGCCAGGCAGGCACCAGTGCATGCAGTCCTGGCCCCAGACCGCCACCGCGTCCTTCTTCCCGAGCCAAATAGCGGGGTGGGCATCGGCGCGGAACTCGCTCATGTAGGTCAGGTTGAGCAGCTGGATGTCCGTGTTGACTAGCACTTCCTGGATCGCCGAGTTCACTAGCCTCGCTTCTCTGTTCACTCCGCCGAACCTTGGATCGAACCAAGAGTCGAGCTGCACAGAATATTAGGGAATCATGGTTGGGAATATTGATATCAAAATATCAGAACTACAAAAGCTTGGCCCTCTTTTTGGTACCTCGTGTTCTTCTAGGAGCCTATCTGACACGCAGCTGCCGTTGTGATCCCATTCGCCCCCATCAAAGTGCCTGGGTGACTGTGTGCGCCACAGCTTCAGAGTTTTACTTGGGACCTCCCTTTCAATGTACGAGGCCACACTTTTGAGGACTACTTTTAGTCCATTGAAGATGTCGAGTGGAGGCTCAATGGGTTTTCCCCCTTTGTAGAAAACAAGGGGAGTCTCTTTTGGAAATTTATCCGGACCCCACCTGAGAAAGAGAAATGCAGTCATGACTCACGATCAAACTACAAATATAGCTTCCACGGGATAAAAGAGATGTACAACAGCAGTACACATCACCATGTTAGTTAACTCAGGATATCATGATACAATGGCAAGTACACAGAGAAGTTCACAACAAATAACATGTGAAGACTGGAAGAGAAAAAAAGGCTTTTCTAGGTAATATGAATGACTCAGTTTCCAAGTAACCTCCAACATAGAGAATATGCAGTGTTAAGAGTTGGTATCAAACAAAACCTATGAAGTATGAACAATATCAGTACCCCTTGAACCAAAATAGAGAAAAAAGAGCTTCATCCTATATTCCTATGTTGCCAGTACGCAAAAGGGCTAACGATAGTAAGACATAGAGTAATAACGTCAACCTAGATAACATAAATACTCACCAGTGTCCGGTGTTGAAAATGAGCACGTCATAGAACTTGGTGATATTTACCCAATCATCAGCAGGAATGTCAACATCAACTCTGTAAGTTCCCTTGATTCCATCCTTCTGAATTTTGGAATTCTCTACAGGCTGCCACCTTTGTATGATTAGTTATCACCACGTGAGTTCTATGATTTTATCATATGAACTATGAAGTATAAAATTAAAATGCAGTCATGCTCGTGTGCCAGAGCACAAATGCATGCATTTCTGCAGTTGAAATGTCAGATGCTATAGGATTAAGTTTAACAATTATGGCCCTTTTAAATTATTCAGACAAACATCTGCATTAAGGTTTACACATCATGAAAGTGACAAAACATCGTGAAGACCGTGTAGATCTAGCCTTTTCCCTGATTTCTTGTTTCTTGCTCATTGCGGGGTATATTGAGTCGATAAGCACCTCATCGCAGTGTGGTGAACTAACTGGTTTGTCTATATTTAATTTATTATTGTTTACTTTTTAGTTTTCATGTTCCACTTACCTTTTGCATTTTATTTAACTTAGTCATTGACTTTCATATGTTCCATATATTATTGATAGATTTATTTAATTTACCTTTTTTTTAAAATATTGAAAAAATTCTTGTTTAACCTTTTTTTTAAAATGCGGATATTTAATTAGTGGCACTAATCTAGCTGAAACCTTGCCCTAAAAAATGTTGAAACGGCCCGGATGGAATCTTGTGCAGTAAGAGAAGGGGAAAAAAAGGAAAAAAAGAAAAGAAAATAAAAGAAGGAACCGATCGGAGCAGAGCAGCTCAGCTTGGTGATGTTTATTTTTTTGATTTGCTTAACCATCGGATCTGATCGATTCAAATCAGAGAGAGAGAGAGATCGCAAGGAGCTAGTACTGGCTAATTAGGGACCGGTAAGTCCTTAGAGCATCTCCAGTCGCGTCCCCCAAACCGTTCCCAAAAGGATTTGGGGCGCGCCGGACAGAAAATGGGTTCCACCCGCGTCCCCCAAAGCCCATTTTTGTCCGGCGCGTCCCGATACGGTGTCCGGCGCCCCGAGCCCGTCCCCGTCCCACAGGGGACGCACCGGAGACGCCGGACACACCGAAAAGCGAGGCGAACCGACGCGGGCCCGACCCGTCAGCGGCACAGGGAAAATTCGTCTCACACTCCCGCCAAATCCCGCCGCTCCCGCCAAATCGCACCTATACCGCCGCGCATTTCAGGCCTCCCAAAACATATCCCACCGCCGATTCATTTCTCCTATCCCGCCGATTTCTTTCTCCCTCCCGCCGTCCACCCGCCGCCGCTACCCTCTCCACATGGCGCCGCCGACATGTCCCTGCTGAGAACGTCGACAGAGGGAATGTCTTCCCGGACGCGAGCGGCGCACAACTTCTTCAAAGGCCAGATCCTCGACGACATCGAAGCCAAAATGGCGGCGGCGGACGCGGCGGCCCTGGCAGCGGCAGCGCAACAAGAGCAGGCTGACACGTCTTCTACTGCTACATCACCTGCGTCGGCCTCTGCGTCGGCGACGGAGCAGACGCACCATGCACAACAACAGGCAGATCGCGACGAGGTCATCGTGCTCGACGGACCTGCGTCGACTCAGGATACGACGCCGTCGCCCAACCCCTTCCCCTTCTTCTAATTTGCTTGCACCACCGGTCTGTAATATGATCGCGTGCCCAGTACTTTGATCGCCGCTACTCTGATCGCGACGAATCGGCGGGAACGATCTCTTTTGAATGCATCTATTTGAATTTCTGATTGGGGGCGGCGTTTTGGGGACGCGGCTTGGGAGCGACGTCCCCCAAACGCGGCACGAACAAAACACGTCCCCCAAACGCTCAATCCGGCGCGGTTTGGGAGACGCGACTGGAGATGCTCTTGGTATGTGTCGGCGATGGATGATTATTGATTACGCCAACTTTTCCGGCCTGGGGTAAATCATGTACTACTATGTCATGAACATGTGGATTTACATCCGCGAGGGTAGAGTTCTCTCCAAACGTCAGAAAGATCGCAGGTACGAATCCCTCTGTTCAAACTTTTTTTTGCGTTGCCGTTTGTTCAATATCTCGCCCACGTTACAGAGTTGGAGGGGTTAAAAAGGACAAAATTCAGATATCAAGAACTGGTCCATAACAAGACTATATATGATGAGTTTTTAACTAGAAGGATTCACAGATTTGCCGTCTCCAACTACGCGAATCAAATGCCGGTCGGTTGCTACGCTTCAAGCGAATTAATTTGCGGCCGAGAAAAAGAAAGAAACAAAAAAATCCCCAAACAACCCTTTCGCTTCTCTCTCGCGCCCGCCTGTGGATCGCGGCATCAAAAATCAAGAACTAGTATTTGTCCCATGTCATCTCTTTCCTTTCTCCCTTTTCTTCCCCGCCCGACTCCTAGTACTACTTGGTACGCCAACTCAGCAACGAAAAAAGGGCGTCGCTCCATCCATCGATCTTGTGCGGAAAATACAAACACAGATGTGGCCACAACAAACTAGTACCGTGCGTACACCATCCATAGGAAAAACCAAGACAACGCTAAAAAAAATTCATCTCCAATGACGGCTGATGCATGGAACCAGGCAATCAAGCACAAAGAAATTAGATCGACAGACTAAATACCTGATGTTGACCATCTAAGGAGTTGGATCCTCCGGCCTTGATCTCCACGGCACTCACACGGACCGTTGCCGCTGCATCGCTTCTGATGACCAATTGATCCAGAGTGTGAGCCCTCCCCTCCCCTCCCCTCCGCGAGCAAGAGTCAAAGTCTAAGTCACACGCGACGCACGCGTAGGTTCCACCCCTCCTCATATTTATAGAATGTGGGAGGCCGATATTGAGAACTTTTCGTTCGAATTCTAAAAAAAACTCGACGCCAAAGTTTGCCGCTAATTTTTTCGTGTCTCTTTGCTGCTTGTTAGAGAGGAGGAGAGAGGTGAAAAAGAAGATCGATGGCTCAGATGCATGTGGCGCGGATCGCTGACCTGGTCACGCATGGGGTGAGGAAACGGCAAATTCGTATGGGCGTGGGCATGCATGGAATCCGGGATCTGATTTCTATCCATATTAAGACTGTATGATGGACCGATTCTCATCCCTTCCTCCCTCATAACTGTTTCACGGCAATCACTCCATATTTCAAGGAGCAATCTCTCCCAGGTTTCCTTCCAATGAAAAAATAACTGTCTATGTATTTTATGGAAACTGCGAGCAAAATAAGCGAGTCTCTCCCTCCCGTATGTTTCCTATGAATGCAAATTTACAAGGGCGACATAATCTTCAAAATTTCAACCCTACCGATGTCTCAAACAATGGGGTTGCTAGCCGTGATTATGCCGACCGTGGCCACCGTACGACCGACGTCTTTCGCCATGCTGTCGTACGTGGCTTTCTATCCATATTAAGACTCTGTATGGGGTGGGGTGGGGAAACGGCAAATTTCGGGGGTGATTTCTATCCATACTAAGACTCTATATGATGGACTAATTCTCCTCCCTCCTTCCCTCATAAAGTCATAACTATTTGACTGTAATCGCTCCATATTTCAAGGAGCAATCTCTCCCATGTTCTGTTCCAATGAAAATAGGGAGCCACTAGGGGTCGGATGCCGATCCATAGCGACCGATTTGACTAGCTGATCGCCGTTGATTTGAGTAGCCTGGATCGTTGGATTGTCAACAGAACGTGGCCTTCTTGTCTTTCATGTTTTGCATGTAACCAGTAATACTCCGGATTTCATCTAAACAAAAAGTAATACTCCGGATTTGCTTCCCCACCTTAACCACTCCCAATCACTACTCTCGAAATTAACTGTTCCCAAAAATCAGTCGAGAATTAAATCCAGGTTTTCCATTTTCAAAGAAAACTGTATTTGAATATTAATTTTCAATTTCACGGCCAGTTTGCTTGGATCTAAGAAAAAAATATCTGTGCCTAACGTAAAACTTTATATCTTCTCTCTCTAAAAAAATGATAAGTTTTCCAATGCAGCAACAATTTGCTTCCCTGAGAAAGATATTTTGCTTCCAGTACATTAGAATTTGCTTTGATCGTGTCATTTTTCTTTGCTTTGATCTTGTCATTTTTCTTTGCTTTGATCTGAAACTCTATTGGGCAGTTCTTTATTTAAGGCAGCAAAACATTGCTTCTATGAAATATATATTTTGCTTCCGGTGAAATTTAAATTTGCTACGGTCTATTAAAAAATCATGATTTTGCTTGTAAACAGCTGTAAATTTAGTTGATAAAAGCAAGGTTTTGTTATATAAACATTTCAGTGACACAGAAAATATGTGTTTCTACGTAAGATTAATTTTGCTTCTAACCATACATACAAAATGGCTTTCCTAGTTTGCTTCCGTGACTGAAAGAAATGCTTCGATTGTATACAAAATATTACTGTCTTATGTAAAATTAAGTTTTGCTTCTGAAATATTACAATATTGCTTCTGATGCTTAGAGATTTCTTTTTGAATGGAGTAGTTAATTATTTTCATCGAATTATAAACGTAAGTTCGGTATGACAAGTGTCAGCCGTGTCAAGCTAAAAAATGCAAAGTGTTTCCAAAGAAAATGGCATTCACGTCCGTTGAATAAGGAATTTGCTTCCATGAAAATTGTGCTGGCCGCCGTGCAACCATCCTTACCATCACAGAATCAGCCGGGGGCATGAAAGCACCCATGGACGATGATAGAAGCTGAACGCCAGAACTGTCGAAGCACCCTCGCCGAGGACGCGGTGGAGGCAGCATGGACGGGGGCCATGGAAGCACCCTCGCCAATAACACAGTAGAGGCGGCATCAGCGGGGGCCGTGGAAGCACATGTGGGCGACGATAGAAGCTGAACGCCAGAAACATCGAAGCACCCTCGCCGAGGACGCGGTGGAGGCGGTGGAGGCAGCATGGACGGGGGCCGTGGAAGCACCTGGCCTCGCCAAGAACACAGTAGAGGACGCATCAGCGGGGGCCGTGGAAGCACATGTGGACGACGATAGAAGCTGAACGCCAGGGCCACCAAAGCACCCGCGTCGAGGAAGCGGTGGAGGCAGCATCGGCCAAGGCCATGGAAGCACTCATGTACAACGGTAGAAGCTGAACGGTAGGACCGTTGAAGCACCGTCGACGATGATACAAGCGCAATGATTGGGCCATTGAAGCACCCGCGCCGAGGACGCAGTGAAGATCGCCAAGCATACACTGCGAGAACACTGTTGCGAGCAAACCATGCGTCGTTTGGATGGAGCACGGCGCCGCCTCGACCGGACTCCATGCGCCGCAGCAAGAAGGCCCTGCCGCCACTTCGCGAACTTCACTTGGTTGTGTGCTTCTATGGTGGTGAGGGGAGGGGAGCTGAGTGGTGGTGGCGGTGTCTGCGCCTAGGACTGCTAGGGCTCCACGCGGGGCATTTTTCTTAGCATGGCGTCCAATTGTTATGATGGATGGATATGTGCGGTTTGAGATGCGTAAATGGCTCCCTCCCATGATTTCTGAAATTAATTAGGAAGGCACCCGTATGCTCTCCTTATGCATTATAGAAGATGGAATAAAGAACAGTTACAAAAGGTGACCCGTAAGACACACTCTTGGCAGTAGACAAAGTAGATATTATTCCTTCCGGAAAGGTGAATTAAAAAACTTGCCACGGTTAAACAGGGAATCCTTTTCCTTTGTGTTCTCTCCCATTGAGTCAATATTGATGTTGCTATCAGGTAGGAACTATGGTTAACAAAATTTCCAATGTATAGTACATCATTAGACAAACACAAAGCAATGAGTGAGGGAAATATCTGTCACAAACTAGGGCGACTCCATTTAGTGTTAAGCTACCAAAAGCTGGATCACAGATACACAGGCAAACGAATCATATTAAATTGTTGCAAAATGAGTAACAACGGCCAATGTTGCCAATAATATAACACCGGAATCACATTTCTCCATAGCTGAATAGGTTTCTTGGGTCACGCTCAATCCAGTACCTCAACTTTCATTTAGCTAAAATAGTTATAGACTGGACAAAATAGTTTTACACACACAATTCCAGTGATGCTGCGAGCTGCAGACCCATGAAGTCCATTCCAGCGCTTAGCACCTGGTTATCCCTCTTCCTGCCGCCACGGTGAACCCGATGGCACCAACTTAGTTGTACGTCGCGATGCCAACACTGTCGCACACCGCCGTTACGGTCCTCCCTCTAGATTGCCAGAGAACAGCGGTCACCTAACAATGGAAGAACATGCTGAAGTTTCCTTCAAGAGGACGTCCAGCACCACGTGGAGCGGAAGGCCTCGACAGCTTGTCGCGCCTGCCAGCATGACAGAACATGATTAAACAACATCAACAATGGTAAAGTTTTGATGTTTTTTATTCAAGTGCCTAACATCCTCTAGCATGCATGTGTTCATGAAATCAAGTGCAAATTTACCTCGAGTTGTTTGGTGCTACAACTTAACTGGTGAAGTCATGACATGCATTGACATAATGCAACTTAGGAGGGGTTTTTTCGGAAGCACTACACCAGCCACTTTAAAATGGAGACAGAGATAGTGCATAGCAACAATTTTCTTATACATATAGAGCAACAGGCTAAGAAGTTTACCTTTAGGTACACATCAATGAAATTATTACTGCAAATACCTTCCATGTTGAGCTAAAAGCTAAAGAAAACTGACGAATAGTCCACAATCATAGTATTCTGCCTGAAATATACCCGGAGAACATCATTAGGCCATTCACGCATAGAACGGCACAAGCTCCAGAGTTCAATCCTAAAGGGTGGAAATTAATGATTAGGATGTTTCGGTGAATCTGCTTCAGTACATGAGAACGAGATCAAGGAGGGCCGACATGAACCATATATAAAGTGGTGAGTGATAATAGGAGCAACATATGAGCGGAGTGTGTTGACAGTCACATATGTAAGTGGAACAGGAGTACAAGACCAATCACCTTGTTTCTTCAAAAAAAAACATATAACCAACTCTCTAGGATTATCAGTAATCTTACTTATCACTCAATGCATTAGTACTCTGTAACAAGCTCTCAATACTCTTCTAAAGTCAGAGACACAAAAGTAACTAACAACACAAAACGAATCCACAAGAACGAATGGAAAAAAAAAGTGGACCATGTTCTTAAATCGTTACTTCCCAAATTACAGTACTCTATATATTGGATAAACACACATGGAAAAATGGTCATGTTAATGGCAAGGTTTCAGTAAGCGCTAGGGGCACAGAGGGCCTAGAACCTAGCATGCCTAGGCATTTTGTGTTGTAGCTTATCAGGATGAAAAATTTCACGTTAAAAATAGCTATATATTAGAATACACAAAGAAATAGATACAAATAAAGATAGTTCATTTAGAGGTAATAGTTGTCGCATAGAAGTAGGCAAATGTCATGGAATGATAGTCAAGCTCTTAATTCGGTAGATCACACTTCAAAACTTAAATTCTTAATTCCTGAATCCTAATCGATAGTCAAACTCAGGGTAGTCTTTTCATCCTCTTCTTGAATGTCTCCTCAAGGGAAGACAAATCTTACACAACACCGATGTGTTTTGGGGGTAATGATATGTGGGAGGTTCTGTCAGGCCTAGCCAAGAGTAGCATAAGACGATGGCAGCACAAAAACTAATCATTAGGCATGAATTCACACAATTCCAGTAGTAACTCCAATCAAAAGAGCAACTTCTATAAAAAATTCGCGCCATCATTAGGCTACGACCAGCAACGGGCACAACAAGTCCAGCCCCTACTCGCCATCATGGGGAATAAGAAGACAAGCCGCATTCACAATTGATAAGGAAATATTTTAGCATGAACCAACTCCAATTGATGTGCAGAAAAACAGAGAGGAAGGGGGATCTATCAGATTCAGTTCTAAATTCTATACCTCGACGCTCCCAACGGCTTTCGCGCGGGATGACGAGAACCTGGTGCAAGTATGAGTTGTTTGCGATGTGAATGAAATCACTAACCTACAAAACACACACACAAGCAACTAAGGTTTATAGTTGGGAGTTTTCCAGCAAAATGAACAAACCGAGAGTTTTTCCTGCAGATTTGTGTCTTAAATTTTTCACCACCACTGTTACCTACACTAAGGTATGAAACTCACAAAAGTTGAGCATGCACAAACCAGAAATTAACTGAAGATATAATTTTGCTAATAGCACAAGAAGAGCTTATTCTTAAGCCTAAACCAAGTAAGGAAATCAGACCAAATAAGCAACCACGAATAACAATGTCACCTACCTAATCAAACCATCAGGATTTGACTTCTAAAATCTAATGCCCAAGATGACAGAACTGTAAAATTGATAGCAATGGACCTACCGAGCAACAACGTGTTTCTCGTAAATCTCCAAAGTCAAGATAGATAAATTACGACAATAATAAAACAACAGAGATCCCAAACAAAGATAAAGGAACAACTAATAAATAATATAGAGGATAGAACAAAACAGATAATTTTGACATTGCAAATTAAATTTGAATCGTACAAACAAAAAAATTGTGAGCAAATCAATGGAAACATCAGTATTGCAGATTTGACAGCATGGCACATTGAGTGCACCAAACAGTCCTGAAAGATGGCGTTTTTTGTTAGTGTTTTTCATTATTGTCCAGCCAAGTTATTATCAACAATTTGTGTCAAAAAAAGTTATTATCAACAATAAATATATAGATGAGAAACATAAACAATGTCAAGACCAAAAGAATGGTACAAGAAAAAACTAGTGAACAATATGATGAGCTCTAATATGGCCTGAGACATCAAAGGAAGAATGTAACAACATTAGCTCTCAAGCCTGGTTGGGTGAAAGCTTTTAGGAGGCATCTGTGAATGTTTTCAGAAACACAACCCTGATATTGACATTAACATGCATACATTTCCATCCACTAAATTAAATAAAACCAAGTGGAAGAAGAGAAAAATATCTAAGACCAGAATTGCAGTAGACACCCAAGGAAAAATCTAGCAGCATTAGTCTCAAGCCTGGCAGGGACAAAGCTCTTAGGAGGCAACTACGAATATTTTGATAAACAAGCCTTAATTTCATCATCACTTGCAATGCATGAGCAGATTGAAAATACTATGAAGACTGCTAAATTTTATTTTGAACAAAGAATACGAACAAGGGAAAATAAAAATGCTCATACATCCAAGGAAGGAATTAACACCATTAACTTTCAAGCCTAGCAAGGCAAAAGCTCCTATTTAGCAACTGTGAATGTTTTAAGAAACAAGATCCTTAAATTTATCATCATCGCCATCTTTTTATAGTAGCAATAAACTTCAACTAAATTAGATATGCATTAAGAAGAGGAAATTTAATCACAATAATCTATCAATATGTGAAAATTAATTCTAGGCCAATCATAGATCCGATGACAATGCTTGTAGCTACCGGAGAAGGCTTATTAGAGAAAGAAGTGGATCAATCAGAAATTAGAGCACAACTCATGTATGAAGGGCTAGTAGCAAGGTTTACAGAGCAAAGTTTTCTATACTGAAAGTAGACATGCAAGATAACCAGCACCTACATCAGGGATCTACAAAAAATAGTAACACGGTTGCTGCAAACTGAAGCTGGCATTCATACCACGACAAAGCCATGAAAACCAAGACAAAGACTGCATCAACAGAATACAACATAATGTATATCCCATAAGAAACAAAGACACCAGGCACATAGCATAACTAGGCAGAAAAAACACAGGCATCACACCACCATATACGAAAGCACGAAAGGAGATTTAAGGGAGCAAAACATTTAGACGCCGACAGCGTTGCGACATACACCAAGCACTAGAGTTACCTTACCCCGAATAACATCACACGGAAAACTATGATCCTAAGTGACGATAGTCTTGTATGAGTTGCCAATATGTCATGCTAGACAGGACCAAAACACATCAAAATATGTAGTTTTCACACCGATGGTAAGGGGGAACAACTAGACCTGTTAATTAAATATCAAGATTGAGCTTGTTTGACCTAAGTGCTTTTTGGGTTTGTAGAAGGCATCTCTTTTCAGCCCGGATTCCACAAATTTCTGGAACAACAGCGATATAGGGGCTCACCTTGTCCTTACTCTTGTTGACGCAGTAGCCGCTGTTGTACACATCTGGCCGACGAGCACCTGCACAACGGCATCACCGGCGTGCACCTCCTTGAGCATGTTTCGTTTGGTGCAATCCATAACCCCACTTTGGTGTACATGCAAATAAAAATACTATAAAATTACACTATAATACAAAAGGGTAATCTAGGCTAATCAACTAAAGCGATGCCATGGTGCTAGCTTTTCTTAGCATCTCTTTTTGAACAAATAATCAAATTGTTGGTCATCAAATCTATATTCTAAATTGGTTAATTAATGATCAAAAAAGCAAAAAAAATGTATACATTAAAATTTAACTTTTGCAGAATCATATGCGTAGCACTTTATAGCCAGACAAATTATAGGTCGGCCTCATTCATTAGCTGTAGCATCTCTAGGAAAAGTACTAGTAGCTGGCATATGGAAAATTTCACGGCCTTGAAAGAGAAAGAATTTTCGTAAGAATAATAACTAATAGCTGCTACAATGAACACTGAATGGAGGTCAGACATACAATTTGCAGCTAACCATGTGTCTTGCTTCAACCTGGGCAGGCGGCACCCACTAGTCCTCATGCATCCCGTACACCACCACCACATCCCACACCTCAGGCAGCCTAGCTAGAACTGGCCCCGTTGCCTGCGTTCCTGGGAACTTAACTTATGGAGCTATGGTCTTTGCTGCTGCTACTTATATGTTCTGAAGTATTTTTAGTTCACAACTAGTATGTGCCGCTGTCCAGCGGGGAATTGCAATGTCTCTATCTGGCTTTGCAACTGCCCTGCACTGTACTGCTATGATACAAGAACCTATAATTAACAACCTAATTCTCTGTGTTTATTTGAACCAGTGGTTCAAAGATTTTTCTTAAAGGTTGGCTGCTACAATTGGATAAGTCATGTATCCATGAACATACAAATGCTCATGTAGCAAAAAAAATTCTTCACGCATCTATTTCTATGAATCTGACAACAGACTTAATAACAAAACACAAACGTCTTTCCGCCTGTGTGATTAAGACACATATGCTAAACAGATTAGTGCTTCCAAATTAAGACATGGGTAAAACTAAACAGTGTTTGTTTCGGGCAGCAATCGGTACCTTTGGAAGCCGGTGTTGACAAGCTCCTAAATGACAGTGTCAAGGTCACTGTGGTGGCTCTTGCGGGCCAACAGCTCGAGCTCCTGCCCTGTGCATACACGGCCTCCATGCAGTCGGGCGCCACCATCGAACATCATCAGCGAAAGAGGTCAGTGAGCTGCGGGGGCTGGACTCCAATCATAGGCTGAGTTAGATTTTTTTTACACGGAATTAGATCATCATTCGTGCATATGACTGAAAAAGAGACGAGAGATAGTGCAAGGGACTTTTGCAAGATGGAATTCATAGTCTTTTCATGGTGGGATTCGATTATAAAACATTTCTGGTTCAAATTATCATGTTTCAAAGCTTATCCTTTCTTGCATTCCTACACAGAAACATAAGAACACCATCATGACAGGAAAATTACACTATACCATGGCTACCCACCATTGAGACCAATAACACCACTTGCGATACGGTTGGTTGGCTTTCCTCTGGAAGTGGAGCTTCTGATAACTCCTTCTGACACCAGAAAACATAAAAGACAAATTATTATTAGAAAACAAGGATAAGATGCTAGGAATTTCAATGAAGGAGAAGAATTTACAAGGACATACCTTGCAGTTCTCAAGGTTATTCCCAGTTTGCTTGTACCGAGGAAATAAAGTGCCTAGGATTCTTTGCAAAAAGACTGAATTATACCTTCATGGCATAAACTTCTCTTGAAGTATACGAGAAATGAAAATAAACCGCAACTGTTGAACAAAGTTGTCCATCCAAATTAATTAGTTACAATGGATAAACCTAACACTGACAGAACAAAGCAAAACCAAACAGTCGGGCAGCAATCCATTCGACCACTCCTAAATCTAGTACCATAGAAATCGGAGTCAGCTATGTCATTTGCTCGGGAATTATTTATTAGATCTATCTTTTGAGTGTAATAATGGATTTATTATTAGATCAATTCATGTGCTGCAAACTCAAGAGACGAGAAAATGTGTGTTGTCAATGACATACACAAAGGTTCACCTTATACTGTTATAAGGATGCATATGACAGTTTTTATTGTAATATTTGTTCCATTACTGCGTTGATTAAATAATAAACAAGTGATTAGTCGAGCACACAGCAGCTACACATTTTGTGACAATAAACAAATTACATAATAATGAGGGTAGGTACCAATGCAGTAAACAAACTAATTATCAGATTTATGATGGAAATAACCATAGAAGGTTCGAGCTAGATAATAGCAAAGTAGTATTATCAGTAAGATCTTGAGGAACAAAGAAAAACCAAACGTCTCCATTGATCAGCAAGCCAATCGAGCGCGCCTAAAGTCAGTACCTTGCAATGCCAGTGTTGGCAAGTTCCTAGACCATGGCGTAGAGGTCGCCATTGTGGCCCTTCTGGGCGACCGGTTCGACCTCGTCCACGATGTGGCTGCACAGCGTGGCGCAGACGATGACCATCCGTGTGGCAGCCGACAGCAGCGCCGCCTCTCCCATCGACGAGCCTTGGGTGGCATCGGTCGATCTGATGCAGAGTGGAGAGTGGGCGAGAAACTAGGGCTAGGGGAGATGAGGCGGCGGCGGACGTTATGCTGGCAAGGTGAGTATCGGCATGTGGAGTCTTTGCATCACAGGATGAAGCCAGAAAATTGGGGAGAAAAGGGCAGCGGCGGCGGCATTGGGTTGACTGTGTAGTGGACCGCTGGATTTAGATATATCTTAGACCTACATGAGCAAATATATGTGTATCTATCGCTGGTCAATTGGATGTGTTCTCTCCAAACATCAGAAAGACCGCAGGTTCGAATCCCTCTGTTCAAAGCTTTTTTTGCGTCGCCGTTTGTTCAGTTAGCTGTACATCTCGCCCACGTTACAGAGTTGGAGGGGTTAAAAAGAACAAAATTCAGAGATCAAGAACTGGTCCATAACAAGACTATATATGATGAGTTTTTAACTAGATGGATTCACAGATTCTAACTACTTTATACATTTATACAAAGGGAGACAACGTGGTTTCACCGTTTCAGAGTTACAACATTCAGAGATCAAGGTTCAGTTTGCTGCTAGTAATACAATTTTTCCTCTTATTCCTATTTTTTTCTTGAATTGATGACTCGTGAAGGTATCGATGCAATCTCATCTGCTACGTTGGTGAACCTCAAAATCCTATCAAGTAAGCTGGGAAAAATAAAGAGGTGCGATGGAGAAGAAGATGAATGCTGGGATTGGAATGACTAAGAAGGCAAAGACATGAACCTGTATGTTGCTTGGCAAGTGATCTTACAGGAACATGCCAACATCTCCTCCGATTCCACCTCCAGCAGCAATCACCATATCGCCCAGCGCTGCACTACAAGTACATAATTTCTTACCCAAACCGAATTGTGCTGAGTTAGATCAAGAATACCACTAAGGTCTTAGGGAGATCGAGATGTGTCAGGTTGCGGCCGCCGGAGACAAGCATCGGTGTGACCTCGTCACCATGTCCGGCACACAGCATGCGTCATGTCCTCCGGCATGGCCTTCTGGCCTCACCTTGTCGTGCAGCGACTATTGGTTGAAGCAGACGAGTTTTCTTCTATAGGAAGGATGAGAAGACATTGGTGGAGGATGAAGAACACAACAAGGTAGCAAATTTATAGAGATGGGGCGCGGGCATCTGCGAGCAGGGGGGAGCGGGGAACGCGGAGAGACGATGGATGAGGTCACGATCCGCGTGACGAGCGCGAGGTGATCCAGCAGCCATTGGATGGAGAGGGAGGGATCAGGGAATCTCGCCATGCCGCCGCTGGGTTTTTGGGACAAGGAATTGGGAAGGTGGAGAAATCGAGTAGTAATAGATTTGCCTTAATCGTGGAGGATATACTACCTCACATAGATTTCCTTAATTCTCGTTTCTACCATGTCAAAGGAAAAAACCGACGCCGAACAGCTAGACAGCTGATGATCAACCACGAAGCTGGCCCGCGCTCACGTGAACGTTGAGCGCATCACATTATGTTGAGGCTGAGCCTGAGTCTCATCTGCTGAGGAAAAGCTCAAGTAGCTCGTCGCATCCATGACTCACTCGCCTAGGTGCTACTAGCTATATCATGTTGTGTATACACCAGCCCACGAGAGCTAGCTATTAGGACGTGATCGGCATATAAAGAGGATTTTATTGAGGCTGATGAGTATTTTTCATTCCATGCAATGCTTGACACCACTCGCAGCATCGAGGTCGTCGCATGTGGCAACTTCGTCATCCTCCACTAGTACCGCTGCCTGATCCTTGAAGCATCAACTGCTATCGTAGAAGCAGCGTCAGACTGCTATTGCACCACAAGCGGCCTGACTTAGCAGCAAAGGTCCAACGCCGCATCATTTGTAGCCATGGCCGCACCGAAGGTAGGAGACGGGCATTGCGGTGGATGAGGCGCTGTTGTGGCGGGGCACCTCGAAGAGTAGCGTTGTCGTCCAGCCGGATTTTCGGGGAGGTGTGCGCAGGAGCACTTCGACGACGAGGAAGCGGAGGTTTGGTGTGGCGGCGCCATGGGGAAGTGCGTGGAAAACCAGAGTCGCGCTAGAATCCACGCGTGGAGCACGGCGCGACGATGCGAGAGTCTGTGCATGGGTGGCAAGGCGATGTTGTGCAACCAGCACGTAAGTGTGGGGCTCCGTCGGCCGTTCGGGGTGCAGCGGAGGATGCGGTGCGCAGGTTCACCGGGGGAGATGAGGGAGAAGAAGCGGGGGGATGCTGGTAGCCGGCGAGTTGTGGGGCTAGGTAGCCAGTTTGGTGGCGGTGCGACAGCGTGACAAAGGGATAGCGGCAGATGCGTTGTGGTCACGCCAACAAGAAAGTAAGACAAGAGGTCAAGGAAAGAGATAAGGTGGACCATCGGGGCACACACCAGATGCGAGAGCCAGAGGTTGGAGGATACGCGAGCCTCCGACTATTTCAGATCATTATCCTTTTATTTATATAGGAAGATTTATATATGCTTTAACTTACGCATGCTTGCATACATAAAGATTTCAAATCTTTTGGTTGACTTGCTACACATATTTTCTCAAGTCACCAAAAATGGATTAAAGCACAACTTTGGAGTATGAGGTTGGGGGTTGTGGAGGGAAGGAGAGGTGACGGTCTTTGGCTGCTTGAGGTGGCAACCAACGATTGGTGAGATTCCTCTCCATATTTCGTTTGTTGGTGTTATCATTGGTGTCGAGCGAAGGTGTGAGATAACGACATATTAATTATTAATTGGCATGTATTCTAGGACCCCATATATACCCATATTAGTACACCATATAAGATGGGTGGGTTTACCACCGTTGCTCTCGTGATTTCACGCGAAACCCTATTTCATGGGCCCACGACATCTACCAACTGGATTCCCATCGAAACTGGGGATTCCATGTGAATTTTTCATAGCATTATTAGAATAGGTCATAAGAACACGACAAACCAAAAAAAAAGTTCTTACAATAGTAGGGGAAGAATCGATACGGTCGATAGCCTCTAAGTGAGATTATGCACCATTAATCCAGAACTTGTTTACAAAATAATCCTATTTGTCAATCGGTTGTAGTCCTATATGTCAATCGGTGCTACTACATTAATGTTGTGTTTTGGCTTCTCCGCTTTAAAAATCCATGTATACTCATACTATGACCTCACATACCACAGGGGAATAGTTTTCGATGGTTTTTGGCATTTCATGTGTTCATCTATTTTGCATGCCCTGCGACGTTTACCCCTAGCTTTTAGTCGAGAGTGGTGATTTCATGTGACTTTCCTCTTTTGTGTTATAATGGGTCACAGAACCATGAAAACCTCCAAAAGAGGCCGAGTTCTTACAGAAGTTGTGTGAGTTTTGACCCTTCCTCACGCAATTTCAGGGAAACTTTATTCCATGGCACCCGCGATGTCTACTTTGTAGCTGTCCATCGAGAGTGTTGATTCCATGTAAGTTTAATATTATCCATTAGATTTCTGTCGAATGTGGTGATTCAATATGACTTTCCTATTTTATTGTGTTATAGTGGGTCATAGGAACATGAAAATCCCAAAAAAAAGAGACAAGTACTTACAAGAGATCAGTTAGTGGCCTCATAGTGGGGGTTACGCACTTTGAGTAGAGAATATTCTCACGCCATAGTCCTGTTTGCAAAGGAAGTGCCACTTCATAGTTATGTATTGGTTCTCTTTTTACACTGCACTTAAATACCCATATCACCCCCATGAACGAGAGTAAGTGTTTTGACCCCTAGCTATCCGTCAAGAGTGGTAATTTCATGTGATGTTCCTCTTTGGTGTTATAACATGTCACATGAACATGAAACCTCAAAAAAAGATGTCAAGTTCTTACAAGAACTGGGGTCGGTGGCATCTAATTAGGGGTTTCACACTATAAGTCTGGAATCTTAATTATCAGTGACTTAATTTTTGAATATGTGAAATCTCTGAACTCCATCCACGTTTTTTTTAATTTACTTCATTACCATTGACTTTAATGAACGATCTTGTTTCCTAAAGTGCCTAAGTAGTTTATCGACTTTACGGGCTAAAAGGAGCACGAGTTTCTTCAAACACTTGAAACTAGCTCAAGAGAAACTTCCGATATGATGTAAAGATTATAATTTTGATAATAACTAAATTCTCATCCTTGACATTAATTAACTTTTTATTAGTGACGCTAAGTAATTTTTGGACAGTAAAAAAAGTATGTAATACTGTCTAAATTAATCGACTCAGAAATTACATCTAATTTCTCGGCTGACTTCACCATTCCCAGCATATCATCTAAAACAATCACTATTCTTAATTAATTTGACCGTCTAATCTAGTGCTGGAAAGTTAGTACCTGTTCTCGGAGCCTATAACAAAGTGTTGGGCGTTGCATGGGTTATAATTATATGGATTGATGATTATTGGCGTCGTCAATCCATTTCCTAGAGAGCTGGTAATGTAATGGCTTGCAGCATTGATTACCGTGTTAAATATATAATCTGATGATGTCAGCTCTAAAATATGTTTGACCAACAATATTACACCACCAGTTTCGACTACTGGACTGTCTAAGTGTTGTCATCACATGTGCGTGAAGCCGCACAACCCCAAGGGTTCAATATTGGATCCAACAACATCCCATCACAGTTGTGTACACACCATGTGGACACACACAAGTTTTGGGGCATTACTGCTCCTCCGAGATGTTGCATCTAGAGAAACCCTAATCCGATGACCGCGCGGTCTAGAGCATTGACTACATCCCAACGACGGTGTCCAGTGGCATTATGCCTTAATTTGATCTTGGTTAGGTCATAGAGACATGTGGTGGAAAGGATGAATCCATATTATCTCAAGATTTCCTCCGATTCACCCCATCAGGGAGTTCCCCCATATATGTCCTAGAACTGCCTAAGTGCCGTCAACGCATGGGCGTGAAGCCGAGTTCCCCAGGGTCCAATATTGGATCCAATAACATCACACCACACTTGTACACAATGTGGACACACACAAGTTGTAGGGGCATTCCCACCCTCCAAGGTGCGGCATCCGGAGAAACCCTAATACGTTGACTATGCGGTCTATAGCATTGACTACATCCCAGCGGAGGTGCCCCGGTGGCATTATGCCTTCATTTGAGCTTGGTTAGGTCATAGGGACATGTGGTGGCAACGATGGATCCATATTATAACAAGTTTCCCTTCGATTCACCCCATCAGGGAGTTCCCCCTATACATCATCGAAGTGCCTAAGTATCGTCAGCACATGTGCGTGAAGCCGGAGTTCCCCAGGGGTCCAATATTTGATCCAACAACATCCCACCACACTTGTCTACGCAGCATGCAGACCACTGTTTAAACAATCGTCCGATTCAACACGATTAATCGACTGATTAATCAGTACTCGATGGTCACTGATTAGCCGATAAACTCATTTATCGGCCGATTAACTCATTTGACGGACAATTAATCGGCCGATTTTCTTATTAATCGCTAATCGCCAGCCCACCGAGTTCACACCAATAAGCAATTTCCTCAACATTTATGTGAACACACAAGTTTTGGGGGCATTCCCACCCCGAGGTGCGGCATCCAGAGAAAATGTAATATGTTGATCGTGCGGTCTACAACATTGACTACATCCCAACGGCGGTGCCCCGGTAGCATTATGTCTTCATTTCAGCTTGGTTAGGTCATATGGACATGTGGTGGTAAATATGGATCGATATTATTTCAAGATTCACTCCGATTCACCCCATCAGGGAGTTCCCCCTATAAGTCCTAGAACTGCCTAAGTGTCATCAACGCATGTGCGTGAAGCCGGAGTTCCCGAGGGTTCCAATATTGGATCCGACAACATCCCACCACACTTATGTACACACCATGTGGACGGACACACGTATTGGGGTCATTCCCACCCTCCGAGGCGCGACATCCAAGGAAAACTCTAATTCATTGACCGCACGGTCTACAACATTGACTACATCCCAGCGGTGGTGCGCCGGTGGCATAATGCCTTAATTTGAGCTTGGTTAAGTCATAGGGACATGTGGTGGCAAGGATGGATTCATATTATCTCAAAATCTCATCCGCACCCCATCAGGGAGTTCCCCCCTATACAACATGGAACTGCCTAAGTGCCATCAACGCATGTGCGTGAAGCAGGACAAACCCAGGGGTCCAATATTGGATCCAACAACATCCCACCACACTTGTGTACACACCATGTGGACACACACAAGTTTTGGGGGCATTCCCACCCTCCGAGGTGCGGCATCCAGAGAAGCCATAATCCGTTGACCACGCGGTCTACGTCATTGACTACATCCCAGCGGCGCTGCCCGGATGACATTATGCCTTCATTTGAACTTGGTTAGGTCATATAGACATGTGGTGGCAAGTATGGATCCATATTATCTCAATATTCCCTCAGTTTCACCCCATCATGGAGTTTCCCCGCTATACGTCCTGGAACTGCCTAAGCGCCGTCAGCGCATGTGCGTGAAGCTGGACAACCCCATGGGTCCAATATTGGATCCGCAAACATCCCACCACCCTTGTGTACAGACCATGTGGACACACACAAGTTTTGGGGGCATTATCACCCTCCGAGGTGCGGCATCCAGAGAAACCCTAATCCATTGAATGCACGGTCTACATCATTGACTACATCCCAGCGGTGGTGCCCCGGTGGAATTATGCCTTCATTTGAGCTTGGTTAGGTTATATGGACATGTGGTGGAAAGTATGGATCCATATTATCTCAAGATTCCCTCCGGTTCACCCCATCAGGGAGTTCCCTCCTATACTTCCTGGAACTGCCTAAGTGTCATCAGCGCATGGGCGTGAAGCCGGAGTTCCCTAGGGGTCCAATATTGGATTAAACAACATCCCACCACATTTGTGTACGCACACCATGTGGACACACTCTAGTTTTGGGGGCATTCCCTCCCTCTGAGGTGCGACATCCAGAGAAACCCTAATCTGTTGACCGCGTGGTCTAGAACATTGACTACATCCCAGCGGCGGTGCCCATGTGTCATCATGCCTCCATTTGAGCTTGGTTAGCTCACAGGGACATGTTGTGGCAAGTATGGATCCATATTATCTGAAGATTCCCTCTGGTTCACCCCATTAGGGAGTCCCCCCTACACGTCCTGGAATGGCCTAAGTGCTATCAGCGCAAGTGCGTGAAGTCGGAGTTCCCCAGGTGTCCAATATTGGATCCAACAACATCCCACCGCCTTTGTCTACACACCATGTGGACACACACAAGTATTGGGGGAATTCCCACCCTCCGAGGTGTGGCATCCAAAGAAACCATAATTTGTTGACCGCGCGTTCTACAACATTGACTACATCCCAATGGCGGTGCCCCGGTGGCATTATTCCTTCATTTGAGCTTGGTTAGGTCATAGGGACATGTGGTGGAAAGTATGGATCCATATTATCTCAAGATTCCCTCCGGTTCACCCCATCAACGAGTTCCACCCTATACGTCCTAGAACTGTTTAAGTGTCATCAACGCATGTGCGTGAAGCCGGACAACCCCAGGGGCCCAATATTGGACCCAACAACATCCACCACACTTTTATACACACCATGTGGACACACACAAAATTTTGGGGGCATTCCCACCCTCCGAGGTGCGGCATCCAGAGAAGCCCTAATCCGTTGACCGCGCGGTCTACATCATTGACTACACCCCAGCGGCGGTGCCCCGATGACATTATGCCTTCATTTGAGCTTGTATAGGTCACAGAGACATGTGGTGGCAACTATGGATCCATATTATCTCAAGATTCCCTCCGGGGAGGGAGTTCCCCCCAATACATCATGGAACTACCTTTGTGCCGTCAGCGCATGTGCGTGAAGCCGGACAACCCGAGGGGTCCAATATTGGATCCAAAAATATCCCACCACACTTGCGTACACACCATGTGGACACACACAAGTTTTGGGGGCATTACCTCCCTCCGAGGTGCGGCATCCAGAGAAACCTTAATTTGTTGACCGCGCGGTCTACATCTTTGACTACATCCCAGTGTCGGTGCCCTGCTGGCATTATGCCTTCATTTGAAATTAGTTAGGTGATATGGACATGTGGTGAAAAGTATGGATCCATATTATCTAAAGATTCCCTCCGGTTCACCCAATCAGGGAGTTCCCTCTTATACGTCCTCGAACTGCCTAAGTGCCATCATCGCATGGGCGTGAAGCCGGAGTTCCCCACGGGTCCAATATTCGATCCAACAACATCCCACCACACTTGTGTACACACCATGTGTACACACACATGTTTTGGGGGCCATTCCCACCCTCCGAGGTAAGTCATCCAGAGAAACCCTAATTCGTTGACTGTGTGGTCTATAACATTGACTACATCCCAACGGCGGTGCCCCGGTGGCATTATTCCTTCATTTGAGCTTGGTTAGGTCATATGGACATGTGGTGGCAAGGATGGATCCATATTATCTCACGATTCCCTCCGGTTCACCAAGTTAGGGAGTTCCCACTATACGTCCTGGAACTGCCAAAGTGCCGTCAGCGCATGTGCGTGAAGCCGGACAACCCCAGGGGTCCAATACTGGATCCAAAAACATCCTACCACACTTGTTTACACACCATGTGGACACATACAAGTTTTTGGGGCATTCCCACCCTCCGAGGTGCGGCATCCAGAGAAACCCTAATCTGTTGACTGCACGGTCTACATCATTGACTACATCCCAACGGCAGTGCCCCGGTGGAATTATGTCTTCATTTGAGCTTGGTTTGTTCATATGGACATGTGGTGGTAATTATGGATCCATATTATCTCAAGATTCCCTCCGGTTCACCCCATCAGGGAGTTCCCCCTATACGTCGAAGAATTGCCTAAGTGATGTCAGCGCATTTGCATGAAGCCGGAGTACCCGAGGGGTCCAATATTGGATCCAACAACATCCCAACACACTTTTGTACACACCATGTGGACTCACACAAGTTTTGGGGGAATTCCCACCCTCCGAGGTGCGGCATCCAGCGAAACCCTAATCCGTTGACCGCACGGTCTACAAAATTGACTACATCCCAACGCCGGTGCCCCGGTGGTTCATGCCTTAACTTTATCTTGGTTAGGTCATATGGACATTTGGTGGAAATGATGGATCCATATTATCTCAAGATTCCCTCCGGTTCACCCCGTAAGGGAGTTCCCCTATAGGTTCTGGAACCGCCTAAGTGTCGTCAGCGCATGTGCGTGAAGCCCGGACAACCCTAGAGGTCCAATATTGGATCAAACAACATCCTACCACACTTGTGTACACACTGTGTGGACACACACGAGTTTTGGGGGGGCATTCACACCTCCGAGGTGCGGCATCCGGAGAAACCCTAATCCGTTGACCGCGTGGTCTAGAACATTGACTACATCTCAGCGGCCTTGCCACGATGACATTATGCCTTCATTTGAGCTTGGATAGGTCATAGGGACATGTGGTGGCAAGGATGGATCCATATTATCTCAAGATTTCCTCTGGTTCACCACACATAATATGTAAAATAAGGATTACAAGCACATTAAATTTAAAGAAGTAGACATAGAATAACGATACACTTAAGAACTAGACCCACACACGAACTAAAACACTTAAAAAACTAGACCCAAATATGAACAAAACACTTAAAGAAGTAGACCCACACTCGATCGACAAACGATGAGCTAGACACCCGGACATGACATTGAAATTACTCGACACACAAATATTAATCAGTTGTCGAAATCTTCCTCATCGCTGGGGGTGTCCTCTGAAGCGGTAGTTGATTTGCAGTTCACCCACTGGTCATCATTACGCTCCCATGTCGACGCCTCTCCTTTGGCATACTCCGCTTCATATTTGGCCCTCCTCTGCCGCTTTCCCGCCCTCTTCGCTCTCCTCGCCACCTACCTCTCCTTCAAGAATGCGCGCGTGGTTGCCACGTCTTCAGGATGGTCTCTACGCCACTACGCTATGAACTGATCGTCAGCCTGGGCGATGGCAATCCTCTACTAACCTTGGTGGTAGCGCCGCACTTCCTCCTCTAAGCGAAGTGGCGGCTCAAGAGCAAGACTCTTGGCTTCCGTCAGACACCTGACCTCGGGAAGCTCATTTGGTTGCATGGCCGGGCAAACCTCCATGCCGCAACGTTGTATGCGCGGGCAACATCCGCCTTCTTGTAGAAGGTGCCGAGCCACACACGCACTCCAGCGGCGGTGATTTCAGCCGCGAAATGGCCCCCTGGCCGCAAGCGAACACCGATGAACCCCGTGTTGCTATGTCGACGAGGAGCCATCTCGGAGGCAACAGAGCCGAGAGGATTGTGTGGTGGTGTTGGAGGAGAAGTGCTGGTGCTGTGTTGGAGGAGAACGGCCCAAGACATGGCTATATGTAGGCAGGCGAGGGGCTGAAACGGCGAGAAAACATGGCGGGAGAGAATGAGCGGGAGAGAAATGGAGAGAGAGAAAGGACGGGAAAGCTTGGCGGGAGAAATTGGGCGGGAAAGCTGTGCCGATTGTAGCTTGGCGGGAGAAATTGGGCGGGTGAGAGACAAAATTCACAACGTCATTTCATGTGGCCGTGGAGACTGCTATTCGCAGGGTACGAATTTGTCAAATTGATAAAAAATAGAACCATGTTTGAATAGTTGATACTAATAAATAAATAAGTACAAATATAATATAAGATAATAACTAGGAATAAAAAAGAAAAATAGGAAGGTGCTACGCCGAGGGTGGCCATCGGCGTAGAGAAAAGAAAAAAACTGGAGTAGGGCGCATGCCTAGGCCTACGCCGACGGCCCGCGATGCGCCGAGGGCAGTCGTCGGCGTAGCGTTTCTACGCCGAGGGAATCGCTACGCCGATGGCCCTTTTGGCGGGCTAGCCTGGTCGGCACATATGGTGACGGCCCCAACTTTTGGTCGTCGGCGTATGAGAAGGCCGTCGACACCATGCGCCATCCCTGTACTGAAAGTCCCTTATTGTAATGAATAAGAAAGTCGACTATGGCAATGACAAACAAGAACTCGTGAGTTATGGTGTTCGACCATGTATGCGGCAGGTTCTCTGACTTTCAAGACATCAAGCTGACGACATCTTCGATGGTTCATGCATGGCCTCGACCGTAGGCAACGTCCCTTTTTGCTGAGATAGCGGGGTTGGTGGACGAGCTCGGCGGTGGCTGGTAGGTAGCTCGCCGTTCTTTGTCTTCTCCCGATGACTTGGTCCCGTGTGTTGTAGTTGCTGCTGCGGGCGGAGGTGAAGTATGTGGATGATGATGTGGCGAGGCGAGTGCTCTACCTTTTGAATCGGTGCATTCTCTCTTGAGCTAACCACACATACACGCTCTTTTTTGGCCTCCATCTTATCGTATGTGAGATTCATTCGTCAAGGAAAGAAGAGGCGCATGTCTTATAACTGAAAAAATCCCGCGCTATCTTCTTCTTTTTTAGGGAAGAAACCCCCGCGCTATCTTCTTATGGAATTTCCAAAATTTACATGAAAAAAGAAAAGCCAGCTAGACCACGACTTGGACCAACTTGGGCCATCGAAATTACGGACTAGTATTGAGTTGGGCCAAGACGACACGAGAACCTCATTCCTCCAAGCTCCAACTTCCCCCGCGCCGCCGCCGCCTCAACGCCGGCCGCACCAGCCAATCCCCTCCGCCGCTCGCCGCCGGCCGCACTAGCCCCTCCGCCGCTCGCCGCCCACCCAGCTTCCTCCACGCCGGACGCCCCCACCCACCCAATCCCCTCCGCCTCCGCCTCAACGCCGGCCGCACCAGTCCCTCCGCCGCTCGCCGCTCGCAGCCCACCCAACCCACCCAGCTTCCTCGACGCCGGACACCCTCACCCACCCAATCCCCTCCGCCGATCGCCGCCCACCCAACCCACCCAGCTTCTTCGACGCCGGACGCCCCCACCCACCCCCAATCCCCTCCACCGCCTCCTGGACCCGCCGTCGAGGAGCACCGCCCGAGGCTCGGGAAGACGGCCCTGGACCTCCTCCATGGCGTCCGCGTCTACCTCGCCCGCCACGGTAAAGTTCCGATCTCCGCTTCCAGACCTCAATCTTCTTCCTATTGCTCATGCTCTGTCCCGTGCAGAAAATTTGAAGGGCCTCCCTCAGCTGCTGAACGGCCAAGGAGAGGTCCTGCTCAGAAGCTGCGGCTGGGCCTGGACGCAGACGACCACGCACAAGGAGACGGCAACCTGGACATGATCGTCCAGGAGGAGGAGCTCGCACAACCCGACCCCGACGACGACCACGGCGACGCCCACAAAATAAGGTCCTCACCTTTTTCCCCATCTTTCTGCCGTGCACTAACCTAGTTCTTCCCCACGATGACATGTTTGTGTGCACCTCTTTACACATGAGCATATAGCTGTACGTATTTTCTCTAAATATTTGTCCGGAAAAATGTGCTGCTGATGATTCAGGGCATCTTGTAGTTACTTTAAGAATTGACCAACTTGTTAATGATTCCTGATATTGGCTTCATTCTTATTATTTGCTTATGCTAGAGTTCCTGATGTTGTTAGCTCTGTTCCTGACATATGCAAATTATTTACGCTGTCGTGTTGTTTGGTTGTTCCAAGTTGAGTGGATAGGTAAAAATATGTATGGTTTACTGTACTAGCTGATTAATGTAGTACTTGTTCTACTAGTACTTGGACAAAGATGCAAATTTTTTTTTCAATTCTGCATATATATGTCCACCACCTATCTTATGCTGCTCAAAGTATCATCTTGATGATTTCATTATGACCATATAATAGCTGGTGCATGTACATGCTTGTGTATTAGTGCTCTTGCTGCCGTGACACACTTTGCATATGTAAACAGATTTTTTAGATGCCATGTGCGCGCTCTTTCTTGCTTTTGCACACCTTCCTGTACAAAATATTGTATCTACCATGGTGGTGTTGTGTAATGATGTGCATTGTTACTTTTTATCGATCCCACTGTCGGGATATTTGTTTAATGCTTTCCATACTGGTGTGGTAATTAATATGACATAAAGAGCCAAAATTAAGTCTATTCATATGGTTTGTTACTTTCTCAGCTTTGCCTTTGGCAAGCCTTATGATTTGTGTCTGGTAATGAAGTTCTTGTGTTGCTGATATGCAGGTATACTTCTGACATTTCCCACTGGAGGGATGTCATTTGCCAAGCAAAGTCAGGGATGGGGAAGGCTGCTTGTGGTATTGTCCCACACGAGAGAGCTGGCTTACCAGGTTTGTAAAACTGGGTTTTTGCACTTCTGGTTTGTGCACATTTCTCTCCTTCTTCTTGATTAGCTCCTTGCTTTTGTGTTCTGAATTGAAGGTTACTCTATTCTATGGAGATATTCACATAAAGAAACACTAAGGATTTATTTGCCATCCTCACTGTGGTGGGCACAACTTGAAGGATTCTAGCTCTAGCTAGAGAGAAGGACCTTTCTTTGATGAATGTGGGCATTCATATGAGTGTGATAAGATGCTAGAGTCACCTGGTAACTTTTTATCCTCATTTCTTCCATGTGTAGAGTTTTCTAGTCATATATATATGTATATGATGGACAGAAGTGTAGGTTATGCTATGCTATTCGTTGTATATAGTCAATTAGCACTAGTGACATGTATATAGTATTTTGAGAATTAAGTTCTTGCTTGCCTACTTGCCATGCGTTGTATATAGAAGTCCCAGGATGGGATTGCAGAAACTTGCATGTTGCCATGCATCAGCTTTGCCATGACGTTGATTGTTGGGTAGTTCTCTCACCGATGGCTGCCGGATCCGGCAGGCAGGCTGTGTGGTAGCTTTGTTTTTCGACTCAATGGGTTTAGTTGAGTCCTCAGGTAGCCATGACCCTAGACTCCGTGACTTTTATGATATGGATGACATAGTAGTCAGTGCCCTATCTATCTATTTGCTTGATTAACTATGGAAGTGGTTTGGATTGAGGCCTCAGGAGTGAGTGCACCGCCACCGTCACCGACTGGAGTCGCTCGCTGCCATCTAGAATCGCATCCCCGCAACCTGGAATCATTCTCTCCTCCGCCGCCTCAATTATTCTTTGACTTCACAAGTCATTGCATAGCATTTCATTAATTTTATATGTATATTCGCTGTATCGCCGTATTGTTGTTTCTAGAAATTGCCGTATCGCGTATCCCCGTATCCGTATCGACGTATCTGTCTCGCCGTATCGGTGCTTCGTAGCATAGTACATTCAAGTCTACACAAGTCTTGCTTTTGACATGATCCGTGACACCATCAAGCCATATTTGTATTGCGGTTTTGCAATTCCAGTGTCTGGTTGCGCTTGTTTGGAGCTGATCTGCACTAAAGTGGCTAAGTTCTGATCCATATTGTACTAAATCAATGACACTTAATATGGATTGGAGGGAGTACTTTTTTTTTTGCCTAGCTGATTCCTAAGATGAGTTCTGTTACCTAGCTGATTGATGCATGTGCTGCTACTGACTTGGATATTCCTTTATCACTTCCTAGGTTTAATAAGAAAGAATAACATTACTTCCTTTTTTTCAGCAGGTAAAGAAAGAAGAAGAGCAAGAAGGCTACAAAGAAGGATCCGCCCCAGAACCTTTCATTCTTTTGCATTTGATCTTCTTGGTGCGGTAGTCGGGAAGCGCGACCCAAAGAGACATCCCGGCATATGCAGTGCCACTTTTATGTGTAGTACACCTTTTCGGTCCTTGTAATATTCAGTAGTACATGTTGTAAACTCTATTTGTGTAATGCTCCAGGCTTTGGAAGCTGTAACAATTTGGTAAATGCCGACGTCTGTGATCTTTGATCCTAGCTCGTGTTTCTGTTTGGTAAATGCGCACATCAGCAATATGTGTATTACCCGTGAGCAGGGTTGGATCGTGTGTTGTACGAACGTTTGTTCTACTACTATGTTGTTTGAATGTTGCAAAAAGAGGAAAGGTTATGGCAAAATTTTGAGCACTATGGATAGTTAAACTTGCATTGACTTGTTAGCTTTGTTTATGTTTCTCATAATTCACTGTAGTTTTTCTGTCTCAAATGGACCAGGTCGATCAGATGAGAAGGTAGGTACATCAGTTTGCCGAGGATGAATTAGTATATCACACGAAGAATTCATTTGTGCATACAGACGCTGCCTTGCTACCATACACGCAAACATAGCAGGAAATAAGGGAATTACTCCTTCGTTAAGGAAAATTGAGACCCCCACAATTGATTAGATCGATATAATTAGTTTCCTATAATACATCGCCAAAATTTTCGTTTTGGGCTGCGCGGTTAATCTCCACTAATCTAGCTGAAACGGCATCCAGAATTATTCCAGATCAACCCAGATGTCGCTCGCGCGATCCCCACCGCCGCCGCCCGGCCACCCCAGCCTCGTCGCTGCTCGCCCTTATCTTGGTCCACTCCCTCGACGTTCGTGGCCCAGCTTCGAGGACGACGCAGATCCGTCCGGTCTCACTGACTTATTAGCTTATTAGCTTAGTTTATTTCTCGTAACTCACTGTAGTTTTACGGTCTCGAATGGAGTACTACTACATGAGTTTTCCGGCCTGGGGGCGAGGGTAGAGTCGAGACGCGGTTGGCGCACGTTTTTAATTGGTTCATGTAAGCAGTAGGCTTAATTAATTAATGATATGTGGGCGTTAACGATCAACATGCGGGAAGATTAAAGGCGAGCAGATGGTTGAGAGAGAATCAGCGCATGCAGCGGCCTGGCGTGCGAGCGAGTCAGTTCCAGTGGAGGCGCAACCACCGAAGCGGCTGGCGCGCGTGACGTCTTTTCTGGCCGGCGCGCGTTCGCGTGAGACTGAGACGCCCCTTCCCCGCATGCGCAACCACCGAGCGAGGCGCCCCACAAGACGAGGCTCCTCGTTGGACTTGGCGGCGCAAGCAGCACGTCCGGGTCCGGCTCCGTTCCTCCGGCCGTGCCGCTGTTGGCGTACGAAGCCTACGAAGTCACTCCCAGACTATGCCCCCAGCTGAATCATTTCATGATAGAAGAACTAGGTAGGAGGCGTTGCCACGATCAACTTGGTGGCTTTTTACTAGTCAGCTGATGCATCGATGGATCGATCGATCAACGTTCGCGCAGCGCAGGTGTATGTGCCGTCGTTCATTGCGTCGACGCGTCGTGTGGGGCCGCGTCAAGAAGAAACCCCGCAGAAGGAGGGAATTTTATAAAGAGAAAAAGAAGCTCGAACCCGCTTTTAATGCATTGATCAACGAGACGTACAGTATTCCTGCAGTTCCGTCGCGAAAGGAAAGGAAATGGTTCACTTCTTCCGCGCAACCACCTGCTTTTAAGCCAGCAAGTTTCGAAAAAGAAGGAAATTCCCAACTGGCTCACCGGCGGCCAGGCGAGGTAAGGCATCGTTTGTTTTATTGCCTCGCAGCAGGACGAATTTATTCCTCGACCTGGACACCAGTCAGCAACTAGGTCCATCCCTCTACCTGGACGGCGCGCATATCGACTCTCCGCATCTCACAACACTAGACCTTGCAAGTGTAGACCTGGAATGCACCCTTCTGGATTTCGCTAGCTGCCCAGCGTTGGAGTATCTGAAGCTGCACGAGTGCTACATCTCCCTTTCTAAGATATATTCTGCCTCACTGAAGCATCTGAGCATCACACTGGTTGCTTTTACGACCCTCCATGCCGGCTCCATGTTTCTACTCCAGGCCTTGTTTCGCTGAGACTAGATAATTTCTGGGGTGTCACGCCATTTTTCGAAAACATGGTGCAGCTAGAGACGGCATGGGTGAATCTTGGACATCACTGCCAAGATACCTGTTGCAATTATTTTCAGTATGGTATTTACTGTGGAGCCGATAATCCATGTCTTTCTTGTGAAGATTACACAGACGAGCTTGCGCTCTTGGGTGGTATCTCAAGCGCTAGACATCTGGAGCTGATATCTGAATTCCAAAATGTAAGTTACTACTCTCAACTCCCTTGTGTTATCCCTTTTTTGCGATGCAATATCTACACCATTGCCAGATATAGTACGCTGCAATAAACATATTGTTGGGGGTAACGAATACTTGATATGTTTACCTTCTGTATGTATGATTTTTCAGATCACTTTATCGAGAGATTTGGAGCACCGCCCTATTTTTAGCAACTTAAAGACTTTATTAGTCAACGAGTACTGGTGTATGCCTCCTGCCAGCTGCGATCGACTAGCTTGCATTCTGAAAACCTCACCAGTTTTACAGAAGCTCACTCTTCAACTTTTCTCCAAGGTATGATAAATCTGGGAACTGGACAATCACCGCACTGTTAAATTTATTATCGTTAACCCATCTTGGTTAAGTATAATTTTCTTACCATAGGGACCAAATCATGAAGTGGAAATGAAAGGAAGCTACAGGGCAACGGAGGGGCCGTCTGCAGCAATATCTGAGCACCTTAAAATAGTTGAAGTCAAGTGTAATGCGGTCGACGATGGAATTCTCGAAGTTTTGAAGTTTCTGCGTGCATTTAATATCCGTAAGCTAACTAATGACACTTTTGATGCTGTCTTTGTTCTGAAATTAGCTTTCACATGTGTGAAAGGTAACAAGCATGGATAAGGAACTCCTGAATTATATAGGAAGAACAGCTTGTAGGGATACCAAACTAGTCGAGTCATTCTGGATCAGCCTAGCAGTGGGGATTAACTCCCCCCCGCGTAATTCTCGGGAAAAAAAATTCTGGACCAGCCTGGGGGTCGTGACTCATCAGGTGCAAAAAAAAACCCAGTATATATAACCCATTTTGTTAGAAAAGGAGATTTAACCTAACACTGTTGCATAAACAGAAAGTGTAACTTACACAGCATGTAGACTTGTTGATTAGTTCTAATCTTGTGGGCACTAGCACAAACGCTGAATCAATTAGTTCGGAGTAGAGATACAGTATCTTCACATATTCATTAGCTCTGAACAGTAAGTCAAAATGTGTCCAGTAATATTAATTGGTGCTAATCAGTAACACGTTTTATAGGCTCGTTAGCATCTCCTTGCCCTTGTAGGCTAAATGTGATTCCTCACTTTGTTCCTCGGAGAATTCTTTGGAGTTTACATAATGGTTTCTTCGAAAGTAGTAGTATATGCTTATTAGCATGTCTAGCAGTGTATATTATGATTGCTTGCTTCACATTTTCTGTGACATAAAATTTCTTATGATATTTTCTGCATCCTCGTTTAGGAGAAGTTTAGCTAGATGTCTATTTGCTAGATTGTCAGCTAGAAATGGCCGTATCAAATATAAATCAAAGTTTGTTCTCAAATTCATGTTACGATAAGTTATTCCTGGTAAAGTAAATCTCCATCATACTTGCCCAACTTTGTTCAAGACTTCCAGTATCTTCATTTTTTATTTGCAAGTAAACTGAGCACCTTTTACTTCTTCAGATACACCAGACTCTCATGTATCTGTTCATGTAATATAGGATTCGATGTCGAGTAATGGTGAGAAGATCTGGCCTGTCGGTGGATGTGCTAGCTCTTAACTATTCACTCTGGGCTCTGTGGTGACGCTGTACAGCCCGCGGTATATGTAACTTATGAATCCTAGAGCGACTCTAGACCACCTAGTTGGTAGTATCATGTCCTGTTATGGTTCAGGCTCAACTGATCCGCTCTTTAATTGATTAGTGCTCTCAGCGTTTCTGTTATCTCTGTGGTGTGTAAACTTATTCAGTTATGACGTGATCAATAATTGTATCTCCTGTGCCAAGATCTGTTTAGTGCTCTCAGTTTATGTTGCTTGCATAAACCGTGCTTGTCGATTTGATGCCGGTCTATCTGTAACATGTTCTGAATACCTGCCAAGGAACCAAAATGTGCAGAAGGTTATGGTCTATCTGTAACATGTTCTGAATACCTGCCAAGGAACCAAAATGTGCAGAAGGTTATAGTCGAAGTTTCAAATCTGAATTGTTAGGGCTGCAAGTCCAAACTACTAACTACAGTAGCATTGCTTCTCAAATCAAGATTCCGAATAGTAATCTTGGTGGAATGTAGGTGGAATCAATGAATTAGATTAAGCATAAGAACGCGAACCTCCATAAAAACAAACTACTAACTACACTTATTTCTCAACAATCAGGAGTCTGAGTACTCATCATCTCGCCCCTACCCTGAATGGTCTTTTTAAAAGATGGAGAATTTTTAGCATAAACATAACTGTCGGGGCATGGCTGAAGTTCCTACTGCTTCAAGAAGCCAATTCGGAGAAATAGATACGGTCTTCTGCACATTCTGAACAAACGTTACAAGAACCATGAACAGATTGATGAAGCCGTTAACTGAGTATCGCATTCATACAAAGATGACAACGAGTTCCAGACAAGTTTCACATCTCAGAGTGTCAGCGCTGGAATAAGTTTCTGAGTGCAGCCACAAAATTTGTGGCCAGAGAATCTCCACCGAACAAACAAGCATGGCAAACTACATCTAGCTTACTTCTCAAATCAAGATTCCGAAGGTTCATCTCGCCATCCCGTGAATCATCTCACGTCACGCCTCGGACAACTATTTCAGTGTCACTGTCCCAAACAAGGCTCAGAATGCGCCTTATCCAAGTAAAACACTTGCAGGTCTTCGCGATCGTACCCTGAACATTTGCAGTGCTTCACCATTGCCGCCGCCAGGTGATCCGCCCGGCCAGGATGTCTGGTACGCCGGGCCGTGTCCTTCTTCGTTTCTTCCCAAACAAGATGTCTAGTGCATGGACTCCTGATCTGTTTTGATATCCTTCAGTCCAGTTTTTCTTTTTCTTTTGACAGACGTCCACAACGCGATCACCTCACCGCGGGACTCTTCTTTACTCGTCGTCTAAGTAGCCCTAGCTAGTCGTTCAAAAAGCAGAAACAGAAAAGCCCTAGCTAGCGGCCGATGCAAAACCGGAGCCGCCGTCGCGCACACCATCAAGCCGGCCAGGATGCCAGAGGCGTTAGGCTGCGACATGAACAACCCAACACCAATCGATTTGCTCCACTTCAACGGTATTCTTTTGTCCGTTCCATTGATTTTGTGATGGTGGTTTTAGTACGACACAGTAATACTTTGGCGCCATGCAAAACCTAACCCATGTACTCCCTCCGTCCCACGAATAGGGAGACTCCGCTGAACTGGTCGGAGCTTCCTCTCGACTTGCTCCCTCTCGTGTTCAGCAAGCTCGGCGCCGCGGAGATCCTCATGGGCGCTGGCCTTGTGTGTCGCTCATGGCGAGAGGCCGCAAGAGTGCCCGAGGCATGGAGGTGTGTGGACATGGAGCACCACATCGTCGTGAGGACCAAGAAGCCACATGTCCTGCGCGCGATGGTAAAGTTGGCTGTGGACCGCTCCCACGGACAAATCGAGTCCTTCGCCGGGGCGGGCTTTGTTACCGATGAACTCCTCACGTATATCGCCCAGAGGTAGGCACATTGTTACTCACGACCATGCGTGCATCGCAACAGGATATAATTACCAAATACTTTTTTTTGTCATTGATGGCACAGATCGTTCCGCCTCAAGAAACTAAGCCTCTCGTCGTGCAATGTCTCCAACCAAGGATTCCTCCATCTGATAACTAGCTCACCGCTACTTGAAGAGCTCTTCATTAATATGTGTGATGGCATCACCAACGACGCCTACGAAGTCACTCCCAGAGTATGCCCCCAGCTGAATCATTTCATGATAGAAGAACCAGGTAGGAGGTGTTGCCACGCGTCGCGTAGAATAAGAACCATGGTCAGGTTTCCAACTGTATCTTTTATAGCATTTTGATAATAGAAAACAAACATACATATGGTGGTTTCAATATAGAGAGTAATATTCTATTACAAGACATAAGTAAATTAGCTTCTTACATGTGGTATGCATCATAGAGAGATTTGATGGCCTACTCTGTAATCTGTAGTTTATCGTAGTTGTGATATTGTGAGGTTTTATCGTGACACGTCTTATCACCTCAGTTGCCATATGATTTTCAGACTTCTGCTACCTCTTTGTATGCATAAGTTGACAGTGACATTTGGCCAAGTCGGATGGATAGAAGCCAGTAGTGACATCTAGAGTAGAGGTTCATGTGGGAATGATAATAGTTTCTATGCCCGGAGTTATTTTGACCAATTTCTAGGTAATAATTGTTTGGGTTGGTTGGCTCTCACCGAGGATCATATACTAGTGTAAAATACGATAGATAAGTATAGAGTGCAGTAGACAACCTAATAATCCAAAAGTGTGGTACACATAACCAGCAGAAAATGCAGTAATATTAGTTTTCTCTAACGAAAATGCAGTACAAATTAGTGTGTACTAGTGACCTTGCACGGCAGATGCATGTGACTGAAACACGAAAAGAGCTGTTGATATGTTTTTCCTCTGAATAACCCCCAGAAACCACAATGTGCTGTACTTGCTGAAATTTGCACACTAGTTTCACATCTGAATTGTTAGGACCGCAAGTTCAAGCTACAGCTAGTGAGCTAGCACAAATTTTCCAGGGCGAATGCCCCCGCAACATCAAACTAACTGTGCTAGAATTGCTTCTCAAATAAAGATTACAAATACTCGCCGCTCATTCTGTGAATGATCTTGTCAAAAGATGGAGAAGCTCAACCGGTTTGCCTTGGAACATAGGTTGCATATATGAGTTAGTTGAAGTATAAGCACGTGAACTATGAACTCTGAAGCTGCTATTGCTCCAACAAGCACTCTCAAGACCCATCTAGGAAAGATGGAGAAATAGATCATGGTCTTCACATCGGTGATGTGATGCGATTCTGAACAAACATTACAAGAGCCCTGAACATATTGAACATTGATGCAGCATTGGATATGCAGTAGCCGTCAACCGAGTTTTGCAGTCATTAAAAGGTCATGACAGGCTACAGAGAGGTGGGCCTACTTCCAGCCAAGTTTCACATCTCAAACTGTCAGGGCTAGAATGTCTTTCTCTGTGCAACCACAAAATCGGTGGGCCAAAGCATGTCCACCAAACAAACAAGCCTGATAAACTACACCAGCATTCCTTCTCAAATCAAGATTCCAAATGGTCACCTGTCTTTACAGAAAGTTGCAGCTGTGAACCATTTCTTCACTCTGAAATCGCAATGGAACTGTACTTACAGAAAGTTACAGTTAACTTTCACATCTGAATAGTTAGGGCTCCAGTGCAAACTACAGCTGGTACAAATTTTCTGGGACGAATACCTCCAGAAAAATAAACTGACTAAACTAGCATTGCCTCTCAAATCAACATGCCAAAGAGTCATCTTGCTCCTCCCGTGAATCATCTCATGCATCCACACCTTTGCCCTCAGGTGAACATCTAGATTACACAGTATATGGATGCCCTTTGTTCCACATGAACATTTGCAGGGCAGTATCAATGTCCAAGCTTCAGAACACAACATCAACCTTTGCCCTGTTTGAAGTAGTGCGAGATCCGCGCGGCCAGGATGTCAACCCACGTGTCTGGTACGCCAGGCAGGCACCAGTGCATGCAGTCCTGGCCCCAGACCGCCACCGCGTCCTTCTTCCCGAGCCAAATGGCGGGGTGGGCATCGGCGCGGAACTCGCTCATGTAGGTCAGGTTGAGAAGCTGGATGTCCGTGTTGACTAGCACTTCCTGGATCACCGAGTTCACTAGCCTTGCTTCTTTGTTCACTGCGCCGAACCTTGGATCGAACCAAGAGTTGAGCTGCACAGAATATTAGGGAATTATGGTTGGGAATATTGATATCAAAATATCAGGACTACAAAAGCTTGGCCCTCTTTTTGGTACCTCGTGTTCTTCTAGGAGCCTATCTGACACGCAGCTGCCGTTGTGATCCCATTCACCCCCATCGAAGTGCCTGGGTGACTGTGTGCGCCACAGCTTCAGAGTTTTACTTGGGACCTCCCTTTCAATGTAGGAGGCCACACTTTTGAGGACTACTTTTAGTCCATTGAAGATGTCGAGTGGAGGCTCAATAGGTTTTCCCCCTTTGTAGAAAACAAGGGGAGTCTCTTTTGGAAATTTATCCGGACCCCACCTGAGAAAGAGAAATGCAGTCATGACTCACGATCAAACTACAAATATAGCTTCCACAGGATAAAAGGGATGTACAACAGCAGTAAACATCACCATGTTAGTTAACTCAGGATTATCATGTTACAATGGCAAGTACACGGAGAAGTTCACAATAAATAACATGTGAAGACTGGAAGAGAAAAAAAGGCTTTTCTAGGTAATATGAACGACTCAGTTTCCAAGTAACCTCCAACATAGAGAATATGCAGTGTTAAGAATTGGTATCAAACAAAACCTATGAAGTATGAACAATATCAGTACCCCTTGAACCAAAATAGAGAAAAAAGAGCTTCATCCTATATTCCTATGTTGCCAGTATGCAAAAGGGGTAACGATAGTAAGCCATAGAGTAAATAACGTCAATCTAGATAACATAAATACTCACCAGTGTCCGGTGTTGAAAATGAGCACGTCATAGAACTTGGTGATATTTACCCAATCATCAGCAGGAATGTCAACATCAACTCTGTAAGTTCCCTTGATTCCATCCTTCTGAATTTTTGAATTCTCTACAGGCTGCCACCTTTGCATCATTAGTTATCACCACGTGAGTTATATGATTTTATCATATGAACTATGAAGTATAAAATTAAAATGCAGTCATGCTCGTGTGCCAGAGCACAAATGCATGCATTTCTGCAGTTGAAATGTCAGATGCTATAGGTTCTAGTTTAATAATTATGGTCCTTTTAAATTATTCATACAAACATCTGCATTAAGGTTTACACATCATGAAAGTGACAAAACTGTCCAATTGTCCCTGCATGTCTAACATATTGGTACAGGACATAACACATGTCATAACACTAGGATGAAATACTAACATATATTCAGAATTCATCAGAAACTAACTATTTAGCAGACAACAAGAACCTTCCGATGTTTCGATAGGTAGATCTCATTTTGTTCATCAAAACATATAGTGGACAAAAAAATAAATTCTTACGCACTAATAAACGTCTACATCAAGATTTTTTTTTTTGGCCTTTGTCTTGTGTGGATCTCAGAGTACAAAAAAGCAACTGTTGCCAGCTAAAATAAACAAGAAAGCGGTGGCATACAAATTCACAATTCAGCAGCCACATCGCTACAGACTTGCAGAGATTAACCATATGCAGCATCAGTGCATTTCAAGTTTTCAACACCATTTGCTAATTGCTACGGAATAATTCCTGATTTCTGGAAGAGAGCAGAACTACCACTGGAGTTAAGTTTCAGTCCCTAACACACCACAAAAACGATCATGATCCACGAAGCGAGGCACAGATATTCCAAACTCTCTATGGAGAATATGCATCGCCCGAACTCCCTTTGAAGTGTATGTCAAAACTACAAGTATTGCACACTCATGTCTAACATCACAGTTAGGAAGCAAATTGAAATCCTTTTAAGCTACGGACACATCTAGTAGTTTTATCTATTTTTCTACAGTTCATCAAGCTCTCTGAAAAAGCACAAGATGTACTCTAGCTGTCGAGACCCTAGAGCAACAATCTAAGTATGGTTCTTCATCTCGTAGCCGCCCAGATATACTCTAGATGCTCTCTGAGAAAGCACAAGATGTACTCTAGCTGTCTCACACAAACATTGTTCTTGTGTTGCAATCTACAAGAAACATTGAAAAAGGAGCAGCGTTGAGCAGATATGGTACGACTCACGTGTACTTGGCGAGCAGCACGGCGCGGTGGTACGCGACGACGACGTCCTCCCGAGGGAAGTAGCCGCCCCGCCACGCGCCCCGCCGCTTCCACTTGCGCGCGCCGGCGTCGGCCGCCCGGAGCGCGCAGAGCAGCGCGACGACCAGGTTCTCCGACAGCGAGTCGCCCACGAGCCCGATCCGGCGCCCCCTGGCCGCGGCCAGGAACGCGGCGGGGTCGACCCTCGGCACGACGCCGCCGCCGCAGCGGGCGGGGGACCAGGAGAGAGCGGCGACGGGGGGGCGGCCGTTGCGAAGGCAGTTCCAGGCGTTGCGGTGGAAGGGACAAGAAGGGGAGTAGAGGGGCGGCAGCGAGGGTTCCGGGGTCGGGATCCAGCTGCCGGCGGTGGCGTCGGAGGGGGCGGCGCCGCAGGGGATGGGTGAGTGTGGCGGGGGTTGGGGCGGGGAGGAGGGGATGAGGAGGAGGACGACGGTGAGGGTTACCGGGAGGAGGAGCAGCAGAGGCAGGCGGATGCGCGGCATTGCGGGCTGAGGCCCGTCGCCGGCCGGCGATCACACGGCGGCGAGGCAGATGAGACGAAAGACACTCAGACAGAGAGAGAAGGGGAGAGGAGAGATTTGCTGGCGATTTGCACAAAAATAACCCAAAAGTTAAAGAAAAGCACAGATTAACTCTCCGGCGAAACTATTTCACCCATCTAACCCTGTTGGGTGGCGCTCCTCCCATCGGCGCCACACATGCCAGTGTGGCGCCTCTCCTGCCGGCGCCACTCTCCCAGTCTACGTGGCGCTCTCGACGCTGAGCTGGTCTGCCGATCCGACGTGGCAGCATGTGTGGCGCCCCTCCCAACGACGCCACACATGTACTTGTAATTGCCCAAAACATACTGTAAGACAAAACGTCTGGGACTTAGCCGTTTTGCGAGGCTCTATGTGTGGCGCCGACGCCACGGGCGCCACACCTCACAGTGTGGCGCCGATGCCACGGGCGCCACAGGTAGAGCCTCGCCAAAACGGCCGGCTAAGGACTTATCGTTCGGAGTCCCTGGATGTTTTCGACCCAATACTTGATATAAGTTGGCATGTGTGGCGCCGATGCCATGGGCGCCACACAGTGCAGTGTGGCGCCGGTCTGAAGGGCGCCACACATTGACTTGTGTTAAAAACATGAAAAATCCTACCAAATTCCAACAGTTTTGAGTACAACAGCCCGTGACACAACAAGTAGCAATTTCAGAACATACACATATAACACTTCATAGCTCACATCGTAGCAAGTAGATTCAAACAACAAGTAGCATTACAGACATGGTTCGGAATGACATAGGATTGACAACTCGATACTTATGAAGATATAGTTCACAACAACACGTAGCACATCCTAGTGTCGTCCTCGACGTGTTGTCCTCACGGGCTGCTTCCGGACGGCCATCCTCTTCGTCCGCTGCCGTGGCTCTTGTTGCTGCTCCTCCTCCTCCTCCTCCTGCTCCTCCTGCTCCTCCTCTTCTGAAGATAACGGCTCGTCGTTCCTCATCCTCGACAAAGATGATCTCCGCGGTGGCCCCTCATCCTCCTCAATGACAACCTTCTTTCCTCGGTTGACATAATCTTCCGGAGTGTACCGTTTTGGAGCCTTGCCCCTTGGCTTCAACTGGTAAGCTGACCGTGGGGCTTGCTTCTTGCTTGGAGGTATGCTTTGACTCAGAATTTCCTCGTCGTCAGGAATCTTCACAAACATGAAGACATGAGATTACAAAAGTTGAAATTAGTAAGAACATGTTTGACAGCAACAAAAAAGTCCATACCTCCCGCTCTTCAGAAGAGGAGGATGTAGGAATTTCGCCTTCGCGGTAACCTAGCAAGCTGGCTAACCGCCGCATCTTTCGTGCAGTGTTCTGCGTCATGGAACTCATGGTTACAAAGCCACCAGAACATAATAACGTACATTCAAAGTTGGTGATCGTACCTTAATGAAATGCCGCAACGGTCCGACAGGCTTTTCATCTCTCCCGCTCTGCTCCCACATAATCTCGCACTCGTGAGCTGTTTTTTGGATCTCCTCCTGCTGTGACAAACATAGCATACACAATTGAAGCCAGCACATGGCAATCTAGATGATGTACTAGTTAGTGAGAGAATCCATTACCACGAAGTTCAGCTCGGAAGCAATAGAAGTCGATCTTCCTCTGCGAGCAAAGGTGTCGTGCTGGCTTTGCGCAACCTCATCGAACTCGATGGGGTCGTCCAAGATGTCCTCGACATACGCGTGCTTCACTAACTCGATACGCGTGTTCTCATGGAACCACTCAAGGTAGTTGTTGAAAGCGGCCAAGTCGTGAGGCACAATCTCCTCAGGGCCAGCATTCCGTGCCGCTTCCAAACAGTGTTGGAACGCTGCAACGTGGCCGCTATGATGGACTGGCCAATTTGTGATCTTCCTCTGCCGCTGCCTATCAAGCCTGCAAGAATCAAGAAGTTAGTTTGTACCTCTTCTATCAAGAATCTTCCATCGCATGATTCCAGAAGTTTACCTATGAAGCGCCTTGTCCGTGTCTTGCCACACTGGTGGGCACTCCTGATACAGCCCAAACTATCTCATCACTCTTTGCGGCTGGTGGTGTTCAACAAGCCACATGCATATGAGTGGGCAGCGCATACGCCAGAACCGCGCTTCCTCCGTGCACTTGTGGTTGAGGTCAGTCATCCCCGCGCCAATACGGTAGTAGGTACCATATGGTTCCCACTCCACCTGCAGCATACAAATATTTCAGAATTCAGGACATGCCAGTAGAATCAATGAAAACTAGGATTGCAAAAGAGTGATCGGTTACCTGCTCAGCGGTAAGAGTGTCCAACTCCGCAGTGTACTGCCTGTACATGACCATTGGATCGCTCGTCATCTCCGAGACATTGTCCCAAAGGTATGCCCAAGTGGGCTCCCGATCAAGGTTCTCATGGTGATGAGGCCATGGCCTCTCGGTGAGTACCCTGGGACGCCCAACTGATAGGCGGTCCCAGCTCCATACGGAAAGTAGGAGCATGCTTCCACCAATACCGCCGCTCCCGGTCCCTGCTCCCGAGTCCTGCGACAAGCTTCGTCCAACTGCGCACATAAGACATTTGGTTAGTACTTTGTCTAGCACACTACTATAGGAAAATAGTACATAGAACAAATCATCACCTGCCGGTAGAGGTAGGCAAGTGCCGCTGTTCCCCAACTCCACCGGTGCTCCAACACCGTAAGCGCCTTCAGCCAACACCAATGGGTCAGCTTCCCCCCACGGTCAGGAAAGAGAGTCCTCGAAATCATGTACCATAAGTACACGCAGGTGTACATCCTGATAGTGTCATCGTTTGCCCCTGGTGGGCATTGTCGAAAGTGAAGCCTGATCCAAGAGAAAGGTGCGCCGGCGGGAGATCGCTTATTTGGATCTGCTGGCGGCGGAGGAGCCATGCCAATAAGCGCCTCCATCTGCTGGTGCCACCCATTAGAAGCTGTGTTCATACACAGTGGCTCGCCCTGAATAGGTAGTCCAAGGATCATGGAAACATCCTGGAGAGTAGGGGTCATCTCGCCGGCCCTCAAGTGGAAGGTGTGAGTCTCCGGCCTCCACCGGTCGACAAGGGCGGTGAGTGCCGCAGCGTTCATGTTCGGCCCCCACGGCTTACAAGCGAGATGAACGGGAGAAGACCGGTAGGCTCGATGTGCTCCGTATACCTCTCGTCATACGGTATATCCACTGTGCCATGGTAACGAATCTTCAAAGGGTGAAGATCCGTTGTCCTCTCCGTCATATGAACAGCCCGGTGATCCCTTTCATACTCTTGATCCAGGAGCCACACCATCCTACATGTTTACACATTCATGAGAATATATCCAAATAAGCCATCACAAATACATCAAACACATACATGAGAATATATCCAAATAAGCCATCACAAATACATCAAATACATACATATACATTCATATCTACGGATAGAACACCATATGAGTTATTCCTTCACATACACATTCATGAAATTTGATGCCTAGGGTTCCTCCACAAATCTAGGATACATACATATCTAGGGTTCCTACACATACAAATTCAACACTTACATACCCATTTCAACACATACATAGCCATTTCAAACATCTTTGGATACAATGCATACAATCTAGCAAAATTTAACATCTATGGTTCAAACACATGCATACAATCTATGGTTCCAACAAATCTATGGTTCAAATCTATGGTTCAAACACATGCATACAAATCTATGGTTCAAACACAACCAACATTTCCAATCTAGGCAAAACGGCTAAATCAAATTAAACCGGAGCAAATCTTGGATGAATCGAAGGGGACCGAAGGGGAATACCTTGAGGATTGTATGGGGATGGATTTGGCCGGCCAGATCTGTCCAATCCGTGGAGGATTTGGTGGGGGGCGGCGGAGAGGCGGCCGGCGGCGGCGATTGAAGGAGAGGAAGAGAGGAGAGAAAGAAGAGAAAGAGAGGGTCGGGCTGGGGCGGGCGCGGGCGCCACACTTAAGTGGATGTGTGGCGCCCGTGGCATCGGCGCCACAAGTAGAGGCTCGCCAAAACAGCTAAGTCCCAGACGTCCGGAGCCCCTGGATGTTTTCGACCGAAAACTTGATATAAGTTGGCATGTGTGGCGCCGATGGGAGGGGCGCCACACATGCTGCCACGTCGGATCGGCAGACCAGCTCAGCGTCGATGGCGCCACGTCGGCTGGGAGAGTGGCGCCGGCAGGAGGGGCGCCACACTGGCTTGTGTAGCGCCGATGGGAGGGGCACCACACAAAAGGGTTAGATGGGTGAAATAGTTTCGCCGGAGGGTCAGTCTGTGCTTTTCTTTAACTTTTGGGTTATTTTTGTGCAAATCGCCGAGATCTGCTATAGAGGAGAGTTTATTTTTCCTTCCATCAGTTTGATTTTTTTTTCTATAATCATGGTTTTTTTAGGGAAATTCTATAATTATGGTTGAATTACTACTAATTATGTGATTTATGTGTGATTCGTGTTTCGCCCACATGGAGACGGCGAGGGTGCGAAGAGGCGGTTCTAACACGGAGCACCATCAACAACCAACGGTGCATGAATGGACAAAAATTTGTGGTGCGAGGGTTAGCGTTTAAAGGATGAGGCACCGTTCAACACTTTCACTTATAATTTTCTTACCAACAATATTTTTTGTGGCTCAGTCTCTCCGATGGAAACGACATCTTGAATTTCAGCAATTGAGCATCAATAGGCAAATCTATGATATTATTTCTTGATGTCCAAATTGTACCAGCTAACACATTAGCATGATCACTTGGAACAACATGAGAGAAATTAGACGTAACGAGAGGGCAAATGAGGATGGGTTGGCGACCCTACTGCCCTTGAAGAATGCTTTTTGCACTCTTGGTTACATGTGTCCATAGTTGGGTAGCAGTCATGGTCGTACGATACTAAACAACAGTAACAGAAACCGACTTTGCAAAGTTTCTCATGATTTTTATACGCGCATAGTCCACCTGGTATATTGATCTTCTCCTTGATCTTGTCATCAATGGTGCGGCCTACATGAAGAAACCGATATCAACCCTTAATGTCCATATATGTCTCGAACATTGAGTAACCAAAATGTGCAAAATCTTGTTATGGACAATTAACCGTTGGGATAGTGCAAGATCTTGAAAAACAAGCTTACTTGATATTAATAATAAATACCAGTACTTACAATGTACATGATTAGCAAAGCACATGAGAAGAAGAAGCAAGACTAGGGTTGGTGCATGTGCAATGCTGGTTTGCTTCCCCATCGAGACAATGCAATTGCAGTGTGATGCTTGCTCAAAAGGTTTTTATTTATGTTTTATGATAGATGTACTCGACAAGATCATGTTACTCCATCCACACATTGTTCATGTGTATATATAGAGAGAGGGAGGAGAAGGAAAGCCAATGTGTAAATGCAAGTATTAACCTGAAAATAATGTGTCAAGCAAACTAATGCCTATTGATTTGAATACATTAATTAGTTGTAGCTTGCAACCAAGATAATGCAATTAATAAGCTTCAAATAATATGTCAATCAAATCAATGGTCCTTAATTGGAATTCATTAATTAGCTGCAACTTGCAACTAATATGAGCTTATCCATACAATGCACTAGTCATAACAAGTTATAGGCCCCTTCCTCAATTGATGCATATACTCCGTAGTTTTTCTCAAAATTTCAAACTATTGAATAGAAAATCAATGTTGTTAGATAAATTTGGAATAAATTTCATATGATATCTTTATATTATCATAGATGTTGATTTTTCCCTAAAAAATGGTTCAAAATTTACATTTTTTGACTTAAAAAAATAATATGCCTTCTTTTGAGAAATGGTTGGAATATAAAAATTCACTGTAATAAATCAGAGACATGTTTCAAAATATAGAGATATGCCCGTGTTTTTTTTTTGTCAGTTAGCAAGTTTTGGCGTTGCTTAAATCCATCAAATTGCACATATACTGGTAGCTGCTGTAAATTTCTAGCCCCTTTTGAGTTGTATCATGGTATTTGTGAAGACCGTGTAGATCTAGCCTTTTTCCCTGATTTCTTGTTTCTTGCTCATTGCGGGGTATATTGAGTCGATAAGCACCTCATCGTAGTGTGGTGAACTAACTGGTTTGTCTATATTTAATTTATTATTGTTTACTTTTTAGTTTTCATGTTCCACTTACTTTTTGCATTTTATTTAACTTAGTCATTGACTTTCATATGTTCCATATATTATTGATAGATTTATTTAATTTACCTTTTTTAAAAATATTGAAAAATTCTTGTTTAACCTTTTGAAATTTTATATAAACTTTTAGTGTGCATGAAAGCAGTAGGACAAGTAAATTCATACTTTGGTGAATATGGTTATTTTTGTATTTGAATATATTTTCAACCTATTTCCGGATAAAAATCAACATTTGACATGGACATACATACTAGAAGGTGGTGGCCGCGACTAAGGTTTCATCTGAGCCGCCCCTAGGTGAGAGGACAACAAGGGTCTGCGACAGGGGGCCTTAACGTGGGTTTTGCATTTCCTTTCACTCCCCGTCGTTGTCTATCAACAAGCTCCAATCATACGGGTATAATATTTGGTCATGTGGTATTGATCACATAAGAACCGTGCCTATGAGCATCGGTTGCAAGGTCTAGCATTCAAACTGAAAATGCTCTACTATTTTATGTTTCACGGATCTCGTGCGGGAGGCTTGCGCATATTCTTTTCTTAGTGGTCTAGGACACAACATATATATGCATATATATGCACGAGTATGAGCACCTGTCTTTCCTTTCTTCGACAGTGTCAAGGATAGAAGGAATTATGATGGTGGTCAAGTGAGTAAGGCGACACCTCATCGTTTCTTATTTGGATCTCGAATTGATTAGTTCTCTCTCAGGGTCTTCTCTTTTGACTCTGATCCAATAATTTTATCTATGTGCTAAGATTTGGATGTTTGGAGAAGTAAAACAAGAGGTGCTAATTGCATAAGCTTTCCTTTTCTGTTGGATTACATTTGTCAATCTGCTCCATGTTCTAAATACCCATCCAGAAACCACAATGTGTTGTACATGCTGAAATTTGCACTCAATTTTTTTTTTGCCGGTAGCACTCAAATTTCACATCTGAATCATTAGGGCCGCAAGTTCACGCTATGAAGTATGAACAATATCAGTACCCCTTGAACCGAAATAGAGAAATAAGAGTTCCATCATATGTTACCAGTACACAAAAGGGGGGACAATAGCAAATCAAAGATTAAATAACTTCAACCTAGATAACTTAAATACTCACCACAGTGTTGAAAATAAGCACGCCGTAGAACTTGGTGATATTTACCCAATATCGTCAGTAGGAATGTCAACATCAACTATGTAAGTTCCCTTGATACCATCCTTCTGAATTTTGGAATTCTCTACAGGCTGCCGCCACCTTTGTATCATTAGTTATCAGCATGGGAGTTCTATGATTTTATCATATGAGCTATGAACTATAAAATTAAAATGAAGCCCTGCTCGTGTCCATAGCACAAATGTGTGCATTTTTGCAGTTGAAATGTCAAATGCTATAGGTTTAAGTTTAACAATTATGGTCCTTCTAAATTATTCATACAAAGATCCGCATTACTGAGCTTTACACATCACGAAAGTGACGAAACTGTCCAATTGTCCATGCATCTCTAACAAATTGGTATAGGAAATAACACATGCCATAACACACTAGGATGGAATGCTAACGCATACTCAGAATTCATCAGCTGACTGTAGCAGACAATAAGAACTCTCAGACGTTCCGATAGGTAGATCTCAGTTTGTTCCTCAAAACATATAGTGGACAAAAAAATTCTATCTAGAAATTGTTTTGATTTTTTTGTTGTGTGGATCTCAGAATACAAAAAAGCAAGTGTTGCTAAGAAAAAACAAGTGATTCTCAGTCCACATCTAGAAATTGTTTTGATTTTGCGTATTATTCTATTGGGTTTGCACATATCATATATAAGCTCCACCCTCACTCACTTATTCATCATATCATTCAATTAGGAAACCACACAATCATCGGCCACTAAACTGATTACATTATTGTTTGGATAATTCGTCAACAATGGCTCATAGTCCCTAGCCTACAAGGATTGTACCAGAAGCATGGAGCTTTCCATGTAATGGCATCCGAATGATTTTGCATATTATTCTATTGGGTTTGCACATATCATAAGCTCCACCCTCACTCACTTCTTCAAGCCCCACGGCTCTCCATCTCTCCTTTCCTTCGGGGCACCTGAAAGATACACATATATGGCCAACGAACAATGAAATATAAATCGGTTGATTAACATACAAAATCCAGGAGCATAACTAAAAACTTACGCCTCTGTGTCAAGACTTAAGGACATGAGGGTGATACAGATCTTTATTAATTGCTAAAATGCTCATTTGTTTTCTGACATCTTAGTACCTCTGAAGCTTACCGTCTCATCTCAAGGATTCATATAATACTGCAGATATGGACTTGTGCTACATATCTCATGACCAGAGCACATTGCCAGCATCAACAAACTCTTGCCAGAAAAATACATATATGGTGGAGATCTCTTCCATGTAACGCACCAGCGCACGATGATGCCTTTAAATCTCAATTGCGTGGAGCACAAGCGGATGGAGTTCCGGCAAAGTTGGCCAGATGGAGAGATGGCAATGTCGAGCACATGGTTGCCCATAGCTGCTTTGCTCATCAAAACAAGACCGGCCAATTTGCTCTAAACCAAATGTATGCTGGCCACCCTCCACATCAGCATCACGGCAAGTGTTGAGCCGTCAGCAGCACAACAAGAATTACACGTGCCCCCCCCCCCCCCCCAAATCTCTCAAATCTAGTCAATTGTTGATGCATACAAAAGCAAAATCCACCAGTAGTGCAAATAGGAAGAGCGAAAGTCCACGCTTGTTCGTGTAAGGAGTGCCAATAATTTTCTTTGGAGAGGGCGAGAAAATCACAAATCAACCTAATACCCTGCTTGAAACATGGCCCTTGAGTTCAGCCTTCTTAGTCTCCATCTGATGATATCCCACTCCTGGAAATGTGAGCTCGGAATTCGAAAGAAGCCGAGAGAATGTCATGGCCTTGACGGCGGCGCAATCCAACATGGCGGGATGCAGATCAGCTAGCATGGCGCCGTGTTGTGTTTTGTATCGCTGAAAATTGGATCAGGAAAGACATGTAGAGGTCGTGGCCGGCCGACTTCCTGCGCTGGTGCTCATTAATATGGAGAGATCGTGTTCGGCTGGCTCCGTGTAACCAGGAAGAACTCTGAATCGAGTAGGAAACGTTGAACTTTTTGGATTAGAATTGGGAAACCACGAAGCCCACGAGGGGTTGTTAACTTGGCATCAGGCCTTTTTCATGTACCAAAACGATTTTGCAGTTGTGTCCTACATCGAGTTCTTGATCGAGTTAACCACACACGGATCGAATGGGCTACATGCCGGTTTTTTGTACGTAGAAGGTCATGTTTTGATTTTTGACCTACCACCAATGCCGACTGCAATTTATTAATAAATATTCGTGTTTCACCGATGTGGAGATGTGATAACGCGTTAAGCACACGTCCGTTGGGCACCCCAAGAGGAAGGTGTGATGCGTACAGCAGCAAGTTTTCCCTCAGTAAGAAACCAAGGTTATCGAACCAGTAGGAGTCAAGGGCCACGTAAAGGTTGTTGGCGGAGGAGTGTAGTGCGGCGCAACACTAGGGATCCCGGTGCCAACGTGGAACCTGCACAACACAATCAAAATACTTTGCCCCAACTTAACAGTGAGGTTGTCAATATCACCAGCTTGCTGTAAACAAAGGATTAAATGTATGGTGTGGAAAATGATGTTTGTTTGCAAAGAACAGTAGAGAACAATGATTGCAGTAGATTGTATTCAGATGTAAAAGAATGGACCGGGTCCACAGTTCACTAGTGGTGTCTCTCCAATAAGATAAATAGCATGTTGGGTGAACAAATTACAGTTGGGCAATTGACAAATAGAGAGGGCATAACAATGCACATACATATCATGATAATATGTATGACTAATATGAGATTTACTTAGGGCATTACGACAAAGTACATAGACCGCTATCCAGCATGCATCTATGCCTAAAAAGTCCACCTTCGGGTTAGCATCCGCACCCCTTCCAGTATTAAGTTGCAAACAACAGACAATTGCATTAAGTATGGTGCGTAATGTAATCAACACAAATATCCTTAGACAAATTATTGATGTTTTATCCCTAGTGGCAACAGCACATCCACAACCTTAGAACTTTCTCGTCACTCGTCCCAGATTCAATAGAGGCATGAACCCACTATCGAGCATAAATACTCCCTCTTGGAGTTACAAGTATCAACTTGGCTAGAGCCTCTACTAGCAACGGAGAGCATGCAAGATCATAAACAACACATATATGATAGATTGATAATCAACTTGACATAGTATTCCATATTCATCGGATCCCAACAAACACAACATGTAGCATTACAAATATACGATCTTGATTATGATAGGCAGCTCACAAGATCTAAACATGATAGCACAAGAGGAGAAGACAACCATCTAGCTACTGCTATGGATCCATAGTCCAAGGATGAACTACTCACACATCAGTCCGGAGATGATCATGGTGATGTAGAGTCCTCCGGGAGATGATTCCCCTCTCAGGCAGGGTGCCGGAGGCGATCTCCTGAATCCCCCGAGATGGGATTGGCGGCGGCGGCGTCTCTGGAACTTTTTCCGTATCGTGGCTCTCGGTAATAAGGTTTTCGCGACAGAGAGTTTAAGTAGGCGGAAGGGCAGAGTCGGAGGGCTGACGAGGGGCCCACACCACAGGCCGGCGCGGGCCCCTCCTTGGCCGGACCGCCCATTGGTCTGGCCACCTCATGGCCCCACTTCGTATGCTCTTCGGTCTTCTGGAAGCTCCGTGAAAAAATAAGATCCTGGGTGTTGATTTCGTCCAATTCCAAGAATATTTCCTTTGTAGGATTTCTGAAACAAAAAATAGCACAAAACAGGAACTGACGCTTTGGCATCTTGTCAATAGGTTAGTGCCGGAAAATGCATATAAATGATGTAAAGTGTGTATAAAACATGTGAGTATTGTCATAAAAGTAGCATGGAACATAAGAAATTATAGATACGTTTGAGACGTATCAAGATGTCGAGGGTGCCAAGAGGCAGTAGGTGAGAATGGACCAGGGCGGAGGCGGTCTGACACGCAGCACCAGCTACGACCAACGTTGCATGAATGGACACAGTATTCGTAGGACGAGGGTTAGCGTTTCAAGGGTGAGACACCTTTCAACACTTAAAATTGTATTTTTTTTTTCTTATCAACAATATTTGTTGTGGCCCAGTCTATGAAAACGACATTTTAAATTTCAGCAACTGAACATAGATAAGTAACACTATGATATTATTTGTTGATATCCAAATTGTACATCAACTAGCACATTAGCATGATCATTTGGGACAACACGAGAGCAATTAGACCTAACGAGATGTCAAAGGAGGATGGGTTGGCGACCCTACTATGCTTGAAGAAGATTTTTTGCACCCTTCTTCACATATGCCCTCGGTTAGGTAGCAGGTGTACGTTATTAAACAACAGTAACAATATCCGCTTTTGCAAAGTGATCCATGCTTTTTATACGCGCATAGTCCACCTGGTAAATTGATGTTCTCGTTGCTCTTGTCATCAGTGATGCGGCCTACACGAAGAAACGGATATCAGCCCTTAATGTCCATATAGGTCTCGAACATTGAGTAGCCAAAATGTGCAAAAAAAATATTTATTGCTATTTAAACTTTGGGATAATGCTAGATCTTGAAAATTTAGCTTACTTGATATTAATAATAAATACCAGTACTTACAGTGAGCATGAATAGCAAAGCACATAAGAAGAAGAAGCGAGACAAGGGTTGGTGCATGTGCGATGCTAGCGTGCTTCCCCATCGAGACAATTCAATTGCAATGGGATACTTGCTTAAAGGGTTTGTATGTATGTTTTATGACAGATGTACTCTACAAGATCATGTTGCTCCACCCATACATTGTTCATGTATATATAGAGGGAGGGAGGGAGGAGAAGGAAAGCCAATGTGTAAATGCAAGTATTAACCTGAAAATAATGTGTCAAGCAAACTAATGCCTATTGATTTGAATACATTAATTAGTTGTAGCTTGCAACCAAGATAATGCAATTAATAAGCTTCAAATAATATGTCAATCAAATGAATGGTCCTTAATTGGAATTCATTAATTAGCTGCAACTTGCAACTAATATGAGCTTATCCATACAATGCACTAGTCATAACAAGTTATACGCCGGCCCCTTCCTCAATTGATGCAACTAATATAGAGAGAGGGAGGAGAAGGATGGTCAATGTGTTATGTGTAGATGCAATTTATAACCTGCAAATAATATGTCAAACAATATGCTTATTAATTGTGATACATTAATTAGTTGTAACTTGCAACCAAAATAAGCTTATCCATAGAGTGCACTAGTTGTAGGTTGTAACCAATACTACTTCCCTTCCTGAAATGAATGCATATAGTTCTTCTTCAAGTGTCAAACTATGCAAGGTTTAACCGGGCTGTTAGAAAAAATTAAAATACAAAATCAATATTTTTAGATACATTTTAAATATATTTTCATATGATATCTTCGTATTATATAATAGTTGTTGACAAATTTTCTAAAAATTTGGTCTAAACTTACGTTGTTTTACTTTTGAAAAAAATTGTGCCTTCTTGTGAGAAGTAGAGCATGTATAAAAAATCATTGTAATAAATTATAGACATGTTTCAAAATATAGATATATGGCATGCGCGAAACATTTTGATGTCAGCTAACAAGTTTATCATTGATTAAATCTATCGATTTGCGCACATGCTTGTAGTCGCTACAAATCTCTAGCCCCTTTTTAATTGTATCATGGGTTTTGCGAAAAGTGTGTAGATCTAGCCTTTATTCACCACTTTCTTTTTTCTTCCTCATTGCGGGGTATATTGAGTTGATACACACCCCTTCGCAATGTGGTGAACTCAGTGGTTTATCTTTTTTAATTCTTTATAGTTTATTTTTTAGTTTTCGTTTTGAACTTACCTTTTGTATTTTATTTAACTTAGTTGTTGACTTTCATATGTTTAATTTTTTGGTAGATTTATTTAATTTACCTTTTCGAAAAATATTCAAATAATTGTTGTTTAACCTTTTGAAAATCTATATAAATATTTAGTGTCCAACTTCTATGATCCTGGCAGGTTTTGATCTGAGGCTATCCTGGTCTGCAATGTTTTGAACATGAACACCTATCTTATAGAGGGAAAGTACGTTATGTTTGCTCCTCACATTGCTCCTGTCCTCCCAAAAGAAGGAAATCTCATACCAGGGTTAAAACAGAGTAAATAACTAGAGTATCTCGTCGTAGTGGTAGTTGCATTTACGCGACTGGGTCCGAGCCACGGGACAAGACTAAATTGAATTGGATTTGTCACATCCGCAGATGGAAGACCGTAGATTTCTCACTTTCCCAATAGGACACGAAAATTCATATTTTTTTAGAATATATTGATTTTTGTATCTGAATATGCTAAGAACCTTTTTATGGGTAAAAATGAATATCTTCCATGGACATACGTAATAGAAGGCGGTGGTGGAGACTAGGGTTTCCATATGATCCACCCCTAGGTGCGAGTACAACATGGTTCTACTGGAGGGGCCCTTAACATGGGTTTTAGCAGTCCCTTCCACTCCCATCGTTGTCTATCATCTGGCATAATTTTTAGTCGTGCGGTGTTGATCACGTCAGTACCGTGTTGGAGATATGCCCAAGAGGCAATAATAAAAGTGTTTATTATTATATCTTAGTGTTCATGATAAATGTTTACATCCCATGCTATAATTTTATTAACCAGAAACATTAATAGTTGTATGTTTTGTAAAAATAAAGGAGTCCCTAGTAAGCCTCTTGTTATACTAGCTTGTTGATTAATAAATGATCATGGTTTTATGATCATGAACATTGGATATTATTAACAACAAAATTATATCATTAGGTGAATGATGTGATGGACATACACTCATAGTAAGCGCAGCATATTATCAAGTCATTAAGTTCGTTGTGCTTCAAGCTTTAAATATACATAATAACATAATCCTTCGGCCATGAGATCATGTTAATCACCTACACCGGATGGATTCTTTGATGACACCAAACACTACTTCGTAAATGAGTTGTTATGAAGGTGGCATTAATTGTTCGGAAAGTATAGCGTTGAGGCACGTGGATCAAGAGTGGGATTTGTCCATCCAAATGACGGATATATATACTCTGGCCCTCTCGTGGAATGACATCTAATTAGCGTTGAGGCATGTGACTGGCTCACAAGGGATATCATATCATGGTACGAGTAAAGAGTACTTATCGGTAACGAGGTTGTACTAGGTATGGAGATACCGAAGATCGAACTTCGGATAAGTAAAATATCGCGAGACAAAGGGAATTGTTATTTTATGTAAATGGTTCTTTCGATCATGAAGTCATCGTTGAATATGTGGGAGCTATTATGAATCTCCAGGTCCCACTATTAGTTATTGACTAGAGAAGAGTCTCGATCATGTCCGCATAGTTCTCGAACCGTAGGGTAACACACTTAAGGTTTGATGTTGTTTTAAATAGATATGAATATGAAATGGAGTTCGAATGTTGTTTGGAGTCTCGGATGGGATCCATGACATCACGAGGAGTTCCAGAATGGTCCGGAGAATAAGATTCATATATGGGAAGTCGCATTCCAAGCTTGGGACTGATCCAGCGAATTTATGGAAGGTTGTTGAAGGTTCTAAAATCATCCGGAATAAATCACTATGGAATGTGGAGTCCCGGAGGGACTCCACCAGCCCTAGCCAACCCACCAAGTACGAAGGTGGAGTCCATGGTGGACTCCACCAAGGTGGCCGGCCACACCACAAGGAAGGGGAGGAATCCCACCTTGTCTAGGTTTCCCAAATTTGGTAAGTTTTGGAGTTGGACTCCAATGTGGTTTTGGGCTAAACCCTAGGGATTTCCACCTATTTAAAGGGGAGGAGAGGGGAGGGGCTGGTTACCACTTGGCCGCACCACCAAGGGGCTCCCAGGCTGGCGCCCCAAGCCCCCCTCTCTCCCAAACCCTAGCTATTCCCTCCTCCAAATTCTCCCGAGGTGCTTACGGCGAAGCGCTGCTGGAGATATCCACCAACACCGTCACCACGCCGTCGTGGTAGCGCGATTCCGAGGAGGATCTACTAAATCCGCCCGTGAGGGAGACGCGTGCTTTCAGACAAGAAAAGAATGCCTGTCAACTTGCTGCAAACGATCCAATACTAGTTTTGCTGTGGACACCCATTACTTTTCTACTCTGTAATGACCATAAATTTATTTTTCTGTAGATGCGTGCTTTCAAATGTGGTCTTATTTGGCTATAATAAATGTGAAAAAATAGATATATTGTTTCTTTCTACTTATTCAGAATTTCTCCACTTTGACATTTGTTTTATTGTGATCCACCTCTCATTGCTACTCCATCGTCCCACCGGCTAATTACAAATCCACTGTTTTCTTGTTACCAGTTTCGATCCAATCCAAAGGCAAGGCATGGCCATGGCTCACAATCTTGTGTCAAGTGCAAATTCATTTTCATGAATTGCAATAATATAGCCATGATAGTGGCAAGAGCTCAAAGGAAATTATAATTATAATTATGAGAAACTCAACTGTAATAGATCAAATTATGATAAATTATTTCTTGATTCTGAATTGTACATCAGCTAAGCAGATCAGCATGACCACTTGGAAGAATATGAACGTGATTAAAACTGCCCAGAGGGCAAAGGAGGATGGGTTGGCGTCGCCACTTTGCTTGAAGAAGGATTGTTGCACTCTAGGCCACATAAGTACATCGTTTTGTAGCAGTCGTTTGTTCCTGAACAACAATAGCAAAGGGACGAACTTTTGCAGTCCAGGGCATGCTTTTTGTAGGCACATAATCCGTTCTTATCGTCGCTCTTGTCATCAATGATGCGGCTACACGAAAATATCAAACCATTAATATCCATATAAATCTCCAATATTTACCGACCAAATCAAAATAATGAAACTGTGCACATTAACCTCTGAAATACGAATACTTACAGTGTGCATGTATAGCAAAGCTCATGAGAAGAAGCAAAGAGAGTAGATCACTGGTCTGGCGTGCTTTCCCATTACGGCAATACAACTGCAATATGACACTTTGTTGGCGAGTTGGTATGTATGTTTTCTGATAGATGTAATTTACAGGATCATGCTTGCTTTGTCCATGCATTATCCAGTATATATAGAGATGGAGGGAGGGAAAGAGAGGAAATTTAATACGGGATAAAATTTCACACCACCAAAAATAGACTAGTAAATAAATCATATTACCTAAAATACATTAATTAGTTGCAACCAACATAAATTAGAATATATATTAGCTGCAACCAATATAATGTATCATCCTTAGTTACTGCTAAAAAAAGTACATTACCATGTTTAATTAATCCTATTTTAAAACAAGTTTCCAAATATAGGACAAGCATGCGCGGCAGGTTTTCATGAGTTGGTGATATGCGGTAATTAATCAACTCATTCTAACACGAGCATGCAAGCGCCCAGATAATTCAAGACAAGCAGCAGTAGATCATGCCCTCGTGCAGCGTGATCCGAATGTGGGTAAATCGCGTACCACCGTCCCGGTTGCACTCTGCCCTATGGCCCCATCTTCTTACCCCCCTCGTGAGGATACCTCCTCCAGGGTATTGTCGAGTAGGCAACGACACGCCACGCCGGATCGGGGACTGCTAGCTCCCCGCCCATGATTCCACATCGGACCACCCTACTAGCCTCAAAGGCCTGACCTATGCCAGTCTTCCAAAATTTTTGCTGGAGCTCTCGCAACACCTCCGCTTCTTACCATTGGACAGTGTTCCTGCGATTCCCTAACTAGATCCACTAGGCCCAGCCTCAGCCGTTGTTCTATGTGAGTGGAGCAAATTCGAGGGGAGGATCCCTGCGATAACCTTGAGGCTTGTGACCATGACCAATGCATCAACAAGAATGGTACATATTTTGTCCACAGATGGCATATAGATAGGAAAATTAAGGGTGGGAATGTAAACATGAAACACCGTACCTTACACTATAGTGTTTCATTTATTGTTTCTCATCTGTTTGTCAATTTAGTAATGATGCAACTATTTGTTTAACAATCGCAGAACAATATGTTTGTTGAAAGTACCTATATGAAGTGTGGTTTCTTTTTGTATCTATTGGTCAGTGGCAAATGGTTTAAGATGTTAATTTACCTCTGCCTCCCAAACTTGCAGTTCCCTATTAAATTCCATGTGCATTCTGAATCAAGCGTTTTGGAATCAGAGAAAAAGAAAATGTTGTAGAGTCTTGACTAGGGACACTCACTAGGACATGGGACTTGTACAATTTTTTTATAAGTTACTGGCCAATTTAGTTGAATGAACTATGCAATATTCAAATTCCATGTATGTTCTTGCTGTCACATTTTCTCTAGCCGTATAATTTTTAAATCCTCAATATTTTTACACCACTTCCTTTTTGCAGAATGCTTTGACTGATTCTGACCGAGTCTGCACACCATCAATTACAGAATACTGAAAAACACTTGCAGAAGATATAGGCACTTTCATTCCCTTTCATGGTCATTGCACCTATGGTTGATTCATCCTTTGTTTTAAAAACAGTAGCTTATTACCACTATGCTCTGATACTGATTATATTTACCGTAAACTTCCTAATGGGTACATCCGCTGGAATTGAGGAGTGTCACCGCAGAACTAATCGTGTAACTTCAAATCTCATAGCTATTATATCCTCTTATCCTGATAATGTCTAATATTTTGCATGCATCAACTACTCTCTTTTAACAGAATATTGAATGAAAGATATGCAAGTCAAAATATGCAGAAAACAGAAACTACTTGTCAGATCTCTGCTGCAACAATTTTGCAGTTGTGTCCTACATCAAGTTCTCAGTCGAGTTAACCACACACGGATCAAGCAGGCAACGTGCCGGTTTTTTGTACGTAGAAGGACATATTCCAATTTTTGACCTACCACCACTACCGACTATAATTTATTAATAAATATTCAAAAAGAGGTAGTAGGTGATGAGAATGGACCGGGGCGGAGGCAATCTGACACGGAACACTAGCTACGGCCAAGGGTGCATCAATGGACAAAGTATTCGTGGGGAGAGGGTTGGCGTTTCAAGGGTGAGACACCTTTCAACACTTCAAATTGTATTTTTCCTCATCAACAATATTTGTTGTGGCCCAGTCTCTGCTCGATGGAAACGACATTTTAAATTTCATCAATTGAACATAAATAAGCAAAAATATGCTATTATTTGTTCATATCGAAATTATACATCAACTAGCACATTAGCATGATCATTTGGAACAACACGAGAGCAATTAGACCAAACGAGATGTCAAAGAAGGATGGGTTGGTGACCCTACTACGCCCGAAGAAGATTTTTTGCACTCTTCTTCACATATGCCCTCGGTTAGGTAGCAGGTGTATGTTATTAAACAACAGTAACAATATCCGCTTTTGCAAAGTGAGACATGCTTTTTATACGCGCATAGTCCACCTGGTAAATTGATCTTCTCGTTGCTCTTGTCATCAATGATGCGGCCTACACATAGAAACGGATATCAACCCTTAATGTCCATATATGTCTGGAACATTGAGTAACCAGAATGTGCAAAAAATAGTTATTTCCAATTAACCTTTAGGATAATGCTATATCTTGAAAAACTAGCTTACTTGATATTAATAATAAATATCAGTACTTCCAGTGAGCATGAATAGCATAGCACATGGGAAGAATAAGTCAGACAAGGGTTGGTTCATGTGCAATGCTAGTGTACTTCCCCATCGAGATAATTCAATTGCAATGGAATACTTGCTTAAAGGGTTTGTAGGTATGTTTTATGATAGATGTATTCTACAAGATTATGTTGCTCCATCCACACATTGTTCACGTATATACAGGGAGAGGGAGGAGAAGGAAGGTCAAAGTGTAGATGCAATTTCTAACCTGCAAATAATATGTCAAGAGAACTAATGCTTATTAATTGGAATACATTAATTAGTTGTAACTTGCAACCTCTGAAATACTAATACTTACAGTGTGCATGTATAGCAAAGCTCATGAGAAAAAGCGAAGAGAGTAGGATCAGTGCATGGGCAGGTCTGGCGTGCTTTCCCATCACGGCAATACAACTGCAATATGACACTTGGTGTGATAGATGTAATTTACAAGATCATGCTTGCTTATATATAGAGAGGGAGGAAGGGAAAGAGAGGAAATTTAATACGGGATAAAATTTCTCACCACCAAAAATAGACTAGTAAATAATTCATATTACCTAAAATACTTTAATTAGTTGCAACCAACATAAATTAGAATATATTAGCTGCAACCAATATAATGTATCATCCTTAGATACTGCTAAGAATAGTACAATACCATATTTAATTAATCCTATTTTAAAACAAGTTTCCAAATATAGGACAAGCATGTGCGGCAGGTTTTCATGAGTCGGTGATGGTACGTCACACTTTGCACTTTTACCTTTATAAGTGGAAGATAGTGCGGCAATCACGGTAATTACTTAATAGGCGGTAATTAATCAATCGCAATTACGCTATTTAATATACGGGTAACGAATACACGGTACATAATCTTTACTATTAGAGCTATATACATTCATAGTCCACAACTTGTTTAGGACGTGCAAATTAGTCATACTTCTTGCAAAATAGGATACCGAAGTCCCACAACTTGCATTGCCGTGCAAAAATGGTCCTACTGATCTCACAGGAGAAGACACGTGGCCATGTTTCTTTTTTCAAAAATGCCCCTATACATTTTTTTTTCTATCAGATGTGACCTGATGGTTGTCTTATTCCTGTGAATTCTACCTGTCAAAGATGAAGAAAGAATAATAAAAATATGACCGCAGACATACTCAAACACAAACCTTGGGGTCATAAACCTCCGGCTGTACTCTATTTGAACTAATTTAGTTGTAGCACTACTATTTTCCATTTATATGTTTAGCCAATTAAGTGCACTATGGAAATACAATATTTAGCACTAGCCATCACAGATCAAATACGTCGGGCTACTGGGCAGCCCCCAGACCCAACAGACGAAGATGGCCGTACGACTATTTTCTTAGGCAGGGCCCGACCCTAACAAACCAAAACAAACATATTGAATGTCTAGAACTAGATTGAACCATTGGAAATGTCCTCGCTCTCACACTGTTTGATATCTTTTATCTTTATTTGCACATTTCGGTAGTTTTTGATAGGGTACAAATAAATTCATATGCTAAAATGTAGATGATGAGCTCATCTTTATCTTTATCTTTACTAGTATTATATTGGAGTTGGGGATGTTAGCCACTTTGACATCAAACATTAGATAGCATTAGCAAATACGAGAGCACTTTTGGGTATAGTGTGTTCTGGTTCCTGTGTTTGTAGGGTGTATTATTTTAACAGGGAACTATAGGATGTGGTTTAGTCTTGTGATTGTAGGACCCTAATTTTGCAGCAAATACTTGAATGACCAAATCGTGATTCATTGCTATATAGTCACTGGATGATATATATTTTGTAGTTTAAATCGATTAATAGTAAATATTATACCATACTTGAAACTAATGAGCCAACCCGAGCTCCCTATAGGCACAGTATTGAAAGCCAATTTATATCTACAGTTGTAGTATGTCATGGATTTGTTCTTACAAACCATAGAAGAGCTGATGGAAAATCCGTTATTATAATCGTACATAAGACATTCATATATGCAGATGCTTCCATTAGCAATCTTACTCTACCGATGATGATCATAGTATCTCACTCCTTCGACTTCGGGTTAAAATACGCAGAGCAAGACAGAGAGTGGCTGCAGAAATGAGTTTGCACCTGCTTCTCGGCGGCTCTCCCGTGCGACTAAGGGATTTAGGACATGCCCGACTACATCCGGAGGAGCGCCACGGTCTGGCACAAGATCTCGCTGCTCGAGCTCTTCTCCGACAGAGCCGTCTTCCACTGCCATGTTGTGGGCTGCCGCCGATATCGGTGCTCCCGTGCTGGAGGGCAGTGTGGGTGTAGTGCATGACAGTGTTGAGCAGGTATGTCTTCAGGACATGCCAACCGGGTTATGGAATGATATATTTTGTTATTGTTGCTGATGGCTAATGCATGCATCGGTTGCAGGAGGAACGCGAGGCTACCTGTGGCTTCTTGGAGATGTGAATTTTTGGGTTCATTCGCTCAGATCTTGTGAATTTAATAGGTCCTATTCATCTCTAAACCATTGTTTCTATTTATCTCAATACTCTCTGATAAGAAGGAACCCAGCAGATCCTCCTAGGGTGTTGCCCGATCTTTCACAGCAAGAACCGGGTAGATAGAATATCCCAATAACGCGATGAACGCAGCCTAGAGAAGAGGGAACGAATCCAGCAAGCAACGGATCGATGAACGATACGCCTCAAACCTTGAGCTAGACAATCTTTGATGAACACAAAGAACCTTCGCAGCGGATATAATAGATAAACGGCAGCGCCGTACCACCGGAGGGATGATACACGTGAATACACGCAATGGGGTAAACCCTAAACTTTTAGTCTAAAGTTGTCTACCTCTAAACCCTAGCCATCCCACCCTTATATGAGAGGGGTGGCCGGCCAGCCCTAGTGGGCCTCCCTAACTTGGCTTGGACAAGCCCAAACCAATACTAACTCGATCAATTAAAATCCCTATTTGGCCTACATATGACCATTACATAAACTAAGATAATTAAGCTGGTGGAGTCCTGAATCTGGGCTCCACACATAGGCCTCCATGCCCGTATCATCCTCCCCCCTTCAAGAAGCGTTGTCCCCAACGCGTGAGGGTCTTCTGGAAAAGGTGACGTGATATGAACATGACACGTCCTCGCCGTCCTCAAGTCTTGCTTCCTTCCACATCACATCCTCCCTCGCGGCCTGCTTGACTTGATACAGCACTTGGCGCCTCCTTTCTTCTCCACATGAGCTTGGACTTCTGCGCCAATACCTTCTTGTTGCGAGGTTTTGATGGACCCCTGTGTCGCTGAACATGACCTTGCACAAGATGTGTCATGCATGGGCCACATAAGTGTCTCACACGTCCATCCTTGCCTCGATGCATCCGCGGTGTCGCGGAAAACTGGACTGCAGTACTCCTAGCACGGTAGTGCCGCTGCCCACTGTATCCACTGACGCGCTCGCCTCCCACTTCTCCCACGCGCATCTGCGCCATATGTACTGAAACATCATCAGTCTGTATACTGGCATCAACACAAACTGGAACTGTAGCGCATGCTGCAATATCCACATCAACAACAAGTGTAGCTTCATCCGGCTTGTCACCAACAAGAACTGGCTTGTCATCTACAGGCATGGCTGAAACATCACCAACATCAATGCTCGAAACATCATGCACCTCTTGCCGCACTTTAGGCTTGTGCAACTTCTCCTTACGCACCACTAACTCCACATCGGACTTAATATGATCATCACCCAAAGGCTTCAAAGTCCGCTGTTTGCCACCATGCACAAAAGAATATGTATTTGATCTCCCAACATGTGTCACATTACGATCATACTGCCATGGATGCCCAAGTAGCAATCCGCACACCTCCAATGGCAACACGTCGCACTCTATCTCATCAACATACTCATCAACTGTAAATGGCACACGCACCTTGTGAGTAATCTTCAACATACCACAGCTATTCAACCACTCAAGATGCTTAGGTTCAGGAAGACGCCATGTAGACAACCCCAATGCTGCCACCATCGCCTTGCTTATGCCATTAGTACATTCTATCACAGAGCTATGTCCCTTTGAGGTGGTGTATGGTTTCAAACCCATTACTCCGCTAGATTTGTTGCTTCTACCCATACATGAGAGAGTCAATATGGAGGCATCCAAGAGGGCAAATTTTGTGCGAAAGATTCATGTGAAGACTAAAGAGTTGATAGAGAAGAAAGGCAAGAGCAATGCTGCAAGGATGAACAAGAAGCGCAAGAACATATTGTTCAAGCCCGGTGATATGGTCGGGTACATTTTCGCAAGGATAGATTCCCGAAGCTACGGAAGTCCAAATTGCTTCCTCGTGGTGCTGGTCCTTACAAAGTGCTTGCCAAGATCAACGATAATGCATACTCGATAGATCTTCCACTTGATGAGTTTGGTGTCAGTAATTCTTTTAATGTTGCTGATTTGACACCATATGATGGAGAAGACCTTGGACCATCGAGGTCGACGCCTTTTGACGGGGGGGGGGGGGAGATGATGAGGACATCCCTACCACACTACCTCCATCATTGCAAGATGAAGACATTCCTCCTGTGAAGTTCAAGACCGATGAAGTTAGGACTGGACCAATAACACGAGCTCGTGCGAAACTACTTAAACAACAGGTGAATTTTTTCCTATGTGATACTTTGATCGATGAGAACTTTATACTGCCTAAGTTCTATTACTTATGTATGATCAGGTATGAAGAAGGAGCAAGCATCGCACGAGGAGGAGAGGAGCAGCTGGACAAGAAGCTGGACATGAAGCTGGACATGGAGCTGGACATGAAGACATCCCATGGACGCGCGAGGGAGGAGCGGGAGGCATGCGCGAGAGGAGGAGATTTTCAGGCCGGCGCCCAGCCCGGTCAACCGGCCGTGCCGCCGGACCACCCGGCCCCAGGCCCAGTCCGAACGGCTGCCACACCGGATCCATCCGGTCCAAACCGGGTTTTCCACCTGTGCCAACCGGGCACTATCTAGTAAGCCTGGCTGCCTCGCCCGGTTGCCAGCCGGTCCCTGGTCCGGTCCAAACCGGACCGGCCGGTCCCAGGCCCGGTCGACCGGCCCCCAGGCCGGCCGAGTCCGAGTCCGAGTCTGTCTCGACCAGATCTATTCTGGGTCAGTTATTTTTGTACTTTTTCGACCTGAGGTCGTCCTGAACCCTTATATAAGTTCCCAAGACGCCCCCAAAGTAGTTTTAGACCACGTTTGAGATAAACCCTAGTTCATAGTTGATTGCTTTGCAACTCTATTGAATCTCTACACCATATTGCATCGATTTGGTGTTGAACCCCTGAAAGTCTTATGTGATCTGCTGTTCCATTGATAATTAGACGGTTGCAACTTAGCGTTTCGTGGTCGGCGGCTACGTGCGCAAGTGTGTGGAGTTGCGAATATCTTGCAGGGTTGAGAGATGTTGCATTGGCGACAGGGACCAATCGAGAGATCTTGTTGCGTCATACAAGTTATCATCCACTTCATCAAGTTATCTCCGCTGTGTTCATCCCGTGATCATCATCACCACCGTTGCTTACTGAGAAGATCGGGCCACCCCTTATCATCCTGGTATCAGAGCCAATCCCCTCAGATGCAAACCGATCTAGATGCGATCGATCTACAAAACCTCTCCGTGAGCAACCCAGAAAACTGATACCACATGATAAGAAGGAACCCAGCAGATCCTCCTAGGGTGTTGCCCGATCTTTCACAGCAAGTGTCGTTGCCTAATCGACGGTACCTCGGAGGAGGGATCCTCACGAGGGGGAGAAGAAGTGGGGGCCATAGGGCGGAGTGCACACGGGACGGTGGTACGCGAGTTACCCAGCTTCGGAACACCTGCACGATGACAGGGCCTACTGCTGCTTGTCTGGAATTATCTGGGCGCTTTCGCGTTGTTACAATGAGTTGTGGTTGTGCCTCTAGGGCTCCCGGGATCCGGCTTATATAGGCGCTCGGATCTAGGGTTTACATGGAGAGTCCTAGCCGGAATACAAGTTGCCTAACTACGGTACAAAGTCTTGCCGTGTACGTCAAGGATCCGCCTTCCTTCTAGGTCACGCTGGATCCGGATACTTCATGGGCCTTCACGGATCCGGCCTCCTTCGTAGGTCGGTTAGGATCCGGCTCCTCGTTCCTGAGCTGGACTTCATCCTTTGTGATCTACAGCAACTGGGCCGCCCGATGGGCCACATGCCTCACCACCAACTATGGGCCACCCGGGCTTGCCGGATCTAGGCCATGCCGTTGATATACCCATAAAGTATACCCACAACAGTAGCCCCCAAAGTTCTCCGAGATTCATCATTCCTCCGACTTCATTCAGCTCGGAAACGAAGAGAATCTTGAAGAGCTTCAAAACTTATTACTTGATTCCGGGTTCGCTCCTCCGGAAATCCTTCATTTTTAGATCATGCGTAACAACGGAAAGTCCACTTTTCCCGCGCACAACTTCCTTATTTCCCGCGCTAAATTTTCGCAGATGCAAATCTTTAGCCGGAATTTTCGGGAGTGCATGGTTAAGTTACCTCTACGTCATTTTACCGCACTTGACCTAAAACACGTGTCATTCATCCAACGGTGTGACCGTTCCGTTTCCACCGTCGGATCCGAATCCCGAATCTCCGCGTGCAGCCTATAAATACCCCGCGGCTCGGTAATTTTTCATTCTTTCACCTCTCCTCACCACTTCGTCTTCCTCCACGCGCCGCGCCGCCCGACGAATCTCGACTCCGGCGAGCTTCGCCACGGTGAACTTCGCGCGCCGCCGAACCAGGACTCCCCTCGCACCAAGATTCCTGCGGTTGAACGGGATTTTCTCTCCGCCGCCGATTCGTGGTCACGCGGGACGATCCTCTTCAAGTCCGGCGACCTCGTCTTCACCGGAGCTTCGTCGAGCCACCGCGCCATTAACGGTAAGTACGCCAGCCTTGTAGAAGATAACCTAGTGTAGAAGATAGACTTAGTGATCCGGGTACTCAAATACTTTATATGGGCGCAGCCGGAAGCATGCCACTCGAATCGTCGCATTGTACTGGTAGCTCTCCGAGTAGCCCTGATCCCAATCAAATAGAACCCATATGCCCGGATCCCATATCGTTCCTACCACCATATGTTTCCGACATCAGACTATCTCAACCTTTTTCCGCATCTTCCAGCACCGCTCCAAACCGGATCCCTTCCCTTCAAGAGATCCAAGAAGAACTCGAGGGTCAGGCTCGAATGGCAGCAAAGGTGCAGGAGGCGGAAAACAAGAGGGCGTCCAAAGCCCGGATCCGCGAAGGAGAGCGGGGTCAGTGGTGGCCTTGCGCAACTACCGATGTGGAGCTTAGAGAGCTCCAAAACGAGGGCATGATCTCCACACATTGGAGCTTCACTCGTGATTCCGACGTCCCCAAGCCAGAAGCCGGAGAAATTGTTATGACCAAGGCTTGGGTGGAACGCGGACTTTCACTTCCCTGTTCGGAGTTCTTTCTCTCCGTTCTCAACACATACGGGCTCCAGCCGCACAACATCTGCCCAAATTCATATCTCCTCCTGTCCAACTTCGTGACTCTCTGCGAAGGACACCTTGGGATCCGGCCAGACGTCAAGTTATGGCAGTTCTTTTTCCGGGTGAAGAAAGAAACCAAGGACAAAGCAATGGTGAACTGCGGAAGCATGACGTTTATGCTCCGCCCTAGTCGCATGTATCCTCCCCACGACTCGCACGAATCCGTCCGGTACTGGAACGCCGGATGGTTCTATGAGAAGAACGTCTCAGTTCCAGGTGTCCATCAAGGCCTGCCCCAGTTTACCAACGAGCCTCCGGAAGAGCTTGCAAGCTGGAGCTTCGTCCCTTCGCTTGCCCAGACTCCGATCTTGGAAAGGGCTGCGCGGAGAATCTCCTGGTTAGTCCACGACGGGCTGACCGGAGCCCAGCTCACACTTAGCTGGTTTTCCCGAAGAATCCAGCCTCTACGCCACAACGCGCGCCTGATGTGCGCTTATACCGGGGCGGATGATCTTCTCCGGGTTACCCGCCACGATCTTCCGGCCGACTCTCTGAAGAGGAGATTGAAGACGCTGGTGAAGATTCCGAGGGGCCAACAGGTCCCGGAACTGACGAAGGATATATACACGAACGACCAATGTCCTCCGGTAAGCTTTGTTCTTTTCGTTGATTCAAACTTCGCAAATTTTTTTGATGTTATCTCTAATTTTTGTTTTATTTCTTCCAGCTCAACACTTTGGCGGAGGAAAACTTTCGCACCATTCTTCGTATCCCCGTTAGCGGCGACGCGGCGGAGGAGGCTCCGGAAGACGATGAGGAGGAAGAGGAACAGGCACCCCGCAAGGCGGTCCCTCAACCTACGAAGCGTCCCCGCGCCAAAGCTTCCGGCTCTGAAGCCGGAGCAAGCGGCGAGGCCTCCGCCAAGAAGCCCAAGACCACAAAGCCACCTCCGCTAGACTCAAGGAAAGCGGAGCGTGCGCGCCTGAGGATGCTTTCAACAGCTGGCCAACGCACGCGCCCCACCATCCCCGGCGCCCCGTAAGTTTCCGAGTATGGTGCAACTTTAACTTAGCGAAATTATCTCTTGTCTGAACCCTTTCACTTGTTTGCAGGAATCCGACCGTCACTGCCACGCGGACCACCAGCCAAGAGCCCATCACGAAATACATGAAGAAATCTCCGGCTGTCGGTCCCTCTACCCCAGTTCCACCAAGTGCCTCCCACCCAACTCCTCAACCGTCGCCCCCTCAGGCTGATCCATCTCCCCCTCCTGCCGCAAACACCCTACCGGAAGTGATTCCGGTTAGCAGCGAGAAGGCGGGCGGAGACGATCCTAAGGCCAAAGGCCCTGCCCAAGAAGACACGGAAGCACAAGGCCAAGGAGAGGCTGAAGTCACTTCTTCTGAGAAGGCTGGAGAGGGCGCTGGCGATATGGTCGTTTTTCCGAAGAACTTTGGAGATCCGGCTGACACCACTTCCACCCCCAAGGCGTATGCTACCAAGTTTTTCAACAAGCTATCTGAGGCGGAGAAATGGGAACTTGAACAAGATTTGCTCAACGCCATGCTGAACAACGCCTGGGGGAAACCTGATTCCGCGACATCGGAAATCCAGGACTTCAAGAAGAACGTCGGCCAGTTCCTCGACAAACTCGTCTGCAAGCAAAAGGTACTCCCCAGTAGCCCCCAAGCATGTAAGCGGAAACTCAAATAATAGTTAGCGCTTATATGTTTAGAGAAAGATCACTTCCGGGAAAGTTTTTAAATTGGACCAGTAGCCCCCAAGCATTATGGCGGAAAGGTTCCGGCAATGATGCTTTGAAAGAAACCACTGTTACAGGCGGAATTTTTACTCCTGCTCTGTTTAAATTTTACAGGAACAGCAGGCGCTGCACTACGAGCTGCACAAGAACATTGCCCTGCAGCGCCGCGTTACCCTGAGCCAGGCGGAAAATATCCGGACTCTGAAGGATGAGAATGCGGAGCTGGCCAAACAACTGGCGGACGCCCAAGGTCGGTTGCCGCCTTCTTCGTCATTAGCCAAATTCCGACTTTGAACTTGCTGTTAACTTTTATTATTATAGGCGCATCCTCTTCCCTGGCTACAGCCTCATCTGAACTTGAAAACCTGTGCTCCTCGTACCAAGATTTGGAAACGAAATTAAAGGAGGCGGAATTAAAAAAGGAGCAGGCCGAGAAGCAGCTGGCGGAGAAGAACTCCGAACACATCAGGGAGAAGGGCGAGCTGATGCTGAAGAAGAATGCTGACAGCGAAACCATCAGGAGGCAGCAAAAAGAGCTCAATGGACTCCGGAAATATATGGAGAACGCGGAGCATCACTGGGACTTGCTCAACGAGAACATCATGGGTGCTTATACGGAGACCTTGTCCAGATGTTTGCTCCGACCTTTTACTTTGTGCTCAAATTGCATGCTTATATCCTGATTACCTTGTGCAGAGCCGCTGGGGTATTCGGAGGAGCGCCGGAATTTGTTCCCCCGGGATGACCTTCTTCAACTCGCAGGCGACGATTGCAAAGACCTCATCTCCGCCTCCCGGAAGATATGCTACAACTTATCCATCAAGAGGAGTCGCACTTGCAACGTTCGCAAACTTGTTGGAAAGATGGACGTTCTTCCGGATCTGGTGACGGATCTGCAAGCATCATCAGCCCGAGGCGCAGCTGCGATGGCCTTGACCATGTGTTTAGCACATAACGCGGATCTTGATCTGGATCAGGTAACCACGGGCGTTCCTCCGGATGCAGATGTTAACGCGCTCCTGGATGCAGTGAGTGGCTACGACACCCGTATCGCGCGCAGGATCCGGCATGAAGAATTCTACGACAAGGTCGTTCTTCCGGCGGACGAACCCTTGGAAGAGGAACTTCAGAAGGAGCTCGCCGCGAAGGCGCGGCCCGCGGAATCCGGAACCCAATATACCTGGACCAGTTCCAAGGACGCGCCCCAAGAGGAACCCAAGACCAGCACAGCAGCTTCCGATGAAGAAAGTGATGAAGACGTGTCTTCTCCGGCCAAGGGGGAGTGAAATACTTTTATTCCTGCGGGAAAGACAATGCATCATTTTGGCCCCAGCGAGGGTTTGTAATATAACTTAAATTGTTAAGTAGCTAGGGAACGAAACGATTATGCATGGGCGGAAAACTTATCCTGCTATCCGTTTGAATTATTTGCATGTTTCGTTTGTGTCAGAAAGCAAGTGCTGATTGCGTTATTTTCCGGCTTGCTCACTTGACCTTCCACGAGCCGGAAGACCTTAGCCGGAAACACTCGCCAGCGGGGACGAAGCCTAATGGCAATCCGTCCATAACCGCGGAAACAAGCCCCCAGGCACAGGTGCCGGAAGTCGCTACTAGGAATCCATGAGTTCGCAACAGATAACAACTTAATCAGAAAACTTAAGCTTACATCTTAAAGGACGATTTTGGAAATCACAACTTTCATACACGCCTAGGCGGAAATATCCAGCTCTGCGGTTTTAGTTGGAAAAAACATACACGATCTAAAATGAACAAGTAAAGGAGGTAAAAGACTCAAAGAGTGAACCATAAGCTTTATTTCATTGATCATGTATAACTATTACAGAGTTTTGTGACTTGGAAAAGATATGCTAAGTGTAGAAAGGACGTAGCTGTGCAATGTTCCAAGGGCGATCTGTCTCGTCGTAGATATCATCCGGATCCTCACGCTTGCGTTTCCGGTGCCAATTAGCAGGTCTATCCCTCAGCTCGCGGAAATCAACAAGGTAGTACGACCCGTTATGGAGCACTTTGCTAACGACGAAGGGTCCTTCCCATGGAGTTTGCGGCTTATGGTCTTTCACCTGTCGAAGGCGGAGGACCGGGTCTCCTGCCATGAAGGAGCGATTCCGAACTCGACGACCGTGATAACGTCGGAGCTTCGCTGGTAGATGGCGGAGCGCTGGTCAGCTAAGTTCCGAGCTTCCTCGATCAGGTCCACAGATAGCTGTCTGGCCTCATCAGCTGTTTCTTCATTGTAGGCGGAAACTCGCGGTGAATCGTGGATGATGTCGGAAGGAAGCACGGCTTCGGATCCGTATACCAGGAAAAAAGGGGTAAACCCTGTTGATCTGTTAGGGGTAGTTCGTAAACTCCACAAAACAGCTTCCAACTCGTCAGCCCAAGCTCCAGCTGCTCGCCGCAGTGGTTCTTCAAGGCGCGGCTTAATTTCTGATAATATTAGGCCGTTAGCCCTTTCAACCTGACCATTAGATTGTGGATGAGCCACAGATGCAAGGTCCAGTCGAATCCCCATTGTGTCACAATAATCCCTCAACTCTCCTTGGGCGAAGTTTGTGCCGTTATCTGTGATTATGCTGTGTGGGATGCCGAATCTCATCACGAGGCTACAGACGAATTTTAGTGCCGTAGCACCATCGGCTTTTCTCACTGGCTTTGCCTCGATCCACTTGCTGAATTTGTCAACAGCGACCGGAAGGTATTCAAAACCGCCGAGAGATGATCTTTTTAACTTACCAACCATATCGAGCCCCCGGACCGCGAATGGCCGGGTGATAGGTATGGTCTTCAGCTCTTGGGCTGGAGCGTTTGGTTGAGTAGCGTAGTACTGACAACCTCGGCAGGTTTTTACCAGCTTGTCAGCATCTTCTTTAGCTGTGAGCCAGTAGAATCCTAGCCGGAAAGCTTTGGCAACGAGGGATCTGGGGGCGGCGTGATGCCCGCAATCCCCTGCGTGGATCTCTCGGAGGATGTCAATGCCATCTTGATTTGAGACGCATTTGAGAAATACCCCTGTTGCGCTTCGTTTGTAGAGCTGTCCATCGATAATCGTGTAGGATCTTGCTCGCCTGATGATCTGTCGCGCGAGGACCTCGTCCTCTGGCAACTTCTGATCGATGAGGTAGTCCAGGAAAGGCTGTGTCCAAGCCGGAATGATAGCCATCACTTCTCTAGCCGAAGAGACTGCCACTTCTGGGTTTTCCGGGTTAGCGCCCTTCACCGAGGGTATCCGTAGATGCTCAAGGAAAATGCCAGGCGGAATTGGTTTCCTGCCGGATCCGAGCTTAGATAGCATATCTGCCGCTGTGTTGTCGTCTCTCTCGACGTACTTGACTTCGTATCCGAGGAAGCTCTTGGCGATCTCGTCAACTTCGTCTCTGTAAGCCGCCATGACGGAGTTTCTGGCGTTCCAAGTTCCGGCTACCTGCTGTGCCACCAAGTCGGAATCGCCGCAGCAGATGATGTGCTTGATTCCTATCTCCTTAGCGATGCGCAGTCCGTGCAGTAGAGCCTCGTATTCCGCCATGTTGTTTGTAGCTTGGAAGTGGATCTGCAGAACGTACTGCAGCTCTTCTCCGGTTGGGGATTTCAGGGTGACTCCGGCTCCTGAGCCTTGATGCTGCTTGGATCCGTCGAAGTGCATGACCCATGTTTCTGGTTCCGGCTCCAAGCTTGCGTCCGGAGCTTCTGTCCAGTCTGCGATGAAATCTGCCAAGACTTGGGATTTAACCGCGGTCCTGGGCTTGTAGGCGATGTCGAAGGCAGATAATTCGATGCCCCATTTAGCCGTACGCCCTGTTGCGTCAGCGTTGTTGAGAATTGTTGACAGCGGAGCCTTGCTCACGACTGTTACTGGATGCTCTTGGAAGTAATGCCTCAGCTTCCGGCTGCCCAGGAATACTCCATAGGCTAGCTTCGAAAGTGAGGGTATCTTTGTTTTGACTCCGTCAGCACCTCGCTAATGTAGTAGACAGGTCTTTGGACGTCATATTCATGACCTTCTTCCTTTCGCTCCACCACGATGACGAGGCTGATGACTTTGTTGGTAGCTGCCAGATAAAGGAGCATTGGCTCTGACTCTGCTGGAGCTGCCAAGATAGGTGGGGAGGTGAGTATTTCCTTCAACCCTCGAAGAGCTGCGTCAGCTGCGTCGTCCCAGACGAATTTGTCTGTCTTCTTCAGCAGTTTGTACAGAGGTAGTGCCTTCTCGCCAAGACGGCTAACAAACCTACTGATTGCTGCGACGCAACCAGTTAGTCGTTGCACATTTTTGAGACAAGTTGGCCTTTTGATGCACAGGATTGCCTTGATCTTTTCCGGGTTAACCTCAATGCCTCTATGAGAGACTATGAAGCCAAGGAGTTTTCCGGCTGGCACGCCAAAGACGCACTTCAGCGGATTCAACATCATCTTGTACCTGCGGAGGTTGTCGAAGGTTTCTGTGAGGTCGCTGATCAAGTCGGATCCCTTCCGGGTCATGACCGCGATGTCGTCGACGTAGGCGTGCACGTTCCGGCCAATTTGGTCCTTCAGGCACCGCTGCATCGTACGTTGGTAAGTAGCACCTGCATTTTTCAAACCAAAAGGCATAGTAACATAGCAGTAAGTACCGAACGGGGTTATGAATGAAGTCGCCTTTTGGTCGGATTCCTTCATCCGGATCTGATGATACCCGGAATACGCATCAAGAAAACACGAAGTTCCGCCCCGCCGTCGAATCAATGACTTGGTCAATGCGCGGCAAGGGGAACGGATCCTTCGGGCAATGTTTGTTCAAGCCAGAGTAATCGATGCACATTCTTAGTATTTCAGTGTTCTTTTTGGGTACAAGGACGGGATTCGCAACCCAATCGGTGTGGATAACTTCTATTACAAAACCTGCTTCTAGTAACTTTGCTAGTTCCATTCCTATGGCGCGGCGCTTCTTATCTCCAAAGCGTCGCATAGCTTGCTTCACTGGTTTGGCCCCCGGATTTATGTTGAGGTAGTGCTCGGCGAGTTCCCTAGGTACTCCGGACATGTCAGAAGGTTGCCATGCGAAGATATCCATGTTAGCGCGAAGGAACTCGACGAGCGCGTCTTCCTATTTGGGGTCCATGTTGGCTCCGACCGAAACTTGCTTGGAAGAGTCGCCTGGGATAAGGTCGTGCTTCTTGGTTTCTATCGCGGCCTTGAAGGAGGTTTTCTGCTCGGAGATCTGTTTCTTGGTGGTCTGCATCTCAGTCGGATCCACCGCGGCTGCGTAGCCTTTCGGCTCTTCTCCGGATATCACGGACTCGCGAAGGCGGCTTCGCCTAACTCGCACTCATGAGCCTTTTTGTAGTCTCCGGATATGGTAATCATACCTTTAGGACCCGGAATCTTGAGCTTGTTGTAGATGTAGCACGCTCTTGCGTGGAACTTGTGGTAGGTGGGCCTGCCGAAGATGACGTGGTAGGAGCTTTTGAAGGGCACAACTTCAAACGTGATCTTCTCTTGGCGGAAGTTATGAACATCGCCAAAAGCCACGGGAAGTGTTATGCTGCCGAGGGAATTCGCCTTTTTACCCGGAACCACGCCATGAAACTCAGTGTTGCTGTGTTTGAGCTGTTCCTTGGTGAGGCTCATCCGCTCTAGAGTCTCCAGGTACATGATGTTCAGACTGGCTCCACCATCCATGAGGCACTTGGAGAAGTCATACCCGTCTATGCGGGGACTTACAACCAAGGCGTAGCATTCTTTTGGCACAATGGCGGGGTGATCCTCCCTGTCAAACGTGCACGGGACTTCCGACCACCTGACATACTGCGGCACAGCCGGAACTGTGGCGTTCAGGATCCGGGTAGCTGACTTGGTAGCGCGGACTGTTGGGGTTCCGAGGAAAGTGTGGTAAGCCCCCACGCTCTTTTTGTCGAATGGATTGGATTTTCCTGCGGATCCTGCCTTAGGATCCGGCGAGTTATCATCCTCGTCCATCGCCTCGGAACTATCATCTTCTTTGTCCTTGTTCTTTCCCTTGCCTCCTTTGCCGCGTGGGCGGTGCTTCCGGGCTCGCTTGTATCCTGCTTCCGGGTCAGATTTGAGATCGTTGACCCACTTGCAGTTGCGATTGGTGTGAGTGGACTTCCCTGTAGCCGGATCCAAGTGGGCCAGGCAGGGCATGTCTCTGTACTCTTCATAAGTTTGGGGGGCGCGGGTTCCGGCAGCAGTGACCTCGTCACGCTGCTGGCCCCTGCCGGCTCCGCCTCCGCGACCGCGTCCTCTTCCGCCTCCCTGACCTCCGCGTTGAAACGCCATGGCGATCATCTCGGATCCACCACTCTTCTGGTCATCAGGGGGATTTTTCCGCTTGTTGCCACTGCTGTTACCGTTGTCACGGTTCTTCTTCTGCTGGTGCAGGGGGACTGCTGTGGCCGCTAGGTCTCCGCCAGCGTCGTCATCGGCGGCAGTGTGATCACTGGCAATGGATATCATATCATCCAAGGTCAGGTTATTTGCGTTAGCCAAGCACGTGAGCTTGTGCCGCAGTAATCCTCCTCGCTGCAGCCCTCCTATAAAGGCGTGCATAGCCGTGGTGTGATCGACGTTCTCACACTCGTTCCTGCATGCCAGCCATCGGGTGAGGAAGTTTCTTGATGTTTCTCCCTTCTTCTGGATACATGCCTGTAAATCGCTTATCGTGGCAGGCCTTTTGTAGGTGCCCCTGAAGTGCTTTTCGAAGGCGTTCTTCAGGTCAAACCAGCAAAAGATTGAATTCTTGTCGAGGTCGCTGAGCCAGATCCGTGCTGGACCTACAAGGTACAACTGAAGCATGCGGCATGCAATATTAGGGGTTCCTCCGGCGAAGGTTACAGCATTGTAGTAATCCTCAATCCAGGTATCCGGCCTTTCAGTGCCATCATATGTCTTCAGGTTTCCGGGTAGCTTGAGGTTCATCCTTGGCATTGGTTCCTCTCGAATCATCCTGCCGAAGCACTTTGGGCCGATGTAGTCAGATCTGTATTCGTTGAGGCGTTCCCGGGCGTCGCGCGAGCCGTTGCGGGGAGACTTTGAGCGAGAGCGAGACTTCCGACCTCCGCCTCCGCCTCCACCTCCGCCTCCACCGCTAGGTGGTGGGGAAGGAGACCTGCGAGGGGGTCGGTTTGACTTTTTGCTTCTGCCCTCTGATTCTCCGCGCCCTTCCCGGTGTTGACTCCGGCTTCGGTGGCTGCCTTCCCTGTGGTACTGGCTGCCGCCGTCGTTCCGGCTTCGGTGAGGCTCCGGCTCACGGTCGTCGTTCCGGCTCCTCCTTGGCTCCGGCGCACGGTTGTCGTCCCGGCTCCGACGAGGCTCCGGCGTGCGCTCCCTGCTCCTGTTCCTCTCAGGTGCCACGTTGTCGCGGATGTTAATTCCACCTGGCCCGTGAGGCCTGGTGTTTCCGGCTGGACTACGACGGCGAGGGGGCGGAGGACGCGGGTATCCCCTAGGCGGAGGTGACGGATTCCGGTACTTGTTTTTACCAGAGTACATCGCATCCTTTCCCTTGTTCGGATTTGACGGTGGCGTCTTTGATGGTACGGGGATCGGATTTGGGTGTTCCCTGGTTTTCCTTCTGCGTTCCGAGGATCCGGTGTGTGATTCGTCATCCGGTCGCCGATCAACGCGGGCGTCTTTCTGCGCGGTAGATATACAGTTATCCGGATTGGATTCCAGCCTGCGCGAAGTATCCGCCTTGCTTTGCTGCTGCATTGCTGAAGCGACGAGTGTGCGAAGATAGTTGATATCAACCTCTTCGTCCTTCTTCTGCGATAGTTCCGCAGCTTTTAGCATGTTGTCCTTTGGGGTTTCCAGCGGTCGGTGCTCGGCGGGCGTGGCGAAGTTGATCCTGCGAGGCGGGATTGCTTCTCTAACAATTCGATCGGCCTCCGCCTGCGCATAGGTCATTTTTACTTCCCACTCTCTCGCCATGCCCTTGACCTGCTCGAGTGTAGCGGCAATTTCGCGATCCTGTCTGTCGAAAGTTTCCGCCAGACCCGCAGCTTGCTCCTTTTCTTCCCTTAATGCGGCTTCGGTATCGGCGAGCTTCTTGGCTGTGGCCAGCATTTCCTGTCTGGTGGCCTCTAGAGCCTCCAGATCTGCGGCGTCGCCCGGAGTTATAGGCTTGTTAAGAACTGCTCGCGCCACCATCTCCTCAGCTGACAGGATTTCCTCCGAGGAAGAATCCCTGTGAGGTCGCACCCGAGAAATTGGAGATCCTCGGTGGGATGGTTGAGGGTCAGATTGGCTGGTTGGTTCTTCAGATCCAGATTGTCCCTGCGCTGCTATTGTTGCGAGAACCTGCTTAGGCTGGGCGGAGTCGACTTCAGGCTGATCACTGTATCCGCATTCCCTTATCTTGTGAACGAAGTCATCAGACTCCATGGAGGGGGTATCTCTCGAAATTGGGCTCAGACTGCCCAAAATCGACTCTTCAACCGGAGTTTCGCTTTCTCCGACAAGCTCAGCTTGATCCGGATCCGCGTTGTGTTCCGGTGCTTCTACCTGCTCAGGACCAGCTCCGTCTTCTTGAGGGGTGGTTCCGGCGGTATGGGCCAAGAAGTGTACGAAGTGGCATCTCTGCTTCTCTAACACCTGGGAGACCCAGGCGGATCTGCATTGGTCTTCCACCGTTGTTTCCTGCTCAGGGGCGGATTGGGTGGGCTTTGAAATTTCCAGATCTAAGGCGGAGTCTTCGTTGGGAAGCTCCTGCATCTCAGATCGGATCTTCGCGACAGCGTCCAGCTCTGCGGCGGTCGCGTCTGCGCTACTTACCAGTGGGTTTCCGTCGGAATCGACGGTTTCCCCGATGAAGATATGTATGCCACCAATTGGGACGATGGAGAGCTTGACGGGGTTTGTCTTAGCCGGAATCCAGCACTCATCCGGAGGGACGATCGGAAGGTTTCCGGCGTAAAGGACGCGCCCCACGGCGATGGTGTCGTCGTAGCTTCCCATGGCGGAACCCTCCCGGTTCCGGCCTCCAGACGCCGCAGGCCCCACGGTGGGCGCCAACTGTCGTTGCCTAATCGACGGTACCTCGGAGGAGGGATCCTCACGAGGGGAGAAGAAGTGGGGGCCATAGGGCGGAGTGCACACGGGACGGTGGTACGCGAGTTACCCGGCTTCGGAACACCCGCACGATGACGGGGCCTACTCGCTGCTTGTCTGGAATTATCTGGGAGCTTTCACGTTGTTACAATGAGTTGTGGTTGTGCCTCTAGGGCTCCCGGGATCCGGCTTATATAGGCGCTCGGATCTAGGGTTTACATGGAGAGTCCTAGCCGGAATACAAGTTGCCTAACTACGGTACAAAGTCTTGCCGTGTACGTCAAGGATCCGCCTTCCTTCTAGGTCACGCTGGATCCGGATACTTCATGGGCCTTCACGGATCCGGCCTCCTTCGTAGGTCGGTTAGGATCCGGCTCCTCGTTCCTGAGCTGGACTTCATCCTTTGTGATCTACAGCAACTGGGCCGCCCGATGGGCCACATGCCTCACCACCAACTATGGGCCACCCGGGCTTGCCGGATCTAGGCCATGCCGTTGATATACCCATAAAGTATACCCACAACAGCAAGAACTCGGGTAGATAGAATCTCCCAACAACGCGATGAACACAGCCTGGAGAAGAGGGTACGAATCCAGCAAGCAACGGATCGATGAATGATACGCCTCAAAACTTGAGCTAGACAATCCTTGATGAACACAAGAACCTTCGCAACGGATATAATAGATAAACGGCAGCGCCGTACCCCCGGAGGGATGATACACGTGAACACACGCAATGGGGTAAACCCTAAACTTTTAGTCTAAAGTTGTCTACCTCTAAACCCTAGCCGTCTGCTAGCGTACAGTTGACGTAGGCGTAGTAGCTTCCTTGTGACGGTAAAGCACTCGTCCGTTGGGAACCCCAAGAGGAAGGTATGATGTGTACAGCAGCAAGTTTTCCCTCAGTGAGAAACCAAGGTTTATCGAACCAGTAGGAGCCAGGAAGCACGTTGAAGGTTGTTGGTGGCGGAGTGTAGTGCGGCGCAACACCAGGGATTCCGGCGCCAACGTGGAACCTGCACAACACAATCCAAGTACTTTGCCCCAACTTAACAGTGAGGTTGTCAATCTCACCGGCTTGCTGTAACAAAGGATTAGATGTATAGTGTGGAAGATGATTGTTTGCAGAAAACAGTAAAACGAGTATTACAGTAGATTGTATTCGATGTAAAAGAATGGACCGGGGTCCACAGTTCACTAGAGGTGTCTCTCCCATAAGAAATAACATATTGGGTAAACAAATTACAGTTGGGCAATTGACAAATAAAGAGAGCATAACAATGCACATACATGATATGATGAGTAGTGTGAGATTTAATTGGGCATTACGACAAAGTACATAGACCGCTATCCAGCATGCATCTATGCCTAAAAAGTCCACCTTCGAGGTTATCATCCGAACCCCTCCGGTATTAAGTTGCAAACAACGGACAATTGCATTAAGTATGGTGCGTAATGTAATCAACAAATACATCCTTAGATATAGAATTGATGTTTTATCCCTAGTGGCAACAGACACATCCACAACCTTAGAGGTTGCTGTCACTCTCCCAGATTCAATGGAGGCATGAACCCACTATCGAGCATAAATACTCCCTCTTGGAGTTACAAGCAATGACTTGGCCAGAGCCTCTACTAGCAACGGAGAGCATGCAAGATCATCAACAACACATAGATAGATTGATAATCAACATAGCATAGTATTCATTATTCATCGGATCCCAACAAACGCACATGTAGCTTTACAGATAGATGATCTTGATCATGTTAGGCAGCTCACAAGATCTAACAATGATAGCACAATGAGGAGAAGACGACCATCTAGCTACTGCTATGGACCCATAGTCCAGGGGTGAACTACTCACACATCAATCCGGAGGCGACCATGGCGGTGTAGAGTCCTCCGGGAGATGATTCTTCTCTCCGGCAGGGTGCCGGAGGCGATCTCCTGAATCCCCCGAGATAGGATTGGCGGCGGCGGCGTCTCTGGAAGGTTTTCCGTATCGTGGCTCTCGGTACTGGGGCTATTATCGACGAAGGCTTAAGTAGGCGGAAGGGTAGGTCAGGAGGCGCCACGGGGGGCCCACACCACAGGCCGGCGCGGCCAGGGCCAGGGCCGCCCCGCCCTGGTGTCTGGCCACCTCGTGGCCCCACTTCGTTTCTCCCTCGGTCTTCTGGAAGCTTCGTGGAAAAATAGGACCCTGGGCGTTGATTTCGTCCAATTCCGAGAATATTTCCTTACTAGGATTTCTGAAACCAAAACAGCGAGAAAACAACGAAGCGGCTCTTCGGCATCTCGTTAATAGGTTAGTGCCGGAAAATGCATAATAATGACATATAATGTGTATAAAACATGTGAGTATCATCATAAAAGTAGCATGGAACATAAGAAATTATAGATACGTTTGAGACGTATCAAGCATCCCCAAGCTTACTTCCTACTCGTCCCGAGTAGGTAAACGATAACAAAGATAATTTCTTAAGTGACATGCTATCATAATCTTGATCAATACTATTGTAAGCACATGTAATGAATGCAGCGATCCGAAACAATGGTTAATGTAATGAGTAAACAACTGAATCATATAGCAAAGACTTTTCATGAATAGTACTTTCAAGACAAACATCAATAAGTCTTGCATAAGAGTTAACTCATAAAGCAATAGATTCATAGTAAAAGCATTGAAGCAACACAAAGGAAGGTTAAGTTTCAGCGGTTGCTTTCAACTTATAACATGTATATCTCATGGATAATTGTCAACATAAAGTAATATAATAAGTGCAATATGCAGGTATGTAGGAATCAATGCACAGTTAACACAAGTGTTTGCTTTTAAGATAGAAGGAAATGGGTAAACTGACTCAACAATAAAAGTAGAAGAAAGGCCCTTCGCAGAGGGAGGCTTGGATTGCTATATTTGTGCTAGAGCTTTATTTTGAAAACAAGAAACAATTTTGTCAACGGTAGTAATAAAGCATATGTATCATGTAAATTATATCCTACAAGTTGCAAGCCTCATGCATAGTATACCAATAGTGCCCGCACCTTGTCCTAATTAGCTCGGATTACCTGGATTATCATCGCAATACATATGTTTTAACCAAGTGTCACAATGGGGTACCTCTATGCCGCCTGTACAAAGGTCTAAGGAGAAAGTTCGCATTGGATTTCTCGCTTTTGATTATTCTCAACTTAGACATCCATACCGGGACAACATAGACAACAGATAATGGACTCCTCTTTAATGCATAAGCATTTAGCAACAAATAAAATTCTCATATGAGATTGAGGATATTTGTCCAAAACTGAAACTTCCACCATGAATCATGGCTTTAGTTAGCGGCCCAATGTTCTTCTCTAACAATATGCATACTCAAACCATTCAACTCATGGTAAATCGCCCTTACTCCAGACAAGACGAACATGCATAGCAACTCACATGATATTCAACAAAGAAATAGTTGATGGCGTCCCCAGGAACATGGTTATCGCACAACAAGCAACTTATAAGAAATAAGACACATAAGTACATATTCAATACCACGATAGTTTTTAAGCTATTTGTCCCATGAGCTATATATTGCTAAGATAAAGAATGGAAATTTTAAAGGTAGCACTCAAGCAATTTGCTTTGGAATGGCGGAGAAATACCATGTAGTAGGTAGGTATGGTGGACACAAGTGGCATAGTGTTTGGCTCAAGGATTTTGGATGCATGAGAAGTATTCCCTCTCGATACAAGGTTTATGCTAGCAAGGTTGTTTAAAGCAAACACAAGTATGAACCGATGACAACAAAACTCACATAAAAGACATATTGTAAGCATTATAAGACTCTATACCGTCTTCCTTGTTATTCGACCTTTACTAGAAAATATCTAGACCTTAGAGAGACTAATTATGCAAACCAAATTTTAGCAAGCTCTATGTATTTCTTCATTAATAGGTGCAAGGTATATGATGCAAGAGCTTAAACATGAGCACAACAATTGCCAAGTATCACATTATGCAAGGTATTATGTGTAAAGCCTAAGGACATATGTGTCCATATGCAACAGCGGAGCGTGTCTCTCTCCCACACAATGAATGCTAGGATTCAACTTTATTCAAACAAAACAAAAACAAAAACAAACAGACGCTCCAAGTAAAGCATACAAGATGTGATGGAATAAAAATATAGTTTCACTAGAGGAACCTGATAATGTTGTCGATGAAGAAGGGGATGCCTTGGGCATCCCCAAGCTTAGACGCTTGAGTCTTCTTGAAATATGCAGGGATGAATCACCGGGACATCCCCAAGCTTAGAGCTTTCACTCTCCTTGATCATATTGTATCATCCTCCTCTCTTGATCCTTGAAAACTTCCTCCACACCAAACTCGAAACAAACTCATTAGAGGGTTAGTGCATAACCAAAAATTTCACATGTTCAGAGGTGACACAATCATTCTTAGCACTTCTGGACATTGCACAAAGCTACTTAAAGTTAATGGAACAAAGAAATCCATCTAACATAGCAAAACAGGCAATGCGAAATAAAAGGCAGAATCTGTCAAAACAGAATAGTCCGTAAAGACGTATTTTTCTGGAGCACCAGACTTGCTCAAATGAGAAAACTCAAAACTAATGAAAGTTGCGTACATATCTGAGGATCACGCACGTAAATTGGCATAATTTTCTGAGTTACCTACAGAGACTACTGTACAAATTCGTGACAGCAAGAAATCTGTTTCTGCGCAGTAATCCAAATCTAGTATCAACTTTATCATTAAAGACTTTACTTGGCACAACAATACAATAAAACTAAGATAAGGAGAGGTTGCTACAGTAGTAACAACTTCCAAGACTGAAAAAAAACAAAAGTACTGTAGTAAAATAATGGGTTGTCTCCCATAAGCGCTTTTCTTTAATGCCTTTCAGCTAGGCGCAGAAAGTGTGTATCAAGTATTATCAATAGATGAAGCATCAACAGCGGGGCTTGGAGCTTTCTCAACAATGCATTGTATCTTGTCTATGTAAGTTTCAGAGGCTCCCTTTTCACTACCCTTAGGCTTGCTACTCTCATCAAACAAATTTTCAGGAACAATCCAATCAAAATTCTTTTCTAGTGCCTCGCACATTCCCAAGAGCTTGCAAGGTATTGATGTTTTAATATCCCCCTCATAATTAACTTTATTAGTGTACTTTTGTCTATCTTTTTCCATCTTTTCAAGGGTGCTAGCAAAGTTCGTATAAGAGCCAAGCATATTATATTTAGTAAAGACTTTTCTAGCTTCTCTTGCTATACCTCTAAATTCTCTAACAAGGACTTTTAAAACAAAATCTCTCTTTTCTCCCATCTCCATATCAGAAAGTGTAAAAAACATGTGTTGTATCATGGGGTTGAGGCTAATAAATCTAGTTTCTCTCATGCGTACCAAACAGGCAGAGGCACTTTCATATGTAGGGGCAAGTTCTACCAAATGTCTATCTTTAAAATCTTCAATCATACTAACGTGAGTAAAAAATTCTTCTATATTATCTCTTCCAATGATAGACCCTTGCTCTGCCGGTATGTCTTTCAGAGTGAACTTAGAGGAAAACATGACGAAATAAACGAAAGGTAAATAAAGTAAATGCTAGTAACTAATTTTTGTATGTTTTTAATAGAGAATGCAAACAAGATAGTAAATAAAGTAAAACTAGCAACTAATTTTTTTGTGTTTTGTTTTAGTGCAGCAAACAAAGTAGTAAATAAAAGTGAAGCAAGACAAAAACAAAGTAAAGAGATTGGATGTGGAAGACTCCCCTTGCAGCGTGTCTTGATCTCCCCAGCAACGGCGCCAGAAAATATGCTGCTAGCGTACAGTTGACGTAGGCGTAGTAGCTTCCTTGTGACGGTAAAGCACTCGTCCGTTGGGAACCCCAAGAGGAAGGTATGATGTGTACATCAGCAAATTTTCCCTCAGTAAGAAACCAAGGTTTATCGAACCAGTAGGAGCCAAGAAGCACGTTGAAGGTTGTTGGTGGCGGAGTGTAGTGCGGCGCAACACCAGGGATTCCGGCGCCAACGTGGAACCTGCACAACACAATCCAAGTACTTTGCCCCAACTTAACAGTGAGGTTGTCAATCTCACCGGCTTGCTGTAACAAAGGATTAGATGTATAGTGTGGAAGATGATTGTTTGCAGAAAACAGTAAAACGAGTATTGCAGCAGATTGTATTCGATGTAAAAGAATGGACCGGGGTCCACAGTTCACTAGAGGTGTCTCTCCCATAAGAAATAGCATATTGGGTAAACAAATTTGTAAGGGTATATTGCCCCTATGTGTGGTTTTGGTAATCAATGACAACCCCTATGGACTAATGCTTTCATTGAGTTTATATGAAGGAATATTCCATAGGTATTGCTTGTTCTCCATGTGTTGGATTCAAGTATGGATGCCATGAAGATAAAGATATACCTTGTGTATTGGCATCAAGATCATCGATTTGAAGATACATATGTGATATGATCAAGAAGAAGAAATGAAGATAGAGTTCTTATGTGGAACTCAATATTAGCCATGCTCTATCTTAAGTGAGTATGAGAAGATACAAGGTTGAGTTGGGCAAGTTCAAGATGAGCATCTTGAGTGGATCACATGCTTGAAGCTTGTCGTCCATTTGGTGATAATGGACATGTGAAGATATGCATCAATGGAGCTTTCCCGTCATAGTGTATGGGGGAGCATTTGTGAGTCTCCACGAAGCAACATTGATCAAGTGAGGCATTCCGGCTTGAGTGAAGCTTGAAGAGCTATCATCAAGATCAAGCGGGATGCGCAAGGCAAAGGTATGACCTTGATAGGTTTTCCTTTTACCGGTCTCGAGGTGGTTGATGGGAGACCGGATTATAGGATAGATAGCCGCACTATTAAGAGGGGCTTTCGGTTGAGTAACTCGATCACATCGTCTTAGGGAGCTCAACCCTTTGCATACTTTGCATATCCTTATTGCTTCTTGGTGTTTCTCTGTGTGAGGTTCTTGAGCTTGTTGCTAGCTTTACAACAAGCCCAAGTTCATCGAAAACGGAATCCGCATGCATCTTCTATTGCGTTTTCAAGTTTGGACGTTTTCACCGTTTCTTGACGGTGGGAGACTCCCTCTCTAAAATCATCTAAAAATGTTCTGTGAGGAGTCTCCATATTTCCTCGTTATCTTTCCAACAAAATTGGTTTCATTCGAATCGGAGTTCGGGAGCACTTGTTATTAAAGAAAAAGGAGAAAAGAAAAAAAAAGGAAAAAGGAAAGTGGGCAGCCGGTTGGCAACCGGTCCGCTGGGCCACACGCCGGCCCACCCGGGGCAGCCGGTTGCCGACCGGTCAGCCGGGCGGCACGCCGGCCCACCCGGCCAGCTGACAGGCCTGCTGGCTCGTCCGGCCCCGCGCGCGGTGACCAACCGGCCCGCCCGGTGCAGGCCCCGGCCGGACCGGCCTCCCCGCCGGATGGGCCTTTGCCCCCCGCGCGGCCCATCTCCCCGCGCGCCCCTTCGCTTCCTGCCGCCCCTGTGCGGCCTGCTCCTCTTCCGGTCGGTGGCCCGGCTGGGCCGGATGGCTGGCCGGCCTCCTCAGCCCAGCATCCGGTCAGCCGGCTGGGCCGCCGGCCTGGGACGTTTTTCTGCTTTTTTTTTCTGCCCGTTTTTCTGTCTTTTTCCCCTAACAGTTATTTTTCCACTTGGGCTATAAATACCTTTCTTCCACCTTGAGCCCGAAAAAAACTTCTTCCCCTTTCTCTCACCTCCATTGTTGCATTTGAAGAAGTTGCTCTCTCCCTTGATTCCTCCAATCAATCTTGCTCATATTTGAGGATTTGAGAGAGGAGATCTAGATCTACACTTCCACCAAACCGTTTCTTCTCTAAGTGAGGGAATCTCTTGGGATCTAGATCTTGGAGTCTTTGGTTGACTTTCCCCCTTGTTCTTCCTCTCCAATCTCATCCTAGCATTCGTTGCTTTGGTGGGATTTGAGTGTGAAGGATTTGAACACCACCGGTGTTCTTGCTTTGCATCATTGCATAGTGTTGAGCTCTCCACCACGATTTGTTCGAGTGAGAGACCGTGAGCTTGTTACTCTTGGAGGGTGACCTCCTAGTTGGCTTGGTGATTGGTGCTCCGGTGATCTCTTCAAGAAGATTGTGAAGAGGCCCGGGCTTCTCCTTCGTGGAGCTTATGAAGTGGTTGTGGAGCTTGCCATCTCCGGAGCGGAGGAAAAGCTAACCATAAGGAAAGGGCCATTATCCTTCGTGGGTGTGGTTCGGAGAATAGGGTGAGCCTTCGTGGCGCGGGGAATCCTTCGTGGGACCTCCACTCCTCCAAACGTGACGTACCTTGTTGCAAAGCAAGGGAACACGGGAATACATCCTCGTCTCCGCGTGCCTCGGTTATCTCTATACCCGAGCTCTCTTTTCTTGTGATAGCCATCGTGCTTGAAGTATATATATCTTGCTATCACTTGTGCTACATATATCTTGTGCCTATCGTGCTTAGCTTTGTGCTACATATATCTTGTGCCTATCTTGCTTAGCCTTGTGCTACATATATCTTGTGCCTATCTTGCTTAGCTCTAGTTGCCATTGTTACACTTAGTTGAGCTTAGCATATTTAGGGTTTGTGCTTGTAAACTAAACGATAGTTTAATTCCGCATTCTTACAAGACAAATTCCGCAAGAGTTTGTAATTGCCTATTCACCCCCCCTCTAGGCGACATCTCGATCTTTCAAAATTACAGTTGGGCAATTGACAAATAAAGAGAGCATAACAATGCACATACATGATATGATGAGTAGTGTGAGATTTAATTGGGCATTACGAAAAAGTACATAGACCGCTATCCAGCATGCATCTATGCCTAAAAAGTCCACCTTCAGAGTTATCATCCGAACCCCTCCGAGTATTAAGTTGCAAACAACAGACAATTGCATTAAGTATGGTGCGTAATATAATCAACAAATACATCCTTAGATATAGAATTGATGTTTTATCCCTAGTGGCAACAACACATCCACAACCTTAGAGGTTGCTGTCACTCCTCCAGATTCAATGGAGGCATGAACCCACTATCGAGCATAAATACTCCCTCTTGGAGTTACAAGCAATGACTTGGCCAGAGCCTCTACTAGCAACGGAGAGCATGCAAGATCATAAACAACACATAGATAGATTGATAATCAACATAGCATAGTATTCATTATTCATCGGATCCCAACAAACGCACATGTAGCTTTACAGATAGATGATCTTGATCATGTTAGGCAGCTCACAAGATCTAACAATGATAGCACAATGAGGAGAAAACGACCATCTAGCTACTGCTATGGACCCATAGTCCAGGGGTGAACTACTCACACATCAATCCGGAGGCGACCATGGCGGTGTAGAGTCCTCCGGGAGATGATTCCCCTCTCCGACAAGGTGCCGGAGGCGATCTCATAAATTCCCCGAGATGGGATTGGCGGCGGCAGCGTCTCTGGAAGTTTTTCCGTATCGTGGCTCTCGGTACTGGGGCTATTATCGACGAAGGCTTAAGTAGGCGGAAGGGTAGGTCAGGAGGCGCCACGGGGGGCCCACACCACAGGCCGGCGCGGCCAGGGCCTGGGCCGCGCCATCCTGGTGTCTGGCCACCTCGTGGACCCACTTCATTTCTCCCTTGGTCTTCTGGAAGCTTTGTGGAAAAATAGGACCCTGGGCGTTGATTTCGTCCAATTCCGAGAATATTTCCTTACTAGGATTTCTGAAACCAAAAATAGCAGAAAACAGCAACTGGCTCTTCGACATCTCGTTAATAGGTTAGTGCCGGAAAATGCATAATAATGACATATAATGTGTATAAAACATGTGAGTATCATCATAAAAGTAGCATGGAACATAAGAAATTATAGATACGTTTGAGACGTATCACCGTCCCACCCTTATATGAGAGGGATGGCCGCCCAGCCCTAGTAGGCCTCCCTAACTTGGCTTGGACAAGCCCAAACCAATACTAATTCGATCTATTAAAATCCCTATTTGGCCTACATATGACCATTACATAAACTAAGATAATTAAGCTGGTGGAGTCCTGAATCTGGGCTCCACATAGGCCTCCATGTCCGTATCACTCTCATATTTGCTAATGCTATCTAGATTTCTTGTTCTTGTAGCCGCCCCACCCCGAGCAGCCATCCTCGGACCGCCACACCTCAGCCGCCGCTGCTGCTGGCCTCGGCCCCGACCCCGATGATGGCCTTGGCCCCGGCTCCGGCCCTGGTCCCAGCGCCGGTAGCGGTGCCCCTTCCGTCGAACGACGACGAGGAGGAGAGGATTTCCGCGGCGGCGTTCCATGAGAGGTGATGAAGCGCTGGTGGAGGAAGCCGGGCGGTAAGGCTACTTGGCCGGGACCTGATGCTCTCCGTCGATAGCCATGGAGGATTCGGTGGAGCGCTGGCGGCCTCCGCCCCTGGTGACGGTTGATGGTGGTACGCATGATCCGCGCTGTCGTCCTCTTCCCTGGTGATCCGGCAGGAGGGACTGGCGGCGTGGAGGCTGCTGGTCTTGCTTTGTTTTTTGGTGGCGATCCCCGGGTTTCTCGCAAGCGAAGATGAAGATCTACCGGAGATCTGTTTGCCTTGATCTGGCTGGAGAGATGAGTTCCGGAAAGCTCCACCAGCGAATGGAACAGTGCATCTTTTGCCTGGAGTTTGCTGGATCGGGTGGTATTCGGTCGCGCGCACCAATGTTTTTATTCCGATCGTTTGGTTCCGGAGGGAGCAACGCGAAGCTCTATTCTGTGTTGACATCATGTAAATTTTTTGGTCCATGGTGAAGTCAGAAGAAGGAATATCATGAGGGCCGGATTGGTGGACTGGCTAAAGGAGGTTCAAGTCTCCGTGATGCTAAGAGATTTGCTTGGTGTTCCGGGCTCCGCAGCAGTGGTATGCATGTGGAGGCGGCGGCACATGTGAAGTTCAGAGTCTTACATCTCAGGATGAAAACCCAATGTCTAGCCTTAACTGGTTATGCCTGGCAATGATCTTGTTGGAGGAATTGTTTTGAGAATGGGGACTATCTTCAAGGTAAAAACCTAAGACTTTCGGTCGGGCGACGACCCTGCCTATTTGCTTTGCTGCTTGCAGAATTATTGATATTTGGTCTTGTTTGTTGTACTTGTAAGGTCATGAAACCTGATGAAGAACTACAAGTAGCTGGTCACTAAGTGTACCAAGTAGTGTGGGCGAAGGTTTGATGATGGCTTGAAGTACACAACGAAGTGTGCAGAGTAAGACAATGTATGCAGGTAATACTACACATTATTTACTTGTTGGCCCTGAGCAACGTCCCCGCTAGTAGAGGAAAGTATGGCAGTATGGCCAATAAAAGGTAATTTTTGTCAACTCTAATGTGAAGCATTTGTTTTAATTCTACACTGATTCTAAATTTTATGTGTTCCCGGTACAAATTTTTGGCGATGTACTGCCTGCCATCAATGAAGAAAACTCGATATATCATCAATATATCTTCAATGAATCATTCAAAATCAACATACTCCCTCCGTCTCAGTTTACTGGTCTTTCCCGTATCACTAGGTCATCAATTTGATCTATATAATTTAAATTATATAATGCAAAAAATATTATTAGAAAATAGAACATCTAAACTTTCTAATGATATAATTTTTATAACATATAACTAATGCTAACTTGATCAAATTTGTGATCTAAGGGTACGCGCACGTCTAATAAATTGTGAGAGAGGAAGTACCATTTGTGAAGTCTCAAACCCAAATGCTCTTTCCTTCCTGTAGGTGAAGCATTGCTGTAAAAATGAGTGAATATAAATTATAATATTAAATTAATAAAGTCCAAACCTCAAGATGTTGCTTCTTGTATTGGTGCACAAACTACCATATTGGAAATCTTCAACCTTCATATAATTCTTGGAATGTGAAAATCTAATTGATACACTACATTGTTACCTTTCCATTGATTTCGAGACAATGGAATAATGTGGCCCACTTGTTGACGAGGATGGTCATCTATATTGGGTTTCTGGCGGCTCGGGTGCTTATGCCGCACGTGCAGTATTTAATGTGGCCCACTTGTATCAAAATCATCAAAAATTTAGATTTCCGTGAAGTACTGCCCGTACAATGGAGGTAATTTATTCCCCTATTCCCACGATGGTCATGAAAGACCTGTTGTTCTACCTTGATCGTTTCTTTACACTGAAATTCTGGAACAAGTTTTATATCTCTCATTTAGGTGACACTTTGATACATCAAGATTTCTTTGTCAGGATACACTGATGCATTTACGGTTTAATACCATGCTCATCGATGCTCACAAATGTGCTTAATAGTAGCAATTTGCAGTTTTCAGTCCGAAAATCCCTTCAAGATCTTGGATGTCCTATTAAGCGCTGGTCGATATCGATGAACTCCATGGGCTCGTGAAGGTTGCAACGACACACGCGGCCAGCGCGGCCTTCTGCTGCGCAAGCGACGCCTCCGTCTTCTTCTCCTGCTCCACCACCCGCCGCCCCCACCGCTCCGCCGTCGATAACTTGCGCCACATGTAGTCTTCCTGCCACCTTTCTTCAGTCCAGTCGTCCGGCTTCGTCTTCTCCGCCGGCGCCTTCCGCGGCTTCGCGAAAGGCGCCTTTGTCCCTTCGTCACTGCCTCCTTGCCAGGTGGCTTGGTGGCCAATTTTTTGGCCACTTTTTTGGGGCATGTCGGCGCTATGGCTGGGAGAGAGTAGCAGCGGTGGGAGGGAGAAATGAATCGGCGGGAGGGGGTGAAATCTTTTGGCAGGGTGGAGAAATATGCGGCTGGTAGCAGGAAGTGGCGGGAGGGCGCGATGTGGCGGGAGACTGGTTAAATTTTAATGGGTTAGTGGCACGTCGGACCGCCACTCCCCGCCTCGCCTCTCACTCTGCCCGGCACACCCGAAGCGCCCCCTGTGGAGCGGGAACAGGCTCGGGGCGCAGGACATCGTATTGGACCGCGCCGGGCGGAAGGGCCGGTTAGGGTGCGGGACTGGACCGAAAAAATGTCCGGCGCACCCAAAAACCTTTGTAGGAGGCGACTGGAGATGCTCTTATTACCTATGGGTCAAGCTACAGGACAACCAACAATTTGGCACGAGGGATCAAATTGCTTGAATTTCACAAATGATGGCAACTATTCGGTGACCACCGCTACAAAAATGCAATTTATCGGCCTTTTCAAGTCCGAGTTACAAAACGTTTTTTGAAAGGATTGGGCCCCTCGCAAAATCAAGTTCTACTTTTGCTCATCATCTAAGACTACTTTGGTCCCTGGATAGACTTTCGTGGATGGCCTATTGTAACATCCCAATTTTTTTTAAACAAAAAGAAAATGAGTTACCTTTGTCCAAATTTTGGAACCAACAAAAACTTTTATTAAATTTAGTTTGATGCATAGTGATCTTGCTTATTGGTTGTGTAATTGCCATGATTGATTGTTGAAATAGTTTTAAATGATCTAAAACCCTAAACCCTACTCTTGCACTTTACCCTTCAAAATAAAACCAAATAAGAAGAAATCAAATTAAAAAGAAAGGGCCTATGTGCTTATACTATTTTTGGTAAAACTTTTACCTAGGACTTCTTACCTTGATTAGAGGTTTTGAAAACATCAACAAACCTAACCTAGTACCTACCAACCAAATCAAGTAAGAAACAAAATTCAAATAAGCATGTGCATAGAGGTATATGTGGCACTTAGCCATTTTTTTACCAACTTTTGACCTATGCCCTATTTGCCTTACCCAAATGGTTGGAAACCATGAGTAACCCTAACCAACCTCTTTTGGACCCAAAATCATGATCCTTTGGATCAAAGAAAAAGAAAGAAAAAGGTTTGAGAAATCGCAAAACCCTCACATATGGTTTATGGCCATTTTTGAAAATCTTTAACCTAGGCCATATAAAATTGTGCCAATGGTTGGGAAACTCTTTTAAACTCAAAAGGACCCTTTTTGAATCAAAGGAACCAAAATCAAACCAAATAAAAATCAAAAACCAAGTACATGTGATAATGGTCACTTTTGACCTTTTTATTATCATACCCACTTTGAGCCCTTTTATTAGGAGATTTTCAAACCAAACCCTACCAACTCTTTGCACCTCATCCAAGACCTCATCAAGATGAACACTTTTGATGTTGACCACTTTGACCAGAGAGTTGACCATTGCTCACATTAGTCAAGCCAAGTTGCAACTTTGAACCCAATTCTAGTTTCTCTCAAAATTTAGAAATTTTGCAAACCAACTCCAAACCTCAAACCAAGACCACCAATGAGTGCCAAATATTATGTAGACCACTCCCATGCAGAATTTTGGCCAAAGTCAAACCCAAGTGAGACCATTTGCATGTAACATTTTTTGTTACATAGAGTAAGATTAGGGTACACCCACTCCCACCAACCTTGTACTTCTCCTCCCTCCCTCACTTGTACCCCTCTATAGTGCAACATGTACCTATAACCACTACCAATGACCCCACCTAGAATGGCCATGATCACCCTCACCCACACTTGCAAAGTACATGGTGTATGTCACATACACTTTGCCAAAATTTAATTGTACAAGATCTAGGCCTCTCCAACCATGACAACCTTGTCAAAAAGCCTGGACTCACACCACTTGACCAAGCCATGGACCCAGAGACAAGGTTTGGGCACCAGAACATCAAGGACATGACCATGCCAATCACCATAGTCACCACCATGCCATCCTCTTCTCCTCTCACCTCAGCCCTGTCACACCATGTCCGGGACCTTCCCCTTTCACTGCTGATGACGCCAGACACCAACCTTAGCCAAGGAGAAGCAGCCAGCACCCTGGACAGCACGTGGTCACCACGCTCTGGCTCGCCAGCGCGTGCACCAGGCATGGCCACGGGCGCCTCAGTACACTGCCCGTTCCCGTCGACTCAACCCACCCCTCGACGTCTCCTGGTACATGTAGACTCCCCTCGACGTCAGCCAGCTCCCAGACACCGCCATTGGCTCGCCGGTGCCCTGTAGCCGACGCCCAAGACGATGACCTCCGCCTGCGTACCGCACGATCGCGCGACGATGACGATCGTCACGGACCCCCGTTTTCTGCGCCATCAAGTCCCACGCGCTCGCCTTGACGTCGCCGACCCCGGCTGCATCATCGCCAGTGCCTAAAACCCACCGTAACGCCGTCGTCATCGACGACCTGCTCCGCACCCTCGGCCTCGACCTCCAGCTATAAAAGGAGGGCGCCCCAGCCCTCAAACTCCACACCATCTCGCTCCCCTACCTCTCCTGACTCTCCTCGACCCCCTACCTCCACACATTAGCGCCGGAGCAGCTCCAATTGCTCGTCGGAGCCCCGCAGTACTGCAGCACCGGCGTCGACGATTGGCGCCACCACAGACGCTCCCTCGACCCTCCTTCGACTCGTCTTCATTGACAACGTCGATTGCCCGCCTCGCCGAACCCGCCGGACGCCGGTGAGCCCCACGCCGCGACCCCTCTGCCGCCGGCTAGGGTTAGAGCTCGCCGGAGCTCGTCCCCGACGAGGATGAACCCTAGACCGTCGATCTCCCTTTAATCGGACGACCGTGGTCACGTACCGCTTCGGCAACGGCCACAAGCCACCGACAAACGGAGCCCACCTGTCAGCTGGCCCGATGAGCGCCGAGCCACGACTGGGCCGGCCCATTTCTCTTCCCGCCCCTTTTCGAATTCAAATTTCGTTTAAATGATTTTTAGTGAGTTTTGCTCTCGGATGCTTTGCTAGAAATTCATTATCTCCAAATCTACTTGGGCCAAAATTTATGAAATGGGTATTGTTGGAAAGCTTAGAGTTGCCTCTACACAATGCCGCTGGTTTGAACCCTAGATCTTTAGCAGAAATAAAGTAGCAAAATAAACAAGGCAGAGACTTTTGGGACTTCAAACAATTGTTAAAATTCAACCAAAAATGCTTTTGAGTTGATTCCAACTCCTATAATCCACATTTCACTTGCACTAATTGTTTCTGCAAAAATATGCCATGCCTACTTTGGATGATCATGGCCTAGATGGATTAGAGGACTATTTGGCTATTTCTAGTCAAAGATATTGTCCAAAACTATTTAGAAATTTTATGAGAATCTTTATCTCATTTAAATCTTGTCACAAACAATCCATTATGAGATAAAGGCTCTGGTCATTTAGCTCTCATATGGTTTGTTTGATGATATTAAATCATCACCATGTTAGGGTTAACATGTATGAGGTACTCCACCTCATTTAAATCATTTTCTTAAATGATAAGTATGAAGAGGTTGACTTTGGTCAACCTAGGTCATATCCTTTTTCATGAGAGAAGTTAAATCTTAATAAGTCCATGAGAGGAATCTATTCCTCTAAAGAAAGAAAAGAAACACCTAAATTAGTATGAGAGGAAATTATTCTTCTTAAAATAAACAAGTCCACCAACTTATTAGTAATGTGTGATGTTAGCCTAGCTTGGGTGACTTATGTGTGAGCTTAGTATAGTCTTAAGACTTGTTTGGTGATTGTATACCTCGTATTCAATTTTAGACGCTAGTACCGGAGACTATCGGGGAGGAGGAGGTATTCTACCAAGAAGAAGGAGAAGAAGATCACTTTGATCATTTCCCAAACCAAGGCAAGCTAATACACTTGCAAAGTGCGAAGCTCTTCAAGAGCAATGCATCACCCTATTTTATTTCATGCTTAGTTGTCCTATCCCAAGTTTTACTCTACAAGTTTTACTACTTTTACTTTCAAAGTACCTTTTTGATTCATGTTTCACTTGGTCTAGAGTAGCACCGCAGTACCACCTTAGCCTAGAGCAAGCAAAGCTAAGTTAGCACCCCTCATGATTAGTGCTATTGCTAACAAATAAAATTTGACTACTCTAGATGGGAACTTGGTGAAGTGAAGTTGTTTTTGAAGGATTTTTGAAAGGTGATATGACTAAGAGAAGATGGTGATTTTTGATTTAAAGCTGATATTGGTTTGGATGCGATACCTTTCCAATTTACAAGTACCCCCACAATACCCGATTATGGGTAGGGCTTAGGCTGGAAGTTTGTGTGTCTTAGTATGGATTCCCTCCGAACAAGCATCATAGGGGTTATGCCGAGGCTGCCTCCGTTGTTGAGAAATGATGTGAACCGAGGTGAATTGTCCGGCCAAGCCTCGTGCGGTTCCCAGGCTGACTCGTCCGTCTTCACTGGGAGGCCAAGCTCATGGGGAGAGGTGCCTATACTAGGATATATAAGTGAAAGGTTAAGGTTGATGATCCGCGTACTGAGTTACGATGATTCGGGGTTATTCCCGACGGATGTAATCAAATGTTGTGGCACAAGTGTGCAACCTCTCGCAGAGTGTAAACCTATTCGAATAGCCGTGTCCACGGTTACGGACGGTTGGAAAGGCCATACAGTTTCCGGTGTCAGAATTTCTTGAAAAGGTTGAATGGTGAAGGGTGACTTGACTTGAATCACAACTGAGTTGTGGGAATTACACTAATGTTCCCACTTGAGTAAGTTAGGCAAATGAAGAGGTTTTGTTTACTAAAGTGCTTATGAAATAAAACTGGCTTTATGCAAATGAAACTAGAGCTTAGAACCCCCTTATTATAGTTGATACTACTTACGTTAGTATTAGTTTGCGAGTACTTTAAAGTATACTCACGGCTTTGTCCCTGGCTATTCAAATGGCCAGACTATGAAGAGGAGTATCGAACCGGAAGAAGGACGAGCGGGACGTCTACGACAACTAGGATCACTCCTGACGTCAACAGTTGCCTGTGGAATAGATGGACTACTACTACGCTACTTCGCTTCCGCTATGTGTGTTGTAATTGATCAATAGATCAACTATTATTGTAATGAGACTGGATCATGTGATCCCTTGTTGTAAGACAATTATGTGTTGTAATGAATGATGTGTTGTGATATCAATCTATTATGTCTCGCAAAAACAATATTCCTAGGATTGCGATGAATGGCATAATAGGCATCTGGACTTAAAAATCCGGGTGTTAACAAGTTGGTATCAGAGCCCTTGTTGACCTTAGGAGACCCTAGTTAGAATGGACGTCTGCAAAACTTAGTTTCAAAAACCAAAGAAGTGAATATTTGTGAAAAACTTATTCTCACTCTTATCCTTGAAATCTTTTTCAAAATGAGAAATTCATGCTCTACTTTTTCTTTGTAGCACTATCTAAAATTTTGCACACTTGAATACTTCTCTAATTTACTCCTCCTCTTTGTTCATAGATGGAATAGAAATGGGAGTGCTATCAGCTTGGTCTCGGAGGAGAACTGAGGTTCGAAAAGGATTTGAAGCAACTAGTGGAATATCTAGGACACCCGTATCCCGAGTTCTTCGGAATACCCCGCAACGATTACTCCGGAGAACCCCCTCGGTGGGAAGTTTCTACTGATCTGCGAAGAAAGCTTGGAGCCCCGGTATGGGAAACCATCTGGTTTTCTGTAACGGGAAACACTTGGAAGGAAGGACTAGTCAGGGCTATGCAAGAAGCAATTTCCCGTCTGTGTGGACAAAATGAGAACAAGATCAAGAACACTCGCTTCATCTACTACCCAAGACATGACTCCATGGGAAGATCGATGACCAGGCCACCACACACGGAGATGAACCCCTATGTAGCACACCAGGACTTCCGGCTGTACAAAACCCGCAGGGATTTGGACAACGCCCTCGCCTCTCGCCAAGCACATAACCCGTGAAGACGAAGAATCCACCCTGAAGAGTATTATCACCCCAGCACTTAAGTAGGTGTGAGTTGTATCAGGATCCCCTTGTATCGTAGAGCGAATGAATGGTTCTTCAAACCAACGGTGTGTTAGCTCTGTAATGTATGATGTTTGGTATGAATGAAAAAGTGTTGTTGGTGTTTACCCCCACAACACTACTCAAATTTTTAAGTTATGAACTTTTTAAAAACTTTAAACCAAACAAACCCTAGAAATTTCCCTCTTATCTTATCATCTACCTCAATGTTTAGATGGCCCCACCAACCCGCAGCACCAACCAAGACGCAATGATGCAGATGCTCCAGATGATGATGGCAGACCGAGAAGCTGAGAGAGCTGAACGCCAAGCCAACATAGCTGCACTGCAACAGATCGCTCAGAACAACAACGGCCATGGAAACCACGACCATCCTGGGTCGAAGCTAAAGAATTTTCAAAACACCAACCCTCCAATGTTCAACAAGACTGAAGAGCCCCTAGATGCTGATGACTGGCTCCAGACAATGGAGAACAACCTAGAAGTTGCGGGAGTAGAAGCCGCAGAGAAAGTACTGTTCGCCACCCACTACCTGTCAGGACCTGCACGAGCCTGGTGGACAAGTGCCCGCGCAATGAATGCAGGACAAATGATGACCTGGGAAGACTTCAAGAACAAATTCAGCAAATACCATGTGCCCCAAGGACTGATCAAGAAGATGAGGGACGAGTTCCGCGAACTCAAACAAGGAAGAATGTCCGTGGTGGAATACCGCGACAGGTTTCTTACTCTGTCAAGGTACGCCCCGGATGAGACTGACACCAATGAGAAACGGAAGGAAAGATTTCTGAACGGACTGCATGACGAGATGCAAACGGTGTTAGTGAACATTCCGTTCGCTGACTTAGAAGCCCTGGTAGACTCAGCCATCCAAATGGAAGGGAAGCTGCATCAAGCCAACGAGAACCGCAAGAGGAGAATGATGAACCAGACTGGACCCCACCATACCCAGAAGTACCGTAACAACTTTGGAGGATTCACCCCAAGAAACAACAAGCCAACCACTCATACTTATCGCCCCAACTACACCAACAACAACGGAGGACCCCCGAAGCCCGGAGGCAACAACAACAATCACAACCACAACACCCACCCCAACAACAACATCAGCAACAACAACCAGAATGGCAACAATAACAACCCCAATAATGGCCCAAGAACTGGAAGCAATGCCATCCCCGTCACCCCGAAGGACAAGTCAACGATAACCTGCTATGAATGTGGCACTGTGGGACATTACTCCAATGAATGCCCCAGGAAGCTTGCAAAGACTGCCCCCAATACCACTACACCTGCTCAGAACCAGCGCCGCTTTGCCGCAAGAAGGAACCAGAACAACAATAACGGCCGCCTCTACAACATGACTGCAACAGAAGCCCAAGAAGCCCCTCAGACTATGCCAAGTATGTTTTCCTATTTAATCAAGTTGCTCAATCTCTCTTAGGAACCTAACTTTTCTTAAAATCTCGAGACGAGATTTGTTTAAGGGGGAAGGGTTTGTAACATCCCAATTTTTTTTAAACAAAAAGAAAATGAGTTACCTTTGTCCAAATTTTGGAACCAACAAAAACTTTTATTAAATTTAGTTTGATGCATAGTGATCTTGCTTATTGGTTGTGTAATTGCCATGATTGATTGTTGAAATAGTTTTAAATGATCTAAAACCCTAAACCCTACTCTTGCACTTTACCCTTCAAAATAAAACCAAATAAGAAGAAATCAAATTAAAAAGAAAGGGCCTATGTGCCTATACTATTTTTGGTAAAACTTTTACCTAGGACTTCTTACCTTGATTAGAGGTTTTGAAAACATCAACAAACCTAACCTAGTACCTACCAACCAAATCAAGTAAGAAACAAAATTCAAATAAGCATGTGCATAGAGGTATATGTGGCACTTAGCCATTTTTTTACCAACTTTTGACCTATGCCCTATTTGCCTTACCCAAATGGTTGAAAACCATGAGTAACCCTAACCAACCTCTTTTGGACCCAAAATCATGATCCTTTGGATCAAAGAAAAAGAAAGAAAAAGGTTTGAGAAATCGCAAAACCCTCACATATGGTTTATGGCCATTTTTGAAAATCTTTAACCTAGGCCATATAAAATTGTGCCAATGGTTGGGAAACTTTTAAACTCAAAAGGACCCTTTTTGAATCAAAGGAACCAAAATAAAACCAAAGAAAAATCAAAAACCAAGTACATGTGATAATGGTCACTTTTGACCTTTTTATTATCATACCCACTTTGAGCCCTTTTATTAGGATATTTTCAAACCAAACCCTACCAACTCTTTGCACCTCATCCAAGACCTCATCAAGATGAACACTTTTGATGTTGACCACTTTGACCAGAGAGTTGACCATTGCTCACATTAGTCAAGCCAAGTTGCAACTTTGAACCCAATTCTAGTTTCTCTCAAAATTTAGAAATTTTGCAAACCAACTCCAAACCTCAAACCAAGACCACCAATGAGTGCCAAACATTATGTAGACCACTCCCATGCAGAATTTTGGCCAAAGTCAAACCCAAGTGAGACCATTTGCATGTAACATTTTTTGTTACATAGAGTAAGATTAGGGTACACCCACTCCCACCAACCTTGTACTTCTCCTCCCTCCCTCACTTGTACCCCTCTATAGTGCAACATGTACCTATAACCACTACAAATGACCTCACATAGATTGGCCATGATCATCCTCACACACACTTGCAAAGTACATGGTGTATGTCACATACACTTTGCCAAAAGTTATTTGTACAAGCTCTAGGCCTCTCCAAACATGACAACCTTGTCAAAAAGCCTGGACTCACACCACTTGACCAAGCCATGGACCCAGAGACAAGGTTTGGGCACCAGAACATCAAGGACATGACCATGCCAATCACCATAGTCACCACCATGCCATCCTCTTCTCCTCTCACCTTAGCCCTGTCACACCATGTCCGGGACCTTCCCCTTTCACTGCTGATGACGCCAGACACCAACCTTAGCCAAGGAGAAGCAGCCAGCACCCTGGACAGCACGTGGTCACCATGCTCTGGCTCGCCAGCGCGTGCACCGAGCATGGCCACGGGCGCCTCGGTACACTCGCCCGTTCCCGTCGACTCAACCCACCCCTCGACGTCTCCTGGTACATGTAGACTCCCCTCGACGTCAGCCAGCTCCCAGACACCGCCATTGGCTCGCCGGTGCCCTGTAGCCGACGCCCAAGACGATGACCTCCGCCTCTGTACTGCACGATCGCGCGACGATGACGATCGTCACAGACCCCCGTTTTCTGCGCCATCAAGTCCCACGCGCTCGCCTTGACGTCGCCGACCCCGCTGCATCATCGCCAGTGCCTAAAACCCACCGTAACGCCGTCGTCATCGACGACCTGCTCCGCACCCTCGGCCTCGACCTCCAGCTATAAAAGGAGGGCGCCCCAGCCCTCAAACTCCACACCATCTCGCTCCCCTACCTCTCCTGACTCTCCTCGACCCCCTACCTCCACACATTAGTGCCGGAGCAGCTCCAATTGCTCGTCGGAGCCCCGCAGTACTGCAGCACCGGCGTCGACGATTGGCGCCACCACAGACGCTCCCTCGACCCTCCTTCGACTCGTCTTCATCGACAACGTCGATTGCCCGCCTCGCCGACCCCGCCAGACGCCGGTGAGCCCCACGCCGCGACCCCTCTGCCGCCGGCTAGGGTTAGAGCTCGCCGGAGCTCGTCCCCGACGAGGATGAACCCTAGACCGTCGATCTCCCTTTTAATCGGACGACTGTGGTCACGTACCGCTTCGGCAACGGCCACAAGCCACTGACAAACGGAGCCCACCTGTCAGCTGGCCCGATGAGCGCCAGGCCACAGCTGGGCCGGCCCATTTCTCTTCCCGCCCCCTTTTCGAATTCAAATTTCGTTTAAATGATTTTTAGTGAGTTTTGCTCTCAGATGCTTTGCTAGAAATTCATTATCTCCAAATCTACTGGGCCAAAATTTATGAAATGGGTATTGTTGGAAAGCTTAGAGTTGCCTCTACACAATGCCGCTGGTTTGAACCCTAGATCTTTAGCAGAAATAAAGTAGCAAAATAAACAAGGCAGAGACTTTTGGGACTTCAAACAATTGTTAAAATTCAACCAAAAATGCTTTTGAGTTGATTCCAACTCCTATAATCCACATTTCACTTGCACTAATTGTTTCTGCAAAAATATGCCATGCCTACTTTGGATGATCATGGCCTAGATGGATTAGAGGACTATTTGGCTATTTCTAGTCAAAGATATTGTCCAAAACTATTTAGAAATTTTATGAGAATCTTTATCTCATTTAAATCTTGTCACAAATAATCCATTATGAGATAAAGGCTCTGGTCATTTAGCTCTCATATGGTTTGTTTGATGATATTAAATCATCACCATGTTAGGGTTAACATGTATGAGGTACTCCACCTCATTTAAATCATTTTCTTAAATGATAAGTATGAAGAGGTTGACTTTGGTCAACCTAGGTCATATCCTTTTTCATGAGAGAAGTTAAATCTTAATAAGTCCATGAGAGGAATCTATTCCTCTAAAGAAAGAAAAGAAACACCTAAATTAGTATGAGAGGAAATTATTCTTCTTAAAATAAACAAGTCCACCAACTTATTAGTAATGTGTGATGTTAGCCTAGCTTGGGTGACTTATGTGTGAGCTTAGTATAGTCTTAAGACTTGTTTGGTGATTGTATACCTCGTATTCAATTTTAGACGCTAGTACCGGAGACTATCAGGAGGAGGAGGTATTCTACCAAGAAGAAGGAGAAGAAGATCACTTTGATCATTTCCCAAACCAAGGCAAGCTAATACACTTGCAAAGTGCGAAGCTCTTCAAGAGCAATGCATCACCCTATTTTATTTCATGCTTAGTTGTCCTATCCCAAGTTTTACTCTACAAGTTTTACTACTTTTACTTTCAAAGTACCTTTTTGATTCATGTTTCACTTGGTCTAGAGTAGCACCAGAGTACCACCTTAGCCTAGAGCAAGCAAAGCTAAGTTAGCACCCCTCATGATTAGTGCTATTGCTAACAAATAAAATTTGACTACTCTAGATGGGAACTTGGTGAAGTGAAGTTGTTTTTGAAGGATTTTTGAAAGGTGATATGACTAAGAGAAGATGGTGATTTTTGATTTAAAACTGATATTGGTTTGGATGCGATACCTTTCCAATTTACAAGTACCCCCACAATACCTGATTATGGGTAGGGCTTAGCTGGAAGTTTGTGTGTCTTAGTATGGATTCCCTCTGAACAAGCATCATAGGGGTTATGCCGAGGCTGCCTCCGTTGTTGAGAAATGATGTGAACTGAGGTGAATTGTCCGGCCAAGCCCTGTGCAGTTCCCAGGCTGACTGTCTGTCTTCACTGGGAGGCCAAGCTCATGGGGAGAGGTGCCTATACTAGGATATATAAGTGAAAGGTTAAGGTTGATGATCCGCGTACTGAGTTACGATGATTCGGGGTTATTCCCGACGGATGTAATCAAATGTTGTGGCACAAGTGTGCAACCTCTGCAGAGTGTAAACCTATTCGAATAGCCGTGTCCACGGTTACGGACGGTTGGAAAGGCCATACAGTTTCCGGTGTCAGAATTTCTTGAAAAGGTTGAATGGTGAAGGGTGACTTGACTTGAATCACAACTGATTTGTGGGAATGACACTAATGTTCCCACTTGAGTAAGTTAGGCAAATGAAGAGGTTTTGTTTACTAAAGTGCTTATGAAATAAAACTGGCTTTATGCAAATGAAACTAGAGCTTAGAACCCCCTTATTATAGTTGATACTACTTACGTTAGTATTAGTTTGCGAGTACTTTAAAGTATACTCACGGCTTTGTCCCTGGCTATTCAAATGGCCAGACTATGAAGAGGAGTATCAGAACCCGGAAGAAGGACAGCAGGACGTCTACGACAACTAGGATCACTCCTGACGTCAACAGTTGCCTGTGGAATAGATGGACTACTACTACGCTACTTCGCTTCCGCTATGTGTGTTGTAATTGATCAATAGATCAACTATTATTGTAATGAGACTGGATCATGTGATCCCCTGTTGTAAGACAATTATGTGTTGTAATGAATGATGTGTTGTGATATCAATCTATTATGTCTCACAAAAACAATATTCCTGGGATTGCGATGAATGGCATAATAGGCATCTGGACTTGAAAATCCGGGTGTTGACACCTATTTATGGGCTTTCTAAACTTTGTAATCAAGAATCAGAATCAGCCGGGCACCTTATGTTCAAACGTTGGTTCACCATTAAGGTGTGGGAGATGGTCAAGAATTGGCTTGGCCTTCCCTCCATTCAACCATCTTCGTGGGAGGCCAGAGCCCGATCAAAGATTGATGGAGAGGAAACCATGTCATGCCTGGTCAAAGGTTTTTATGATTTGGTTGCACGGGAGTGGGCGGCAGTGTCAGCCGGTAAAACACCGATTATAACTTGGCAAAACAAGATTAGACATCTACGGAGATTCTTACGGGGTTGGGATAAGAACTTAAGTGGAAAATATAAAAAGGAGAAGGAACACTTGCTTAATATTATTGATTTCCTTGATATTCAGGCCGAGTCATGTCCTCTGAATGATGAGGAAAGGGCTGAATTGAGAAAGGCAAATGAACAACTCAATAAGCTTAGAAGAGAGGAAGAGATAAAATGGGCTCAACGGGCTAAAATCAAACACATACAGGAGGGAGGCAATAACACGAAATAGTTTCATCTAATAGCTAATGGAAAACATAGAAAGAAGAAATATTTTCAACTTGAACAAGATGAAGGGACGATTGTTGGTGACGAAAATCTGAAGGTTTATATCACTGAGTATTATAAGAAGCTCTTTGGAGCTCCTGAAGATAGTTCAGTGACTATGATGGAGGATCTCATCAATAATATCCCCCAATTGTCTGTCCAGGAAAATGAATTCTTATCAAAAACTTTTACAGAGGATGAAGTGTTGGCTGCCATTAATCAAATGGAGCACAACAAATCACCGGGACCAGATGGTTTCCCGGCAGAATTCTACCAAAAATTGGAGTATAATTAAGGGGGATTTGATGGTCTTGTTTGGACATTTCCAAAATGGTGGCTTCCCTCTTTTTAAACTAAATTTTGGGATTATTACATTACTTCCTAAGAAAGAAAATGCAATACAAATTCAGTAATATAGACCTATTTGTCTGTTAAATGTCAGCTTCAAAATATTCACTAAGGTAGCCACTAATCATGTGTCAGATGTGGCACACAAGGTAGTGAGACCATCTCAGACTACGTTCATGCCAGGAAGACATATTTTAGAAGGAGTAGTGGTTTTACATGAAACGATCCATGAAATACATAGTAAAAAACTGATTTTGAGAAGGCGTATGACAAGGTGAAGTGGCCTTTCCTCCAGCAAGTGCTTCGAATGAAGGGGTTTGATAATATTTGGTGCGAGCGTATTAGAAGTTTTGTAGACAAAGGAGTGTGGGAATTAAGGTTAGTGATGATGTAGGACATAATTTTCAGACACGCAAAGTGCTGAGACAGGGGGACCCGTTATCCCCTATTCTTTTTAATATTGTTGCCGATATGCTGGCTATTTTGATAGCTCGAGCCAAAGAGGAGGATCAAGTCGGAAGCCTTATTCCACACTTGGTTGAGGGAGGGGTATCAGGTTTGCAGCATGCTGATGATACTATCTTGTTTATGGAACACGATTTAGTTAAGGCTGTTAATATGAAACTCATTCTATGCATACTTGAGCAACTATCCGGTCTTAAAATTAATTTTCATAAGAGTGAGTTGTTTTGCTTTGGTAAATGTCAACACCCGGTTTTTTAAGTCCAGATGCCTATTATGCCATTCCTCGCAATCCCAGGAATATTGTTTTTGCGAGACATAATAGATTGATATCACAACACATCATTCATTACAACACATAACCGTATTACAAATAAAGGATCACATGATCCGGTCTCATTACAACATAGGGGATCTAGAGATCCAAATACAAATCAAATAGCGGAAGCGAAGTAGTAACGGTCTTGGTCCATTTATTCCACAGGCAACTGTTGACGTCAGGAGTGATCCTAGTTGTCGTAGACGTCCTGCTGTCCTTCTTCCGGGTTCTGGTACTCGTCTTCATAGTCTGGCCATTTGAATAGCCAGGGACACAGCCATGAGTACTTTTAAAGTACTCGCAAACTAATACTATGGTAAATACTATCAAAGTAGTAAGGGGTTTCTATGCTCTAGTTTCATTTGCATAAAGCCAGTTTTATTTCATAAACACTTTAATAATCAAAACTCTTCATTTACTTAACTAACTCAAGTGGGAACATTAGTATCATTCCCATAACCCAGTTGTGATTCAAAGTCAAAGTCACCTTTCATTTCAAATCACAAGTCACCATTCATATTTTTGGAAAAAAAAATTCTGATGATGGAACAGTATGGCCTTTCCAACTGTCCATAACCGCGGACGCGGCTATTCGAATAGGTTTAACTCTGCAGAGGTTGTACACTTGTGCCACAACAATTGCAATAGTTCGTCGGGGTAATCGGCCCCGATTTATCGTACGCAAGTACGCGAACTACCAATCCTAACCTTTCATTTACATATCCTAGTACAGGCACCTCTCCCCATGAGCTTGGCCTCCCGGTGAAAACAAACCATCAACCCGGAACCGCACGGGGCTTGGGTCGTGCATTCACCTCATTTCACGTCATTTCACTTTCAATGGAGGCAGCCTCGGCATAACCCCTATGACGCTTGTTCGGAGGGAACCCATACTAAAATACATAAGTTTCCAGTTAAGCCCTACCCAGATTCAGGTATTGTGGGGGTACTTGTAAAATTGGAATGGTATCGCATCCGAACCCAACCATCAGATTTTGGTAAGTTTCACCAAAATCATTCACCAGTCACACTCACCTTCAAAAGCTTTCAATAGAATGACTCTTCATTCCAAGGTTTTCAAAGTCATTGGTTTTCACAAGTTCCCATCTATAGTAGTCAACTTTAATTTAGCACTAGCAACTAGTCATAAGGGGTGCTAAGCAACTTGGATTGCTCTTGGCTAAGTTTGATACTCTTGCACTACTCCATAACTAAACTAAGTGAATCATGAATCAAAAAAAAAGTACTTGATAAACAAAATTTAGTAAAGCTTGTAAAGTAAAAACTTGGGATAGGAGCATTAAGCATAAAGTAAAGGTAATGGTGCCTTGCTCTGGTAGAGCTTTGCACTAATCTAACTTGCATTGGTAATAGCTTGCAAACCAAAATAGTTTGCATTAGTCTAGCTTGCATTGGTAATAGCTTGCCTTGATTGGTGAGATGATCAAAGTGTTCTTCTTCTTCCTCTTGGTAGAATACCTCCTCCTCTTGATAGTCTTCGGTACTAGCATCTATAAACGAATGCGAGGATACAATCACCAAACAACACTTAAGTAGTCTTAATTAGCCTTAGTGGCTCAAACAAATGATCTAGCATCACTACCTAAATTTATTCACAAATTAGGCTAGGGTTTCTTTATTTAACAATAGGAAATTAATTTCCTCTCATTAACATGGAGTTAGGGTTTCTCTTTAGTTTGTGAGAAATAATTTCCTCTCATTGAATCTTCTTAAGATTTAATCTTCTCAAACAACAAGAGATGATCATATGTTGACCAAAGTCAACATTTCACACTTATTATTTGAGAAACAAGTTTTAAATGAGCTTCATTAACTCATGTGAATTAAATAACCATTGCATTTTAACTACTACTTTGATTTAAAATCTATAAGTGAGCAAGTATGAGCCTATGCAATTAAAGGTCAACACATTGCTTCATATCACTTGAGAAAAGGATTTAAATGAGGTGCTACACCTCATTGATTTAAATTCCTAAAATTTGAAAAAGTTTTAATGGGCTAAGCATTGACTACATAGCCAATATTTGCTTCTAGCCCATGATCATGTACATAACCCATATCATATTTTTACATAGTAAATTAGAGTTGGTTAAATGTGAATTATTGCAATTGGATTCACTTCAAAATTCACAATGGTTGATTTTTAAGATTTATTTGAATACTGAAAAGTATATGTTTTGTTATTTTTGCTATTCAAAAACTACACAACATATGAGGTTAAATTTAGTGAGGTTAGCTAGATAATTTCATAAGCTTTCTATAGCATTTTGAATCACCAGATTTGGATTGGTATATTTCAAACTAGTTAACTTTTACTAAAGCATCTGCGTAGGCATTTCAATAAGTATTAAACCTAAATTTGAATCGTTGGGCTAGGCGGGAAAACGAAACGGGCTAAACAGACTAAACGGACTGGGCCGGCCCAGCAGTGTGAATCGCACACGCGGGCCGCCTGACGGCGTGGGCTCCACCAGTCAGTGTCTTATTTCACCGAAACGGTATCAACTAACCTGAGCCGCGCGATCAGAAACGAAATCAACGGTGGAGGGGCGTCGTCGTCGTTGGCGGGAGGCGGACGCAGGCACGGCGGAGGTAGGGGGTCGACGGCGTGATGGAGGTTCCCGCGGGGCTCTGCTGGGTGCGAGGAGAGGTTGTCGACGACTAGGAGTTGAATGGTGGTCGCGGCGTCGCTTGGGGTGGCCTAAATCGAAGGGTGGTTCTGCGGCGGACTCCGGCGATCGACGGCGCGATTGGGGCGGTCTGGGTTTAATCGAAGCAGGGCTGGGGTTGAGGAGGTCAAGAAGAGGGAGTGGAGCAAGTTTGGTGTGGATGAGTTGGCCGCGGGAGGTCTCTATTTATAGGTGAGGTGGTGACCGGCGGGTGCTGTGAGAGGTCATCGCCGGCGAGGGCTGTCCAGGGCGCGAAGGGGCAAGCTAGGGGGCGCGCGAGGTAGGCGATGACTAGGAGGTGCTAGAGCGCTTGAAGGGACGACAGGGGAAGGACGGGAGCGTGCTGGTCATCGTCGAGAGCTTGCAGTACATGCGCGACAGATTTTTGATGATGGCGATGGCGACGGTGCACGCGCGAGCCAGCGAGCATGTCTACGGCGTAGAGGAGAGGTTGGCGAAGCGCTAGGCAGAGGTAGGCATGCAGGGGGAGGACGAGGGTGACGAGTCGCGTGGCGCTCTGGCGCGCCCAGTGACATGCCAGGGCGCGCTCACCGCGTGCCTGGCAAGTTTCTGGCATGTCTGGGCACGCGCGTTCCGGCCAAGTGCTGGTGTCTCTTTGCTTAGGGAAGGTACTAGCATGCTCGGTGGAGTGCAGAGAGGCTAGTTGGCAAGGTGAGATGGGTAGGGGAGGACCAGAGAGAAAGTGAGGAGAGTGGCCGGCATGGTACTTGACATGGATGATATTTGATCATGGCACCACTTTAACCAGTACCAAAATGGCTTTGTTTGATGCACAGGAGGTACAGGAGTGATGATCATGCATGATCATGCAAGGTTTAGGCCAAAATCAGTTGTGTAAAAGCATGTCTCACATTTGCCAATTGATGCCTGCAAGGTATTCGACATAATGGCCGCATGAAAATTCTTTTCAAATTTTGAAATTCTTTTTGGTGCAACTCAATTATATATTTAAAGGGTTGGAAAGGTGGTGGTGGTGTTCATTTTGGTGAAGTTTTGCAATAATTCAAAAAGTGGGTCATCTTCACATAGTTTCAAAGTCTCCACTTGTCTCCTTTATTCTGGTCAACCTGGTCAACATCAGTACTAATGGTCAACATGAAAGTTTCTCACCATCACTTGTTCTTGGATGACATGGCTTTGGTTGACTAAGGTTGGTTGAGGAATCAAAAGATAAATGGGTGCAAAGTGGTGAAGAAAATAAGAATGGGACATATGACCATTATCATATGTGAATTGAATTTGAGATTTCCTTTGATTTGATTCTTGTTTCTTTGATGCAATTGTGTTTGTTTATCATATATAAACATTTCACAAGCAAGAGATCAAGCAATGGTGGCCTTTGGTGAATTTTTGCAAAATTGGCTTTATGTGTATGTGAGTGAATTTTGGGATTTTCTCACTAATTGATTGCTCTCCATTTGATTTGACTTTTCTTGACTCTAATGTGATTCTTATTAGTTTAGAAACATTTTCCAACCATTGAAACCAATTCAAAAGGTCTTGGTCAAAGATTTGCAAAAATGGCCATAACACATAAGAGGTGAGGTGTCAAATTTTATTAAACTTGTAAATGGTTCATCTTGATTTACTTGGACATGGGTTGGGGTCAATTTAGCATTGGATTAGGTTTAGAGAAGGTTTCCCAACATTTGGTCAAGGTTTAAAGTCATAGGGCAAAATTTGGGTATTATGACTAAGTGCCACATATGCATCTATGCATAGGTTGCATTGAGTTTTAATTTGACTTGGCTTGACCTAATTGGTGTTGTGGAGTGTTGAAATGGTATATAAGAGTGATCCCACCATTCATCACAAGTCCTAGGGTCAAGGTCCTCAAATTCACAAATTTGCTAATTTACTCTCATATGCAACTATGGCATTTTTAATTTCTTTTTATTTTCTTTGGATTTACTTTGGATTGGGTTTGATAAGTACTAGGTAAGATGTATGAAGGTTTTTCCAAACCTCTAAGTAAAGTAGAAAAGATTAGGGTAAGGTTTTATAAATATAGCCATAGGCACATATGCCTTTTTCTTATTTAATTTCTTTTTATTTTATTTTAACTAGGGTGATGAAAAGAGGGGTGAGGTTTAGGGTTTAAATTCATTTTAAATACTAATAACAAGCAATCATGGCAATAGCACAAGAATTAAGCAAGGTTACTATGGATCAAACTTAATTGAATAAAAGTTTTTGTTTGTTCCAAAATTTGGAAAAAGGGAAATTCATTTGTTTTATTTTGGAAATTTTGGGATGTTTGATGTCTACGTTCCCCCTCCTTTCCTGTAGACAGTGTTGGGCCTCCAAGAGCAGAGGTTTGTAGAACAGCAGCAAGTTTTCCCTTAAGTGGATCACCCAAGGTTTATCGAACTCAGGGAGGAAGAGGTCAAAGATATCCCTCTCATGCAACCCCGCAACCACAAAGCAAGAAGTCTCTTGTGTCCCCAACACACCTAATAGGTGCACTAGTTCGGCGAAGAGATAGTGAAATACAGGTGGTATGAATATATAGTAGCAGTAGCAATGGTGCCAGAAAATAGCTTGCTGGCGTGTAGTTGATGGTGGTAGTATTGCAGCAGATAGTAACACGATGAAACAATGAAACAAGCAAGTAGTAACGCAGCAGTATTTAGGAACAAGGCCTAGGGATTACACTTTCACTAGTGGACACTCTCAACATTGATCACATAATAGAATAGATAAATGCATACTCTACACTTTTGTTGGATGATGAACGCATTGCGTAGGATTACACGAACCCTCAATGCCGGAGTTAACAAGCTCCACAATTTGTTCATATTTAAGTAACCTTATAGTGTAAGATAGATCAACAGATTAAACCAAGTATTAACATAGCATGCACACTGTCACCTTCATGCATATGTAGGAGGAATAGATCACATCAATATTATCATAGCAATAGTTAACTTCGCAATCTACAAGAGATCATGATCATAGCATAAACCAAGTACTAACACGGTGCACACACTCGTCACCTTTACACACGTGCGGGAGGAATAGAACTACTTTAATAACTTTGCTAGAGTAGCACATAGATAGTAGTGATACAAAACTCATATGAATCTCAATCATGTAAAGCAGCTCATGAGATTATTGTATTGAGATACATGGAAGAGAGATGAACCACATAGCTACCGGTACAGCCCCGAGCCTCGATGGAGAACTACTCCCTCCTCATGGGAGCAGCAGCGGTGATGAAGATGGCGGTGAAGATGGCAGCGGTGTCGATGGAGAAGCCTTCCGGGGGACTTCCCCGCTCCGGCAGCGTGCCGGAACGTAGATCCTGTCCCCCGCATCTTGGCTTCGCGATGGCGGCGGCTCTGGAAGGTTTCTGTGGGTTTCGTCGAACGTATCAGGGTTTTCGCGACGGAGGCTTTATATAGGTGAAGAGGCGGCGCAGGAGGGTCGAAGGGGTGGCCACACCATATGGCGGCGCGGCCAGGGCCTGGGCCGCGCCGCCCTATGGTCTGGGGGCCCAGTGCCCCCCCTCTGGTCCTTCCCGGGTGTTCCGGATGCTTCCGGTGAAAATAGGAACTTGGGCGTTGATTTCGTCCGATTCCGAGAATATTTCGTTACTAGGATTTCTGAAACCAAAAACAGCAGAAAACAGGAACTGGCACTTCGGCATCTTGTTAATAGGTTAGTTCCAGAAAATGCACGAATATGACATAAAGTGTGCATATAACATGTAGATAACATCAATAATGTGGCATGGAACATAAGAAATTATCGATACGTCGGAGACGTATCAGCATCCCCAAGCTTAGTTCTGCTCGTCCCGAGCAGGTAAAATGATAACACGGATAATTTCTGGAGTGACATGCCATCATAATCTTGATCATACTATTTGTAAAGCATATGTAGTGAATGCAGCGATCAAAACAATGTATATGACATGAGTAAACAAGTGAATCATATAGCAAAGACTTTTCATGAATAGCACTTCAAGACCAGCATCAATAAGTCTTGCATAAGAGTTAACTCATAAAGCAATAATTCAAAGTAAAAGCATTGAAGCAACACAAAAGAAGATTAAGTTTCAGCGGTGGCTTTCAACTTTTAACATGTATATCTCATGGATATTGTCAACATAGAGTAATATAACAAGTGCAATATGCAAATATGTAGGAATCAATGCACAGTTCACACAAGTGTTTGCTTCTTGAGATGGAGAGAAATAGGTGAACTGACTCAACATTGAAAAGTAGAAGAATGGTCCTCATAGAGGAAAAGCATCGATTGCTATATTTGTGCTAGAGCTTTGATTTTGAAAACATGAAACAATTTTGTCAACGGTAGTAATAAAGCATATGAGTTACGTAAATTATATCCTACAAGTTGCAAGCCTCATGCATAGTATACTAATAGTGCCCGCACCTTGTCCTAATTAGCTTGGACTACCTGATCATCACAGTGCACTGTTTTTACCAAGTGTCACAAAGGGGTACCTCTATGCCGCCTGTACAAAGGTCTAAGGAGAAAGCTCGCATTGGATTTCTCGCTATTGATTATTCTTCAACTTAGACATCCATACCGGGACAACATAGACAACGAGATAATGGACTCCTCTTTTATGCATAAGCATGTAACAACAATTAATAATTTTCTCATTTGAGATTGAGGATATATGTCCAAAACTGAAACTTCCACCATGGATCATGGCTTTAGTTAGCGGCCCAATGTTCTTCTCTAACATATGCATGCTTAACCATAAGGTGGTAGATCGCTCTTACTTCAGACAAGACGAACATGCATAGCAACTCACATGAAATTCAACAATGAATAGTTGATGGCGTCCCCGATGAACATGGTTATCGCACAACAAGCAACTTAATAAGAGATAAAGTGCATAATTACATATTCAATACCACAATAGTTTTTTAAGCTATTTGTCCCATGAGCTATATATTGCAAAGGTGAAGAATGGAATTTTAAAGGTAGCACTCAAGCAATTTACTTTGGAATGGCGGAAAATACCATGTAGTAGGTAGGTATGGTGGACACAAATGGCATAGTGGTTGGCTCAAGTATTTTGGATGCATGAGAAGTATTCCCTCTCGATACAAGGTTTAGGCTAGCAAGGTTTATTTGAAACAAACACAAGGATGAACCGGTGCAGCAAAACTCACATAAAAGACATATTGTAAACATTATAAGACTTTACACCGTCTTCCTTGTTGTTCAAACTCAATACTAGAAATTATCTAGACCTTAGAGAGACCAATTATGCAAACCAAATTTTAGCATGCTCTATGTATTTCTTCATTAATAGGTGCAAAGTATATGATGCAAGAGCTTAAACATGAGCACAACAATTGCCAAGTATCACATTACCCAAGACATTTATAGCAATTACTACATGTATCATTTTCCAATTCCAACCATATAACAATTTAACGAAGAAGAAACTTCGCCATGAATACTATGAGTAGAAACTAAGGACATACTTGTCCATATGCTACAGCGGAGCGTGTCTCTCTCCCACACAAGCATGATGTAATCCAATTTATTCAAACACAAACAAAAACAAAAACAAACAGACGCTCCAAGTAAGGCACATAAGATGTGATGGAATAAAAATATAGTTTCAGGGGAGGAACCTGATAATGTTGTCGATGAAGAAGGGGATGCCTTGGGCATCCCCAAGCTTAGACGCTTGAGTCTTCTTGATATATGCAGGGGTGAACCACCGGGGCATCCCCAAGCTTAGACTTTTCACTCTTCTTGATCGTAGTATATCATCCTCCTCTCTTGATCCTTGAAAACTTCCTCCACACCAAACTCGAAACAAACTCATTAGAGGGTTAGTGCATAATCAAAAACTCACATGTTCAGAGGTGACACAATCATTCTTAACACTTCTGGACATTGCTCAAAGCTACTGGAAGTCAATGGAACAAAGAAATCCATCCCACATAGCAAAAGAAGCAATGCGAAATAAAAGGCAGAATCTATCAAAACAGAACAGTCCGTAAAGACGAATTTTAAAAGGGCACCAGACTTGCTCAGATGAAAATGCTCAAATTGAATGAAAGTTGCGTACATATCTGAGGATCACTCACGTAAATTGTCATAATTTTCTGAGTTACCTACAGAGAATTTTTCCCAGATTCGTGACAGCAAAGAAAACAGTTTCTGCGCAGTAATCCAAATCTAGTATTGACTTTACTATCAAAGACTTTACTTGGCACAACAAAACACAAAACTAAGATAAGGAGAGGTTGCTACAGTAGTAAACAACTTCCAAGACACAAATATAAAACAAAGTACTGTAGCAAAATAACACATGGGTTATCTCCCAAGAAGTTCTTTTCTTTATAGCCATTAAGATGGGCTCAGCAGTTTTAATGATGCACTCGCAAGAAATAGTAGTTGAAGCAAAAGAGAGCATCAAGAGGCAAATTCAAAACACCTTTAAGTCTAACATGCTTCCTATGCAAAGGAATCTTGTAAATAAACAAGTTCATGAATAGCAAAGTAACAAGCATAGGAAGATAAAACAAGTATAGCTTCACAAATTTCAGCACATAGAGAGGTGTTTTAGTAACATGAAAATTTCTACAACCATATTTTCCTCTCTCATAATAACTTTCAGTAGTGTCATGAGCAAACTCAACAATATAACTATCACATAAAGCATTCTTATCATGAGTCTCATGCATAAAATTATTACTACTCCCAACATAAGCATAGTTATTCTTATTAATTGTAGTAGGAGCAAATTCAACAAAGTAGCTATCATTATTATTCTCATCAAGTGTAGGAGGCATAGTATTATCATCATAAAAATTACTCTCCATAGTAGGCGGCACTAAAAGACCAATATCATTATAATCATCATAAATAGGAGGCAAAGTATCATCAAAGAAAATTTTCTCCTCAATGCTTGGGGGACTAAAAATATCATGCTCATCAAAGACAGCTTCCCCAAGCTTAGAATTTTCCATATCATTAGCAACAATGGTGTTCAAAGTGTTCATATTAATATGTTCCATGGGTTTTTTAATTTTCGGATCAAACCATCCATGTCTTAAATCAGGAAATAGAACAAGAAGCTCATTGTTGTCCATTATGCCAAACTAGTGTAAACAAGAAACAAAAAGATGCAATTGCAGGATCTAAAGGAAATAGCTTCGAGTACTTACAATGCCGGAAAATAGCTTAGTAGCCGAGATACGGAGTGTGAGTACCTTTTACCTTTCCTCCCCGGCAACGGCGCCAGAAAATTAGCTTGATGTCTACGTTCCCCTCCTTTCCCGTAGACAGTTGTTGGGCCTCCAAGAGCAGAGGTTTGTAGAACAGAAGCAAGTTTTCCCTTAAGTGGATCACCCAAGGTTTATCGAACTCAGGGAGGAAGAGGTCAAAGATATCCCTCTCATGCAACCCTGCAACCACAAAGCAAGAAGTCTCTTGTGTCCCCAACACACCTAATAGGTGCACTAGTTCGGCGAAGAGATAGTGAAATACAGGTGGTATGAATATATAGTAGCAGTAGCAACGGTGCCGTAAAATAGCTTGGCTGGCGTGTAGTTGATGGTGGTAGTATTGCAGCGAGTAGTAACACGAGTGAAACGAGTAAACAAGCAGTAGTAACGCAGCAGTATTTAGGAACAAGGCCTAGGGATTACACTTTCACTAGTGGACACTCTCAACATTGATCACATAACAGAATAGATAAATGCATACTCTACACTTTTGTTGGATGATGAACGCATTGCGTAGGATTACACGAACCCTCAATGCCGGAGTTAACAAGCTCCACAATTTGTTCATATTTAAGTAACCTTATAGTGTAAGATAGATCAACAGATTAAACCAAGTACTAACATAGCATGCACACTTGTCACCTTCATGCATATGTAGGAGGAATAGATCACATCAATATTATCATAGCAATAGTTAACTTCGCAATCTACAAGAGATCATGATCATAGCATAAACCAAGTACTAACACGGTGCACACACCGTCACCTTTACACACGTGCGGGAGGAATAGAACTACTTTAATAACTTTGCTAGAGTAGCACATAGATAGTAGTGATACAAAACTCATATGAATCTCAATCATGTAAAGCAGCTCATGAGATTATTGTATTGAGGTACATGGAAGAGAGATGAACCACATAGCTACCGGTACAGCCCCGAGCCTCGATGGAGAACTACTCCCTCCTCATGGGAGCAGCAGCGGTGATGAAGATGGCGGTGAAGATGGCAGCGGTGTCGATGGAGAAGTCTTCCGGGGGCACTTCCCCGCTCCGGCAGCGTGCCGGAACAGAGATCCTGTCCCCCAGATCTTGGCTTCGCGATGGCGGCGGCTCTGGAAGGTTTCTGTGGGTTTCGTCGAACGTATCAGGGTTTTCGCGACGGTGGCTTTATATAGGCGAAGAGGCGGCGCAGGAGGGTCGAAGGGGTGGCCACACCATATGGCGGCGCGGCCAGGGCCTGGGCCGCGCCGCCCTATGGTCCGGGGGCCCGTGCCCCCTCCGGTCCTTCCCGGGTGTTCTAGATGCTTCCGGTGAAAATAGGAACTTGGGCGTTGATTTCGTCCGATTCCGAGAATATTTCGTTACTAGGATTTCGAAACCAAAAACAGCGAGAAAACAGAACTGGCACTTCGGCATCTTGTTAATAGGTTAGTTCCAGAAAATGCACGAATATGACATAAAGTGTGCATATAACATGTAGATAACATCAATAATGTGGCATGGAACATAAGAAATTATCGATACGTCGGAGACGTATCAATGTTACAAACCCTTCCCCCTTAAACAAATCTCGTCTCGAGATTTTAAGAAAAGTTAGGTTCCTAAGAGAGATTTAGCATTTTATTAACAGGAAGACATACTTGGCATGGTCTGGGGTGCTTCCTGGGCTTCAGTGGCATTCATGTGGTAGAAACGGCCGTTGTTGTTGTTCTGGTTCCTTCTACCGGCGAAGCGACGCTGTTGCTGGGCAGGTGCAGCAGTATTGGGGGCAGTCTTGGCTAGTTTCTTGGGGCATTCATTTGAGTAGTGGCCAACAGTGCCACATTCATAGCAGGTCACAGTTGATTTGTCCTTCGGGGTGATGGGGGTGGCATTGCTTCCGGTTCTGGGGGCAGTATTTGGGTGGTTGTTGTTCCCATTGTTACTGTTGCTGTTTGTGGTGGTGGTTGTTGTTGTTGTGGTCGTTGTTGTTGTTGTTGTTGTTGTGGCTGTTGTTGTTGTTGCCTCCGGTCTTTGGGGGTCCTCCGTTGCTATTGGGGTAGTTGGGGCGATAACTCTGAGTAGTTGGCTTGTTGTTTCTTGGGGTGAATCCTCCAGAGGAGTTATTGCGGTACTTCTGGTTATGGTGGGGTCCACTCTGGTTCATCATTCTTCTCGTGCGATTCTCGTTGGCTTGATGCAGCTTCCCTTCCATTTGGATGGCTGAGTCCACCAGTGCTTCTAAGTCAGCGAACGGAATGTTCACTAACACAGTTTGCATCTCATCATGCAGTCCGTTCAGAAATCTTTCCTTTCTCTTCTCATTGGTGTCTGTCTCATCCTGGGCGTACCTTGACAGAGTAAGAAACCTGTCGCGGTATACCACCACGGACATCCTTCCTTGCTTGAGTTCGCGGAACTCGTCTCTCATCTTCTTGATCAGTCCTTGGGGCACATGGTATTTGCTGAACTTCAGCTTGAATTCTTCCCAGGTCATCATCTGTCCCGCATTCATTGCACGGGCACTTGTCCACTAGGCTCGGCAGGTCCCGACGAGTAGTGGGTGGCGAACAGTACTTTTTCGCGGCTTCAACTCCCGCAACTTCAAGGTTGTTTTCCATCGTCCGGAGCCGGTCATCGGCATCAAGGGGCTCTTCGGTTTGTTGAACATCGGAGGGTTGGTGTTCGGAAATTCTTCGGCTTTGACCCAGGATGGTCGTGGTTTCCATGGCCGTTGTTGTTCGAGCGATCCGTTGTAGCGCGAGCGATGTTGGCTTGACGTTCAGCTCTCTCGACTTCTCGGTCTGCCATCATTGTCTGCAGCAGTTGCATCATGGCTTCCTGGGTGGTGTTGCGGGTTGGTGGGGCCATCTGGACATTGATGTAGATGATAAGATAAGGGGGAAATTTCTATGTTTTGTTTTGGTAGAGTTTTAAAAGTTCATAACGTAAAAAGTTGAGTAGTGTTGCAGGGTAAAGCGACAACACTTTTTCATTCATACCAAACATCACATATTACAAAGCTAACACACCGTTGGTTTGAAGAACCATTCATCGCTCTACGATACAAGGGGATCCTGATACAACTCACACCTACTTAAGTGCTTAGGTGATACTACTCTTCAGGGTGGATTCTTCGTCTTCACGGGTGATGTGCTTGGCGAGAGGCGAGGGCGTTGTCCAAATTCCTGCGGGTTTGGTACATCCTGAAGTCCTGAGGGGCTACATAGTGGTTCATCTTCGTGTGCGGTGGTATGATCATTGATCTTCCCATGGGGTCATGTCTTGGGTAGTAGATGAAGCGAGTGTTCTTGATCTTGTTCTCATTTTGTCCACACAGACGGAAAATTGCTTCTTGCATAGCTCGACTAGTCCTTCCTTCCAAGTGTTTCCCGTTACGAGAAAACCGGATGGTTTCCCATACCGGGGCTCCAAACTTTCTTCGTAGGTCAGTAGAAACTTCCCACCGAGGTGGTTCTCCGGAGTGGTCGTAGAGGGGTATTCCGAAGAACTCGGGATACGGGTGTCCTAGATATTCCACTAGTTGCTTCAAATCCTTTTCGAACCTCAGTTCTCCTCCGTGACCAAGCTGATAGCACTCCCATTTGTATTCCATCTATGAACAAAGAGGGGTAAATTAGAGAAGTATTCCAGTGTGCAAAATTTTATGTAGAAATGGCAATGAAAAGTAGGGCATGAATTTCTCATTTTGAAAAGATCTCAAGGATAAGAGTGAGAATAAGTTTTTCGCAAATATTCACTTCTTTGGTTTTGAAACTAAGTTTTGCAGACGTCCATTCTAACTAGGGTCTCCTAAGGTCAACAATGGCTCTGATACCAACTTGTCAACACCCGGATTTTTTAAGTCCAGATGCCTATTATGCCATTCCTCGCAATCCCAGGAATATTGTTTTTGCGAGACATAATAGATTGATATCACAACTCATCATTCATTACAACACATAACCGTCTTACAAATAAAGGATCACATGATCCGGTCTCATTACAACATAGGGGATCTAGAAATCCAAATACAAATCAAATAGCGGAAGCGAAGTAGTAACGGTCTTGGTCCATTTATTCCACAGGCAACTGTTGACGTCAGGAGTGATCCTAGTTGTCGTAGACGTCCTGCTGTCCTTCTTCCGGGTTCGGTACTCGTCTTCATAGTCTGGCCATTTGAATAGCCAGGGACACAGCCATGAGTACTTTTAAAGTACTCGCAAACTAATACTATGGTAAATACTATCAAAGTAGTAAGGGGTTTCTAAGCTCTAGTTTCATTTGCATAAAGCCAGTTTTATTTCATAAACACTTTAATAATCAAAACTCTTCATTTACTTAACTAACTCAAGTGGGAACATTAGTATAATTCCCACAACCCAGTTGTGATTCAAAGTCAAAGTCACCTTTCATTTCAAATCACAAGTCACCATTCATATTTTTGGAAAAAAAAATTCTGATGACGGAACAGTATGGTCTTTCCAACTGTCCATAACCGCGGACGCGGCTATTCGAATAGGTTTAACTCTGCAGAGGTTGTACACTGGTGCCACAACAATTGCAATAGTTCGTCAGGGGTAACTGGCCCTGATTTATCGTACGCAGTACGCGAACTACCAATCCTAACCTTTCATTTACATATCCTAGTACAGGCACCTCTCCCCATGAGCTTGGCCTCCCGGTGAAAACAAACCGTCAACCCGGGAACTGCACAGGGCTTGGGTCGTGCATTCACCTCATTTCACGTCATTTCACTTTCAATGGAGGCAGCCTCGGCATAACCCCTATGACGCTTGTTCAGAGGGAACCCATACTAAAATACATAAGTTTCCAGTTAAGCCCTACCCAGATTCAGGTATTGTGGGGGTACTTGTAAAATTGGAATGGTATCGCATCCGAACCCAACCATCAGATTTTGGTAAGTTTCACCAAAATCATTCACCGACCACACTCACCTTCAAAAGCTTTCAATAGAATGACTCTTCATTCCAAGGTTTTCAAAGTCATTGGTTTTCACAAGTTCCCATCTATAGTAGTCAACTTTAATTTAGCACTAGCAACTAGTCATAAGGGGTGCTAAGCAACTTGGATTGCTCTTGGCTAAGTTTGATACTCTTGCACTACTCCATAACTAAACTAAGTGAATCATGAATCAAAAAAAGTACTTGATAAACAAAATATAGTAAAGCTTGTAAAGTAAAAACTTGGGATAGGAGCATTAAGCATAAAGTAAAGGTAATGGTGCCTTGCTCTGGTAGAGCTTTGCACTAATCTAACTTGCATTGGTAATAGCTTGCAAACCAAAATAGTTTGCATTAGTCTAGCTTGCATTGGTAATAGCTTGCCTTGATTGGTGAGATGATCAAAGTGTTCTTCTTCTTCCTCTTGGTAGAATACCTCCTCCTCTTGATAGTCTTCGGTACTAGCGTCTATAAACGAATGCGAGGATACAATCACCAAACAACACTTAAGTAGTCTTAATTAGTCTTAATGGCTCAAACAAATGATCTAGCATCACTACCTAAATTTATTCACAAATTAGGCTAGGGTTTCTTTATTTAACAATAGGAAATTAATTTCCTCTCATTAACATGGAGTTAGGGTTTCTCTTTAGTTTGTGAGAAATAATTTCCTCTCATTGAATCTTCTTAAGATTTAATCTTCTCAAACAACAAGAGATGATCATATGTTGACCAAAGTCAACATTTCACACTTATTATTTGAGAAACAAGTTTTAAATGAGCTTCATTAACTCATGTGAATTAAATAACCATTGCATTTTAACTACTACTTTGATTTAAAATCTATAAGTGAGCAAGTATGAGCCTATGCAATTAAAGGTCAACACATTGCTTCATATCACTTGAGAAAAGGATTTAATTGAGGTGCTACACCTCATTGATTTAAATTCCTAAAATTTGAAAAAGTTTTAATGGGCTAAGCATTGACTACATAGCCAATATTTGCTTCTAGCCCATGATCATGTACAGAACCCATATCATATTTTTACATACTAAATTAGAGTTGGTTAAATGTGAATTATTGCAATTGGATTCACTTCAAAATTCACAATGGTTGATTTTTAAGATTTATTTGAATACTGAAAAGTATATGTTTTGTTATTTTTGCTATTCAAAAACTACACCACATATGAGGTTGAATTCAGTGAGGTTAGCTAGATAATTTCATAAGCTTTCTACAGCATTTTGAATCACCAGATTTGGATTGGTATATTTCAAACTAGTTAACTTTTACTAAAGCATCTCCAGGGCATTTCAATAAGTATTAAACCTAAATTTGAATCGTTGGGCTAGGCGGGAAAACGAAACGGGCTAAACAGACTAAACGGACTGGGCCGGCCCAGCAGTGTGAATCGCACACGCGGGCCGCCTGACGGCGTGGGCTCCACCAGTCAGTGTCTTATTTCACCGAAACGGTATCAACTAACCTGAGCCGCGCGATCAGAAACGAAATCAACGGTGGAGGGGCGTCGTCGTCGTTGGCGAGAGGCGGACGCAGGCACGGCGGAGGTAGGGGGTCGACGGCGTGATGGAGGTTCCCGCGGGGCTCTGCTGGGTGCGAGGAGAGGTTGTCGACGACGAGGAGTTGAATGGTGGTCGCGGCGTCGCTTGGGGTGGCCTAAATCGAAGGGTGGTTCTGCGGCGGACTCCGGCGATCGACGGCGCGATTGGGGCGGTCTGGGGTTCAATCGAAGCAGGGCTGGGGTTGAGGAGGTCAAGAAGAGGGAGTGGAGCAAGTTTGGTGTGGATGAGTTGGCCGCGGGAGGTCTCTATTTATAGGTGAGGTGGTGACCGGCGGGTGCTGTGAGAGGTCATCGCCGGCGAGGGCTGTCCAGGGCGCGAAGGGGCAAGCTAGGGGGCGCGCGAGGTAGGCGATGACTAGGAGGTGCTAGAGCGCTTGAAGGGACGACGGGGGAAGGACGGGAGCGTGCTGGTCATCGTCGAGAGCTTGCGGTACATGCGCGACAGATTTTTGATGATGGCGATGGCGACGGTGCACGAGCGAGCCAGCGAGCATGTCTACTGCGTAGAGGAGGGGTTGGCGAAGCGCTAGGTAGGGGTAGACGTGCAGGGGGAGGACGAGGGCGACGAGTCGCGTGGCGCTCTGGCGCGCCCAGTGACATGCCAGGGCGCGCTCACCGCGTGCCTGGCAAGTTTCTGGCATGTCTGGGCACGCGCATTCCGGCCAAGTGCTGGTGTCTCTTTGCTTAGGGAAGGTACTAGAATGCTCGGTGGAGTGCAGAGAGGCAAGTTGGCAAGGTGAGATGGGTAGGGGAGGACCAGAGAGAAAGTGAGGAGAGTGGCCGGCATGGTACTTGACATGGATGATATTTGATCATGGCACCACTTTAACCAGTACCAAAATGGCTTTGTTTGATGCACAGGAGGTACAGGAGTGATGATCATGCATGATCATGCAAGGTTTAGGCCAAAATCTGTTGTGTAAAAGCATGTCTCACATTTGCCAATTGATGCCTGCAAGGTATTCGACATAATGGCCGCATGAAAATTCTTTTCAAATTTTGAAATTCTTTTTGGTGCAACTCAATTATATATTTAAAGGGTTGGAAAGGTGGTGGTGGTGTTCATTTTGGTGAAGTTTTGCAATAATTCAAAAAGTGGGTCATCTTCACATAGTTTCAAAGTCTCCACTTGTCTCCTTTATTCTGGTCAACCTGGTCAACATCGGTACTAATGGTCAACATGAAAGTTGCTCACCATCACTTGTTCTTGGATGACATGGCTTTGGTTGACTAAGGTTGGTTGAGGAATCAGAAGATAAATGGGTGCAAAGTGGTGAAGAAAATAAGAATGGGACATATGACCATTATCATATGTGAATTGAATTTGAGATTTCCTTTGATTTGATTCTTGTTTCTTTGATGCAATTGTGTTTGTTTATCATATATAAACATTTTACAAGCAAGAGATCAAGCAATGGTGGCCTTTGGTGAATTTTTGCAAAATTGGCTTTATGTGTATGTGAGTGAATTTTGGGATTTTCTCACTAATTGATTGCTCTCCATTTGATTTGACTTTTCTTGACTCTAATGTGATTCTTATTAGTTTAGAAACATTTTCCAACCATTGAAACCAATTCAAAAGGTCTTGGTCAAAGATTTGCAAAAATGGCCATAACACATAAGAGGTGAGGTGTCAAATTTTATTAAACTTGTAAATGGTTCATCTTGATTTACTTGGACATGGGTTGGGGTCAATTTAGCATTGGATTAGGTTTAGAGAAGGTTTCCCAACATTTGGTCAAGGTTTAAAGTCATAGGGCAAAATTTGGGTATTATGACTAAGTGCCACATATGCATCTATGCATAGGTTGCATTGAGTTTTAATTTGACTTGGCTTGACCTAATTGGTGTTGTGGAGTGTTGAAATGGTATATAAGAGTGATCCCACCATTCATCACAAGTCCTAGGGTCAAGGTCCTCAAATTCACAAATTTGCTAATTTACTCTCATATGCAACTATGGCATTTTTAATTTCTTTTTATTTTCTTTGGATTTACTTTGGATTGGGTTTGATAAGTACTAGGTAAGATGTATGAAGGTTTTTCCAAACCTCTAAGTAAAGTAGAAAAGATTAGGGTAAGGTTTTATAAATATAGCCATAGGCACATATGCCTTTTTCTTATTTAATTTCTTTTTATTTTATTTTAACTAGGGTGATGAAAAGAGGGGTGAGGTTTAGGGTTTAAATTCATTTTAAATACTAATAACAAGCAATCATGGCAATAGCACAAGAATTAAGCAAGGTTACTATGGATCAAACTTAATTGAATAAAAGTTTTTGTTTGTTCCAAAATTTGGAAAAAGGGAAATTCATTTGTTTTATTTTGGAAATTTTGGGATGTTACAAACCCTTCCCCCTTAAACAAATCTCGTCCCGAGATTTTAAGAAAAGTTAGGTTCCTAAGAGAGATTTAGCATTTTATTAACAGGAAGACATACTTGGCATGGTCTGGGGTGCTTCCTGGGTTTCAGTGGCATTCATGTGGTAGAAACGGCCGTTGTTGTTGTTCTGGTTCCTTCTACCGGCGAAGCGACGCTGTTGCTGGGCAGGTGCAGTAGTATTGGGGGCAGTCTTGGCTAGTTTCTTGGGGCATTCATTTGAGTAGTGGCCAACAGTGCCACATTCATAGCAGGTCACAGTTGATTTGTCCTTCGGGGTGATGGGGGTGGCATTGCTTCCGGTTCTGGGGGCAGTATTTGGGTGGTTGTTGTTCCCATTGTTACTGTTGCTGTTGTGGTGGTGGTTGTTGTTGTTGTGGCTGTTGTTGTTGTTGTTGTTGTTGTGGCTGTTGTTGTTGTTGCCTCCGGTCTTTGGGGGTCCTCCGTTGCTATTGGGGTAGTTGGGGCGATAACTCTGAGTAGTTGGCTTGTTGTTTCTTGGGGTGAATCCTCCAGAGGAGTTATTGCGGTACTTCTGGTTATGGTGGGGTCCACTCTGGTTCATCATTCTTCTCTTGCGATTCTCGTTGGCTTGATGCAGCTTCCCTTCCATTTGGATGGCTGAGTCCACCAGTGCTTCTAAGTCAGCGAACGGAATGTTCACTAACACAGTTTGCATCTCATCATGCAGTCCGTTCAGAAATCTTTCCTTTCTCTTCTCATTGGTGTCTGTCTCATCCGGGGCGTACCTTGACAGAGTAAGAAACCTGTCGCGGTATTACACCACGGACATCCTTCCTTGCTTGAGTTCGCGGAACTCGTCTCTCATCTTCTTGATCAGTCCTTGGGGCACATGGTATTTGCTGAACTTCAGCTTGAATTCTTCCCAGGTCATCATCTGTCCCGCATTCATTGCACGGGCACTTGTCCACTAGGCTCTGGCAGGTCCTGACAGGTAGTCGGTGGCGAACAGTACTTTTTCTGCGGCTTCAACTCCCGCAACTTCAAGGTTGTTTTCCATCGTCTGGAGCCAGTCATCAGCATCAAGGGGCTCTTCAGTTTTGTTGAACATCGGAGGGTTGGTGTTCTGGAAATTCTTCAGCTTTGACCCAGGATGGTCGTGGTTTCCATGGCCGTTGTTGTTCTGAGCGATCTGTTGTAGCGCAGCGATGTTGGCTTGACGTTCAGCTCTCTCGACTTCTCGGTCTGCCATCATTGTCTGCAGCAGTTGCATCATGGCTTCCTGGGTGGTGTTGCAGGTTGGTGGGGCCATCTGGACATTGAGGTAGATGATAAGATAAGGGGGAAATTTCTATGTTTTGTTTTGGTAGAGTTTTAAAAGTTCATAACGTAAAAAGTTGAGTAGTGTTGCAGGGTAAAACTGACAACACTTTTTCATTCATACCAAACATCACATATTACAAAGCTAACACACCGTTGGTTTGAAGAACCATTCATCGCTCTACGATACAAGGGGATCCTGATACAACTCACACCTACTTAAGTGCTTAGGTGATACTACTCTTCGTGGTGGATTCTTCGTCTTCACGGGTGATGTGCTTGGCGAGAGGCGAGGGCGTTGTCCAAATTCCTGCGGGTTTGGTACATCCCGAAGTCCTGAGGGGCTACATAGTGGTTCATCTTCGTGTGCGGTGGTATGATCATTGATCTTCCCATGGGGTCATGTCTTGGGTAGTAGATGAAGCGAGTGTTCTTGATCTTGTTCTCATTTTGTCCACACAGACGGAAAATTGCTTCTTGCATAGCTCTGACTAGTCCTTCCTTCCAAGTGTTTCCCGTTACAGAAAACCAGATGGTTTCCCATACCGGGGCTCCAAACTTTCTTCGTAGGTCAGTAGAAACTTCCCACCGAGGTGGTTCTCCGGAGTGGTCGTAGAGGGGTATTCCGAAGAACTCGGGATACGGGTGTCCTAGATATTCCACTAGTTGCTTCAAATCCTTTTCGAACCTCAGTTCTCCTCCGTGACCAAGCTGATAGCACTCCCATTTGTATTCCATCTATGAACAAAGAGGGGTAAATTAGAGAAGTACTCCAGTGTGCAAAATTTTATGTAGAAATGGCAATGAAAAGTAGGGCATGAATTTCTCATTTTGAAAAGATCTCAAGGATAAGAGTGAGAATAAGTTTTTCGCAAATATTCACTTCTTTGGTTTTGAAACTAAGTTTTGCAGACGTCCATTCTAACTAGGGTCTCCTAAGGTCAACAATGGCTCTGATACCAACTTGTCAACACCCGGATTTTTTAAGTCCAGATGCCTATTATGCCATTCCTCGCAATCCCAGGAATATTGTTTTTGCGAGACATAATAGATTGATATCACAACTCATCATTCATTACAACACATAACCGTCTTACAAATAAAGGATCACATGATCCGGTCTCATTACAACATAGGGGATCTAGAGATCCAAATACAAATCAAATAGCGGAAGCGAAGTAGTAACGGTCTTGGTCCATTTATTCCACAGGCAACTGTTGACGTCAGGAGTGATCCTAGTTGTCGTAGACGTCCTGCTGTCCTTCTTCCGGGTTCTGGTACTCGTCTTCATAGTCTGGCCATTTGAATAGCCAGGGACACAGCCATGAGTACTTTTAAAGTACTCGCAAACTAATACTATGGTAAATACTATCAAAGTAGTAATTTGTTTCTAAGCTCTAGTTTCATTTGCATAAAGCCAGTTTTATTTCATAAACACTTTAATAATCAAAACTCTTCATTTACTTAACTAACTCAAGTGGGAACATTAGTATCATTCCCACAACCCAGTTGTGATTCAAAGTCAAAGTCACCTTTCATTTCAAATCACAAGTCACCATTCATATTTTTGGAAAAAAAAATTCTGATGACGGAACAGTATGGCCTTTCCAACTGTCCATAACCGCGGACGCGGCTATTCGAATAGGTTTAACTCTGCAGAGGTTGTACACTTGTGCCACAACAATTGCAATAGTTCGTCAGGGGTAATCGGCCCTCGATTTATCGTACGCAGATACGCGAACTACCAATCCTAACCTTTCATTTACATATCCTAGTACAGGCACCTCTCCCCATGAGCTTGGCCTCCCGGTGAAAACAAACCGTCAACCCGGGAACCGCACAGGCTTGGGTCGTGCATTCACCTCATTTCACGTCATTTCACTTTCAATGGAGGCAGCCTCGGCATAACCCCTATGACGCTTGTTCAGAGGGAACCCATACTAAAATACATAAGTTTCCAGTTAAGCCCTACCCAGATTCAGGTATTGTGGGGGTACTTGTAAAATTGGAATGGTCTCGCATCCGAACCCAACCATCAGATTTTGGTAAGTTTCACCAAAATCATTCACCAGTCGCACTCACCTTCAAAAGCTTTCAATAGAATGACTCTTCATTCCAAGGTTTTCAAAGTCATTGGTTTTCACAAGTTCCCATCTATAGTACTCAACTTTAATTTAGCACTAGCAACTAGTCATAAGGGGTGCTAAGCAACTTGGATTGCTCTTGGCTAAGTTTGATACTCTTGCACTACTCCATAACTAAACTAAGTGAATCATGAATCAAAAAAAAAGTACTTGATAAACAAAATATAGTAAAGCTTGTAAAGTAAAAACTTGGGATAGGAGCATTAAGCATAAAGTAAAGGTAATGGTGCCTTGCTCTGGTAGAGCTTTGCACTAATCTAACTTGCATTGGTAATAGCTTGCAAACCAAAATAGTTTGCATTAGTCTAGCTTGCATTGGTAATAGCTTGCCTTGATTGGTGAGATGATCAAAGTGTTCTTCTTCTTCCTCTTGGTAGAATACCTCCTCCTCTTGATAGTCTTCGGTACTAGCGTCTATAAACGAATGCGAGGATACAATCACCAAACAACACTTAAGTAGTCTTAATTAGTCTTAGTGGCTCAAACAAATGATCTAGCATCACTACCTAAATTTATTCACAAATTAGGCTAGGGTTTCTTTATTTAACAATAGGAAATTAATTTCCTCTCATTAACATGGAGTTAGGGTTTCTCTTTAGTTTGTGAGAAATAATTTCCTCTCATTGAATCTTCTTAAGATTTAATCTTCTCAAACAACAAGAGATGATCATATGTTGACCAAAGTCAACATTTCACACTTATTATTTGAGAAACAAGTTTTAAATGAGCTTCATTAACTCATGTGAATTAAATAACCATTGCATTTTAACTACTACTTTGATTTAAAATCTATAAGTGAGCAAGTATGAGCCTATGCAATTAAAGGTCAACACATTGCTTCATATCACTTGAGAAAAGGATTTAAATGAGGTGCTACACCTCATTGATTTAAATTCCTAAAATTTGAAAAAGTTTTAATGGGCTAAGCATTGACTACATAGCCAATATTTGCTTCTAGCCCATGATCATGTACAGAACCCATATCATATTTTTACATACTAAATTAGAGTTGGTTAAATGTGAATTATTGCAATTGGATTCACTTCAAAATTCACAATGGTTGATTTTTAAGATTTATTTGAATACTGAAAAGTATATGTTTTGTTATTTTTGCTATTCAAAAATTACACCACATATGAGGTTGAATTCAGTGAGGTTAGCTAGATAATTTCATAAGCTTTCTACAGCATTTTGAATCACCAGATTTGGATTGGTATATTTCAAACTAGTTAACTTTTACTAAAGCATCTCCAGGGCATTTCAATAAGTATTAAACCTAAATTTGAATCGTTGGGCTAGGCGGGAAAACGAAACGGGCTAAAGAGACTAAACGGACTGGGCCGGCCCAGCAGTGTGAATCGCACACGCGGGCCGCCTGACGGCGTGGGCTCCACCAGTCAGTGTCTTATTTCACCGAAACGGTATCAACTAACCTGAGCCGCGCGATCAGAAACGAAATCAACGGTGGAGGGGCGTCGTCGTCGTTGGCGAGAGGCGGACGCAGGCACGGCGGAGGTAGGGGGTCGACGGCGTGATGGAGGTTCCCGCGGGGCTCGCTGGGTGCGAGGAGAGGTTGTCGACGACGAGGAGTTGAATGGTGGTCGCGGCGTCGCTTGGGGTGGCCTAAATCGAAGGGTGGTTCTGCGGCGGACTCCGGCGATCGACGGCGCGATTGGGGCGGTCTGGGGTTTAATCGAAGCAGGGCTGGGGTTTAATCGAAGCAGCGACAGGCAACACAGTAGAGCCGGGAACAACTTAGGGCTTCGGCTGGCCCTGGTCCCTCCGAGCGACGGCCCGCAAAGCTTTCTGGTCACACGTCCGATGCTGATGCT